>NC_091154.1:49764566-49851179 GCF_040958095.1 Procambarus clarkii | reverse complement strand
CTTTGTACCTAAGCCATGTTACTATACCATTGTAATCTTAGATATCATCTGATATCATGGTTGTTGTATTGAGTGCATATTCTACTGCATTATTCCTTGTAATGATCTTCATATTGTGCTTCAGTGAACCAATGTATAACCCTAAAGTGTTATCTTAATGTACCCTTAGTAATCCTTGTTCATTATTGTGTATTTTTCTGATCTGTTTTTGTGTCAATATTTCTTGCAATGTACCTGTAAACATTTTTTTTGTCAATTTCACTGTAATTATTCTACTTAAAATTATTTGTACCTGTAAAGTAAAGCTGTAAAGTACCTGTAAAAAATTTTTGTCAATTTTACTGTGAATTATCTAAAAAATATCTGTTAGTTTAAGGACTTGCCCGAAACGCTATGCGTGCTAGTGGCTTTACAAGAATGTAAAACCGTCTTAATTTCTATGCTCTCTGTTAACCCTTAATGTACCTTATTGTAAATAAATAAATAAATAAATAAATAAATAAATAAATATATTCCTGCAGTCTGAAGGGGTTCCCAACAGGAGCATTGGTGCGGAACTGGCGAGTGTGAGTTTGGAGGATTCGAAGGAAGTACCAGAGACAATACTGATCGTGGCGGACCTGGAGAGTGGGACAGCTGGGACTCCGAAGTCCATGTAAGCTCTGAATTGGGGAAGAACGAATTGCCTCTCACCCAGAGGCGTTACAGCCAGCTTGATATAAAGTGGCAAGGCGACGAGGTGTCAAAATACCATAGTCACTGCTAAAAATATAATCACGTGCTCTAAATTTTGTGAACGTTTAAGAAAATGTACAAGGTCCAGAGTAATAGCAACTAAGATAACATTCACAGCAGCTTCAGCTATTCGGTCCCGGCTCTCAACCGTCAATCGAACGTCATCGCAAGGAACAGGGTATAGACCCTGTTCCTTGTGAACACTCGTTCCTATAGACTCGGTTCCATCTCGTCGGAACCGAGATGGAAAATTGTACCTCGAATCTTTTCCCGGTCTCGGTAAATCCAAAATGTTGTGCAGTTCAAGGTAAAACCCTGGAACTATTCAGCAACTTACAGTTAACTGTTTCAAAGATATTCCTCCAGTAATCTTTCCGACTTTCTCCATGATGGTGGAGTCTGAGTCTCCCAGGTGGACGGGAACAGCTGTAATGACACCTGCCTCTGTGGTCATCATCTCCAGGGCCATCCTGATGGTCTCCTGCACCTGTCAATACCAACACAAACATTAGTGGTGGAGGCTGAAAATTTACGACCAGACGCCCATCGAGTTTCGCTGATGGACACCTGCCTCTGTTGTCATCATCTCCAGGGCCTCCCAGATGGCCTCCTGCACCTGTCATTACCAACACAAACATTAGTGGCGATGGCTGAGTCTCCCAGGTGGACGGTGACACCCGCCTCCGTGGTCATCATCTCCAAGGCCTCCCAGATGGTCTCCTGCACCTGTCATTACCAACGCAAACATTAGTGAAGTGTACTTGAGTGTGAGTTGGCTGTTAATTGCTGGTTGAGATTGTTTGATATGTAGAGCTTTATATTTAATAATTTGTGTCTGGTTATAATGTAAGAGAAATAGAACTCACATATAAGACATTCTTGCTAGTGATATTTACAATTATTTACGACGTGGTTCAATGTTTCTACAAGAGAGCTCTCTGTGAAGAGGTATTGCACTCAGTTCAGAGAGAGAGTAATATTGACTTCAGCAACGAACCTTGACTGAGAATTGGACAGTGGTGGCATCTGGGAAAATTTCCCGGCTCCTCTGGATGCAATCTTCCACCTTCATCTTGCACTGTTTAGTTCTGTTCGTGGCAGTGATGGCCTCGTTTTCTGTTGTGGGTGTGTCGAGGCTCCCCAATGTGGCGTGCAGGTGCGTCTTCTCTTCCTGTCCTCGTGTGGTCATCTCCGCCACACTGGCGTCCTCTTGGTCCAGGAGCCTCATGGCTGACATGTTCTGCTCTACCAGACCATTGAGTCTATCCTGGAGTTGGAGGTGGTGAGTCTTCCAGTCTCCCAGCTGGCCCCGGTACTCTCCCAGCTGGCACAGTGTATCCTCACACCTTGCAATGAGTCTGTTGATGCTGATCTTCTCCTCCTGCATCAACGACCACAGCTTCCTGCTGATGCCTCCTGGGCCGCCTGGAGATGGTCCAGACGCTCTCAGCTGGATTCCTTGACTGGCATGACACTTGACACAAGCGAGCTGACCATCGTTAGCACTCTCTGAGCGGGATGTATGACCACCCGGGACCTCCCCTGACTGTGTCAGAGCCTCGTCTTGGTGGTCAGGACACTGAGGATGCCCATCTGACTCCCTATCCTGTGGAGCCCAAAGCTGTCTTAGGTCACAATCAGAACATATGTTCATATATTGTAAGTACGGCATTTTTTATTACCCATTTAAAAATGTTGATGATGTATAGGGCAGAATAACTCAAATCAAGAAAGCCAAGAATGGTTTAATACTCTAGAATTAGAAAGTTTATAAAGTTTATTCTTACCAACTTATATATATCGTTTCAATATTGGCTGGACTAACAGCTGTACAACAGTCGCAAAGAACATTTTAATTTTGACCATCAGTTGAAAACCATTTAGCTAACACCTTGAAATATGATATATATTGGAAAAAAGTGTAGTTTGCCATCAGAGCGACAAGACATAAATTGCCATAATTTAATTTCAATTAGGATGACGATAAACCAATTTGAAGAAGAACTAAAATAAACTAATCATACCACAATGTTGCGGAGTATTTCACACTTAGGTGCCTCACTGTCCTCGTGGCTGGCACCTTCTGATAACTACTCACACCCTCAGCCCTCTACATCAACAGATCCTGGGACTACCCACGGTCACAACCACGCCAAACACACAGTTCGTACAATATTCAGCAGACTTTAATAAGACTCAAAGTGCCTGCCAGTAAACCCTCTCTTTGTGACAGTACTAAATTCTCAACCTCCAGATGGAGGTCTTCGATGCCTTCACTGTCGGCCTCTCGCTCTATTCTACCCTTCAGACATGCGACCTCATCCTCTACACCTCTCTTGAATACAAGACAAACAAACTGAAATACAACCCGACAAATGGCTACTAGACTTTAACTCAGGCAATTGCAAAGTAACGAAGCCGCGAGGAGGAACAGAGACACGAAGGTGCCAAGCCAGAGAGAATCTTCTGCAGGAGAAAAGATCTGGAAGTCTTCTAAGACGCTCAGGAAAATATTGTAATTATCTTGTTGTTAGTTGCTTCCTGCAGGAGGTCGCTTCATGCCTCTATTCACCCAGCGATAAAATAAGTACCTGGGAGTTAGGCGACTGTTGTGGCCTGCATCCAGAGGAAGGTCAGTATAGGTATAGGTCAGTATAGCCCAACATGAGTACTATCCTCACCATCATAATGTGTTGGAGTCCACTGCGTCACGGAGTCCACTGCGTCACGGAGTCCACTGCGTCACGGAGTCCACAGCGTCACGGAGTCCACTGCGTCATGGAGTCCACTGCGTCACAGAGTCCACTGCAAAAAAAAAAATACAGCTGCAGAATACTATTTGTCAGTATGAGGTTGTTCCTATTGGCCCATACGAGGCAGCTGCTATTGGCCCATACGAGGCAGCTGCTATTGGTTCATACGAGGCAGCTGCTATTGGCCCATACGAGGCAGCTGCTATTGGCCCATACGAGGCAGCTGCTATTGGTTCATACGAGGCAGCTGCTATTGGCCCATACGAGGCAGCTGCTATTGGTTCATACGAGGCAGCTGCTATTAGTCCATACGAGGCCGCTGCTATTGGCCCATACGAGGCAGCTGCTATTGGCCCATACGAGGCAGCTGCTATTGGTTCATACGAGGCAGCTGCTATTGGTTCATACGAGGCAGCTGCTATTGGTTCATACGAGGCAGCTGCTATTGGTTCATACGAGGCAGCTGCTATTGGTTCATACGAGGCAGCTGCTATTGGTTCATACGAGGCAGCTGCTATTGGCCCATACGAGGCAGCTGCTATTGGTTCATACGAGGCAGCTGCTATTGGTTCATACGAGGCAGCTGCTATTGGTTCATACGAGGCAGCTGCTATTGGTTCATACGAGGCAGCTGCTATTGGTTCATACGAGGCAGCTGCTATTGGCCCATACGAGGCAGCTGCTATTGGCCCATACGAGGCAGCTGCTATTGGTTCATACAAGGCGGCTGCTATTGGTTCATACGAGGCAGCTGCTATTGGTTCATACGAGGCAGCTGCTATTGGCCCATACGAGGCAGCTGCTATTGGTTCATACGAGGCAGCTGCTATTGGCCCATACGAGGCAGCTGCTATTGGCCCATACGAGGCAGCTGCTATTGCTTCATACGAGGCAGCTGCTATTGGTTCATACGAGGCAGCTGCTATTGGCCCATACGAGGCCGCTGCTATTGGTTCATACGAGGCAGCTGCTATTGGCCCATACGAGGCAGCTGCTATTGGTTCATACGAGGCAGCTGCTATTGGCCCATACGAGGCAGCTGCTATTGGCCCATACGAGGCAGCTGCTATTGGTTCATACGAGGCAGCTGCTATTGGTTCATACGAGGCAGCTGCTATTGGCCCATACGAGGCCGCTGCTATTGGTTCATACGAGGCAGCTGCTATTGGTTCATACGAGGCAGCTGCTATTGGCCCATACGAGGCAGCTGCTATTGGCCCATACGAGGCAGCTGCTATTGGTTCATACGAGGCAGCTGCTATTGGCCCATACGAGGCAGCTGCTATTGGTTCATACGAGGCAGCTGCTATTGGTTCATACGAGGCAGCTGCTATTGGTTCATACGAGGCAGCTGCTATTGGTTCATACGAGGCAGCTGCTATTGGCCCATACGAGGCCGCTGCTATTGGTTCATACGAGGCAGCTGCTATTGGTTCATACGAGGCAGCTGCTATTGGCCCATACGAGGCAGCTGCTATTGGCCCATACGAGGCAGCTGCTATTGGCCCATACGAGGCAGCTGCTATTGGTTCATACGAGGCAGCTGCTATTGGTTCATACGAGGCAGCTGCTATTGGCCCATACGAGGCCGCTGCTATTGGTTCATACGAGGCAGCTGCTATTGGTTCATACGAGGCAGCTGCTATTGGTTCATTCGAGGCAGCTGCTATTAGTCCATACGAGGCCGCTGCTATTGGTTAATACGAGGCAGCTGCTATTGGTTCATACGAGGCAGCTGCTATTAGTCCATACGAGGCCGCTGCTATTGGTTCATACGAGGCAGCTGCTATTGGTTCATACGAGGCAGCTGGTATTAGTCCATACGAGGCCGCTGCTATTGGTTCATACGAGGCCGCTGCTATTGGTTCATACGAGGCAGCTGCTATTGGTTCATACGAGGCAGCTGCTATTAGTCCATACGAGGCCGCTGCTATTGGTTCATACGAGGCAGCTGCTATTGGTTCATACGAGGCAGCTGCTATTAGTCCATTCGAGGCCGCTGCTATTGGTTCATACGAGGCCGCTGCTATTGGTTCATACGAGGCCGCTGCTATTGGTTCATACGAGGCAGCTGTTGTTGTTGTTGTTTAAGATTCGCTACTCAGAACAATAAGTTCCAGTAGCACGGGCTATGGTGAGCCCGTAAGTGGAGGCTCTTTGGAACCATTATCTGTATCAGTGGCTGATACTAGAGATGTGGCGATGGATGGGGGTCTTCATGATGGTTTTCAGCCTGGAGGGCTGGCTATACCAGTTATGGAGCTGGTGGGGTTAGTGTCGACCTCTAGGTTTTCCGTTTTTTCTTTGGCTGCGACTTTGGCTGAGCAGTGCTGTCGTTGGAGTTTGGTGACGTAGCCTCCATGAGGAAGTCTTGAACCGTGTAGGTGTCGTATTTGTGATGCGACGGTGGAGCTCCTACAATGATTTCCTCGTCTGAGGAGTCCGTAACCTCCGTAGTGGGCGTTTTTGTCTTTCGCCTCGCAGCCTTAGGTAGGTTTAGGTGTCGTTGATTGGTGGTTGTAGCTATTTCAGGAGCGCTGGTGGTGCTGTTATCGTTTGTAGACAGCACATCTGCTAGCGCGGCTGCTGAGATAGTGATGGTAGGAGTGTTGGGAGCTGGAGAAGGAATTACCTCTGTTTGTGTCGCCCGGGTCATGGGCGGTTCTGGAGTCGGTGTTGAAGTTGACCACTTGGTCGTCCTGGTGGTAGTCTCCGGAGTGGTAGAGGAGGCAGTGAGATTTACGCTAGTGGCTATGATGGGGGCCAGGCCATTGTCTATGTATAATGCGTTTAGTTCACTGACAAAGCGCTGGTTGTCTGGTCCTGCAAGCCTTTCCGCTAGTTTAAGAAGACCAGGGATAGTGCCTGCACGTGATGCAGGGGGCTGTGAAGGAGCCTGTGGGACCTTGGGGACCTTGGGTCCCCAATGAGAAGGCTGTGTCGCCTGCTGGGAGGAGCCACCTGTTGGTAAGACCGGAAAGTCTTCTGGTCGACTAGTGAGAGCTAATGTGGTGGGTTGAACGCTTGGGGCTCTGGTCGAGGAGGTAGACGAGTTGTTTCTTTTGGCTTCAACCTGGGCCTTGATGATTTCCTGTCTGCGGGGGCAGCAGTAGGAAATTGCGGGGTGATTGCCATCACAGAGCAAGCAGTAATGGACTGTTGCCTTGCATATGAAGTAGTGATGGTCCAGTGCGCACAGGCTGCACCTCTGGACAGGGTGCTGACACTTGTTGGTCGGGTGGGAGAGCTCGTAGCACTTAAAGCACTGCTGGATCTCATGGTATCGTTCCTTCTTTATTTGGTGGGGTGGTATTTTTAGGCCGAGGCAGTAGAATCCTTGTGTGGCAGCCTGGGTGGCCGCAGCTATGGTGGTGAACGTAATCTTCATTGATGTTTTGTCGGTGTTGCAGAACTCTAGGTTGAATACCGACAGGTTTGGATTTTCGTCCTCGATATTGTTTATGATATGATGTTGAGGTCGCTCAGCGATCCACCGGCTGGTCCTGCTGGTAAAAACAGTTCTTCCGGCCAGGAACTGACGTGGGAAGTGAGGATGTAGGTTGTGCTCTTTGCGAAGAAAGGCATCGTTAGTGAGGAGTTTTTCTAGCTCCTCTTCACATTAAAAGTAGAGCACGATATCTTCACCTTCCTGACTAATGTCAGCGGGTTTGAGGCCAGTTACGTCCTTCAGGACCTTTAAAGTATTGCTTCTTCCGATAGCATGACCGTCGAGTGGAGTAGCTCTGACCTTAAGACGTTTGGGTCGCATTGTGGCCACACTGCGCCTTGTGATGTGTTGGAGGGAGATGTCTCTCCCGTCCTGTGCGAGGCAGCTGCTATTAGTCCATACGAGGCCGCTGCTATTGGCCCATACGAGGCCGCTGCTATTGGCCCATACGAGGCAGCTGCTATTGGTTCATACGAGGCAGCTGCTATTGGTTCATACGAGGCAGCTGCTATTGGTTCATACGAGGCAGCTGCTATTGGCCCATACGAGGCAGCTGCTATTGGTTCATACGAGGCAGCTGCTATTGGCCCATACGAGGCAGC
This sequence comes from Procambarus clarkii, assembly GCF_040958095.1. Lineage (NCBI taxonomy): Eukaryota > Metazoa > Arthropoda > Malacostraca > Decapoda > Cambaridae > Procambarus > Procambarus clarkii. The sequence continues at coordinate 49,843,641 of NC_091154.1, read as the reverse complement.
TGCTATTGGTTCATACGAGGCCGCTGCTATTGGTTCATACGAGGCAGCTGCTATTGGTTCATACGAGGCCGCTGCTATTGGTTCATACGAGGCAGCTGCTATTAGTCCATACGAGGCCGCTGCTATTGGCCCATACGAGGCAGCTGCTATTGGTTCATACGAGACCGCTGCTATTGGTTCATACGAGACAGCTGCTATTAGTCCATACGAGGCCGCTGCTATTGGTTCATACGAGACAGCTGCTATTGGCCCGTACGAGGCAGCTGCTATTGGCCCATACGAGGCAGCTGCTATTAGTCCATACGAGGCCGCTGCTATTGGCCCATACGAGGCAGCTGCTATTGGCCCATACGAGGCCGCTGCTATTGGTTCATACGAGGCAGCTGCTATTGGTTCATACGAGGCAGCTGCTATTGGTTCATACGAGGCAGCTGCTATTAGTCCATTATCAGTCAGGTGCTGTCACAGTGAGAGGTTGTGTAAGCTGGAGCTCTGGAGTAACATTATTATTGCAATAATGGAAGGATTAGTTTAAAAAGATAGAGTCTCATGGTATTGGGGGTCCTATATTAGTTGGAGCTCTGAGAGCAGAGATGGATTCCCTGCGGGAGGAGGTGCGACGGCTGGGACTTCGGGAGGAAACGAAGGAGGAGGCCAGTGTTGACGGGACCTCATTAAGAAGGACTGACGGGACCAGTATTAAGAAGTCCTCGTCTTGGCAAGTTGTGAAAGACAGGGGTCTTAAGAAGACCTTGGCAAAACCGACAACTAATAGCCGACAACTAATAGCCTCATGTTTAACAAATTTGTTATCTTTTTATTCTAGCATTGTTGAGGCAGTTGATAGTGGTAAGGATTGCGATGTTGTATACCTTGACTTTAGCAAAGCTTTTGATACAGTGCCACATGAAAGACTGATTAAAAAAATAGAGTCTCATGGTATTGGGGGTGCTATATTAAGCTGGATTAGGGCATGGCTATACCAAAGGAAACAGAGAGTTAGTATAAATGGAATCAAGTCAGAGTGGGAAAATGTTGTAAGTGGAGTGCCTCAAGGCTCTGTCCTGGGACCTCTGTTGTTTATAATATATATAAATGATTTAGATTCAGGTTTGAGTAGCAACATTTGCAAATTTGCCGATGATACGAAAATCGGTAGGGAAATTAATTCGGAGGAGGACTCACTATCACTTCAAGTTGATCTAGATAGGGTTTTGAAATGGTCAAAGGATTGGCAGATGCAGTTTAATGCTGATAAATGTAAAGTTCTGAGGTTAGGTAATGATGATAGAGTTACAAGATACGAGCTAGATGGTGTTGTGATTGCGAAGTCGGATTGCGAAAGGGATCTGGGAGTTATGATTAGTAAGAATTTAAAACAAAAGGATCAATGCATAAATGTTCGTAATAAGGCAAATCGGACACTTGGATTTATTAATCGCAGCGTTAGTAACAAGACACCTGGTGTGGTTCTCAAGCTATATCTTGCTCTAGTTAGGCCCCATTTAGATTATGCAGTTCAGTTTTGGTCGCCATATTATAGAATGGATATAAATTCACTTGAACGTGTCCAGCGTAGGATGACTAAGTTAATTCCCCAAATTAGAAATCTTTCATATGAAGAAAGATTAACAAAGCTTAAGTTGCATTCACTGGAAAGGCGAAGAGTTAGGGGTGACATGATAGAGGTTTACAAGTGGATGAATGGACATAACCGGGGGGATATTAATAGGGTATTAAAAGTATCAACACAGGACAGAACACGAAACAATGGATATAAATTGGATAAGTTTAGATTTAGGAAAGACTTGGGTAAATACTGGTTCAGTAACAGGGTTGTTGATTTGTGGAACCAATTGCCGCGTAACATTGTGGAGGTGGGGTCCCTCGATTGTTTCAAGCACGGGTTGGACAAGTATATGAGTGGGATTGGGTGGTTATAGAATAGGAGCTGCCTCGTATGGGCCAATAGGCCTTCTGCAGTTACCTTTGTTCTTATGTTATGTTCTTATGTACACCTAAGAACTTTTAATGCATTTGAAGTATTAGAGGACGAGTGCTGTGTTGAACCTGTTGTTCAACGAGGTGGCAAAGACAAAGTAACGAGGAGCATTAAAGCGCAGGTCCCTCAAACTGCTCGAAAGGAAAAGGGAGAATCGAAGCGAATTTTGGTTGTGGGAGATTCCCAGGTGAGGTATTTAGACAGAACGTTTTGTGCCAGAGATAGGGGGAACAGATTAAGGGTTTGCTACCCGGGAGCTGGAATTGGTGATATTGTTGGAAACATGAATGATATTATGACAGGGAATGGGAACAAACCCATTATTTGTATTAGTGCAGGGGGTAATGATGTTGGACGAGTTAGGAGTGAGGAACTAATACAGAGATTCAGGACAGCCATTGAATTAGTTAGGAGCAAGGGAGGAATCCCGATCATTCTGTGGCATTCTTCCAAGAAAGGGAGTGGGAAATGAATGGATGTCAAGGGCACTTGGTGTCAATTGCCGGCTGGAAAGATATTGCAAATCAAATGCAATATCTTTCATAGACAACTGGGAACACTTCTATGGAAGAAATGAAATGTATGCTCGTGATGGGGTGCATCTATCGAGAGCTGGGGTTGTTGCTGTTGCGAACTCGTTGGAAGAAGTGGTTACAGGTGTTTGTTTGGATTTAAACTGTTAGTAGATAGAGGTATGGGAATTGATTTGGAGGAAGGAGATAATAAAAGTATGTGTTTGTGGGAGAAAGGAATTGGCAAAATGATCAGGGAAAGAGAAGGGCCTCAAAATAACAATTCACTTAGGGTATATTACACTAACAGTAGAAGTCTAAGAAATAAAATTAACGAATTAAATGCTCTTGTCTGCACTGAAAAAATAGATATTATTGCACTTACCGAAACGTGGATGAATGTAGAAAATAGAGAACTATTAGCTGAATATCAAATAAATGGATTTAAACTATTTCACACAGATAGATATATTAGACGAGGAGGGGGAGTAGCCATATATGTTAGGGACAATTTGAAATGTAGTCTCAAAGAGGGAATCAAAACTGCTCAAAACACTCAGAAACTATTTGGATAGAATTATACGAAAAAGCAAATAATATTATAATAGGAGTTATATATAGGCCACCAAATTTAGACAGAATGGAAGCAAAGCATCTATGGGATGAAATATCTAGGGCATCTAGATCTAACAGTATTTACGTCATGGGTGACTTTAATTTTAGTGGAATAAACTGGTTGAACAAAACAGGGAATAGTGAAGCAGAAGATTTTCTAGAATTAATTGACGATTACTTTTTTACGCAACACATTAAGGAACCAACGCGGGAAAATAATATTTTAGATTTAGTGTTAACCAACAGGGAAACACAAATTAATGACATCGAAATAGAGAGTGAGCTAGGGAACAGTGATCACAAAGAAATCAGATTTAGCATAGAATGGAATAGACCTATAGGAGAAAATTCTGTTAAAGTGCCAGATTTTCGAAAAGCTGATTTTAATAGCCTAAGAAATTCTTTGGGTCAAATTGATTGGAAAGTCTTGGGTATGGGGTGGGGGCCAGTCTTGGAGCGAGACATGAACCCAGCGATAGGTGACGTAAATGGGGATTTCGATGTGGATTCAATATATAACTTATTTAAGAATATTCTAAACAAAGCACAGGAACGTAGTATACCATACAAATTGAATAGATCGTATACTAATGACCCAAAGTGGATAACAAAGAATTTGAAGAACCTTATAGGTAAAAAGAAAGCTTGGTACAAAAGGATTAAAAATGGGGAGGTCACTTTAGAACAGGAATTCGTACAACTGGTTAGAAATGTTAAAAAAGAGATAAGGAAAGCAAAAAGAAACTATGAAGTTCGCATAGCAGGGCAAGCAAAGACAAATCCTAAAGGTTTTTTTTCAGTTATATCGTACTAAGACTTGGGAAAGGATAGGTCCATTAAAAACTGAGACAGGTCAAATAACAGATAGTGATGAAGAGATGAGTAGTATTTTTAATAAATATTTTGTATCTGTATTTACTAAAGAGGAACTTAACAATATGCCTTCAGCCGAACAAGTCTATGTGGGTGGGGACGAGGACAGGTTGACGAGTTTAACAGTTACCAGGGAGGATGTTCTTAAACAAATAGTAAAACTCAAACCAAACAAATCCCCAGGGCGGGATGAAGTGTTTGCCAGGGTGCTTACAGAATGCAAAGAGGAGCTTTGTGACCCACTGCCAACCATATTTAATAAATCAATAGAGTCAGGCAGAGTGCCAGAGTTTTGGAAAGTTGCGAATGTGGTACCAGTTTTTAAGAAAGGAGATAGATCACTTGCGTCTAACTATCGACCAATTAGCCTAACGTCTATTGTGGGAAAGTTACTCGAATCTATAATAGCAAATAAAATTCGTCTTCATCTTGAAAAACATAAATTAATAATTGAGTCGCAACATGGTTTTATAAATGGCCGTTCATGTTTAACAAATTTGTTATCTTTTTATTCTAGCATGGTTGAGGCAGTTGATAGTGGTAAGGATTGTGATGTTGTGTACCTTGACTTTAGCAAAGCTTTTGATACAGTGCCACATGAAAGACTGATTAAAAAGATAGAGGCTCATGGTATTGGGGGTGCTATATTAAACTGGATTAGGGCATGGCTATACCAAAGGAAACAGAGAGTTAGTATAAATGGAGTCAAGTCAGAGTGGGAAAATGTTGTAAGTGGAGTGCCTCAAGGCTCTGTCCTGGGACCTCTGTTGTTTATAATATATATAAATGATTTAGATTCAGGTTTGAGTAGCAACATTTGCAAATTTGCCGATGATACGAAAATCGGTAGGGAAATTAATTCGGAGGAGGACTCACTATCACTTCAAGTTGATCTAGATAGGGTTTTGAAATGGTCGAAGGATTGGCAGATGCAGTTTAATGCTGATAAATGTAAAGTTCTGAGGTTAGGTAATGATGATAGGGTTACAAGATACGAGCTAGATGGTGTTGAGATTGCGAAGTCGAATTGCGAAAGGGATCTGGGAGTTATGATTAGTAAGAATTTAAAACAATAGGATCAATGCATAAATGTTCGTAATAAATCAAATCGGACACTTGGATTTATTAATCGCAGCGTTAGTAACAAGACACCTGGTGTGGTTCTCAAGCTATATCTTGCTCTAGTTAGGCCCCATTTAGATTATGCAGTTCAGTTTTGGTCGCCATATTATAGAATGGATATAAATTCACTTGAACGTGTCCAGCGTAGGATGACTAAGTTAATTCCCCAAATTAGAAATCTTTCGTATGAAGAAAGATTAACAAAGCTTAAGTTGCATTCACTGGAAAGGCGAAGAGTTAGGGGTGACATGATAGAGGTTTACAAGTGGGTGAATGGACATAACAAAGGGGATATTAATAGGTTATTAAAAGTATCAACACAAGACAGAACACGAAACAATGGGTATAAATTGGATAAGTTTAGATTTAGGAAAGACTTGGGTAAATACTGGTTCAGTAACAGTGTTGTTGATTTGTGGAACCAATTACCGCGTAACATTGTGGAGGTGGGGTCCCTCGATTGTTTCAAGCGCGGGTTGGACAAGTATATGAGTGGGATTGGGTGGTTATAAATAGGAGCTGCCTCGTATGGGCCAACAGGCCTTCTGCAGTTGCCTTTGTTCTTATGTTCTTATGTTTACTCCACTAAAATTAAAGTCACCCATGACATAAATACTGTTAGATCTAGATGCCCTAGATATTTCATCCCATAGATGCTTTGCTTCCATTCTGTCTAAATTTGGTGGCCTATATATAACTCCTATTATAATATTATTTGCTTTTTCGTTTAATTCTATCCAAATAGTTTCTGTGTGTGGCTCAGTTTTGATTCCCTCTTTGAGACTACATTTCAAATTGTCCCTAACATATATAGCTACTCCCCCTCCTCGTCTAATATATCTATCTGTGTGAAATAGTTTAAATCCATTTATCTGATATTCAGCTAATTGTTCTCTATTTTCTAGGTTCATCCACGTTTCGGTAAGTGCAATAATATCTATTTTTTCTGTGCAGACAAGATTGTTAATTCATTAATTTTATTTCTTAGACTTCTACTGTTAGTGTAATATATCCTAAGTGAATTGTTATTTTGAGGCCCTTTTCTTTCCCTGATCATTTTGCCAATTCTTTTCTCCCACGAACACATACTTTTATTACCTCCTTCCTCCAAATCAATTCCCATACCACTATCTACTAACAGTTTAAACCCAAACAAACACCTCTAACCACTGGTTCCAACGAGTTCGCAACAGCAACAACCCCAGCCCTCGATAGATGCACCCCATCACGAGCATACATTTCATTTCTTCCATAGAAGCGTTCCCAGTTGTCTATGAAAGATATTGCATTTGATTTGCAATATCTTTCCAGCCGGCAATTGACATCAAGTGCCCTCGACATCCATTCATTTCCCACTCCCTTTCTTGGAAGAATGCCAGATATGATCGGGATTCCTCCCTTGCTCCTAACTAATTCAATGGCTATCCTAAATCTCTGTATTAGTTCCTCACTCCTAACTCGCCCAACATCATTACCCCCTGCACTAATACAAATAATGGGTTTGTTCCCATTTCCCGTCATAATATCATTCATGTTTTCAACAATATCAGCAATTCCAGCTCCCGGATAGCAAACCCTTAATCTGTTCCCCCTATCTCTGGCACAAAACGTTCTGTCTAAATACCTCACCTGGGAATCTCCCACAACCAAAATTCGCTTCGGTACCGCCCTAACTTTCTAAGCAGCCTGAGGGGCCTGCGCTCCGCCGTTCCTCGCTGATTTCCTCGCTGCAGGCGCACTACAGCACTCGTCCTCCAACACAGCAAATGAATTTGCCGTCCTTAGGGCGTCTGTAGGCGGCCTTGTCAAGGTCTTCTTAAGACCCCTGTCTTTCACTACTCTCCACGATGAGGTCTCGTCAACACTGGTCTCCTCCTTCGTTTCCTCTCGAAGTCTCAGCCGTCGTACCTCCTCCCGCAGGGAATCCATCTCTGCTCTCAGAGCTCCAACCAAACTCACCAAATCATTCACTAATCCTTCCATTATTGCAATAATAATGTTACTCCAGAGCTCCAGCTAACACAACCTCTCACTGTGACAGCACCTGACTGACTTTTTTGTTTTTGAATGACGCAAAAGTTGGACAGGTTTTCAATTCATTAGGGAGTGAGTTCCATAGACTGGGTCCTTTTATTTGCATAGAGTGTTTACACAGATTAAGTTTGACTCTGGGGATATCAAAGATATATTTATTTCTGGTGTGGTGATAATGGGTCCTATTACATCTGTCCAGGGAGAGTTTCAGAGCAGGATTTGCATTTAAGAACAGGGTTTTGTACATGTAGTTGACACAAGAGAATTTATGGAGTGAGATTATGTTTAGCATGTTTAGGGAGTTAAAGAAGGGGGCTGAGTGTTGTCTGAAAGCAAAATTTGTTATTATTCTGATAGCAGATTTTTGCTGGGTGATGAGGGACTTGAGGTGGTTTGCAGTGGTTGAACCTCATGCACAGATACCATAATTAAGATAGGGATAGATTAGTGCATAATATAGAGAGATGAGAGCAGCGTTAGGTACATAATATCTGATTTTGGAGAGAATACCAACTGTTTTAGAGACTTTTTTAGTTATGTGTTGTATGTGGGTACTGAAGTTGAGTCTCTTGTCTAGGAATAGGCCAAAAAACTTTCCATCATTTTTATTGCTAATGTTTACATTGTCTATTTGAGTGATTAGTAACCGATTAACGTAAATTAACGTAACTAGTAAAGAGATTAATCAGCAGTCTGAAGTACAGGGATTAATAGGATTTTCTCACTGAATGCTCGACGGGTAGAGTGTTGTGTAATTTCCGCGTTACTAGTGACAGTTGTAAGAGTTGTTAATTTAACGTAAATGTTACCTTGTTATTAACGTAAATGTTATTGTGTTATTAACGTAAATCAATTGTTATTGATTGTTGATCGTCCGTGGGACGGAGTGTAAACGTAAGGATTAATTTGAGGAAGGGTGCTGGAGTTGCCAGTGAACCCATTAGTTATTGTTGTCATGGAAAGACAACTGATTTGATTGCATTGCAACCGCTATTGCAGGAGTAGACTGCACTGAGGCGTAGAACAGTTAGGAGGTTACTGGAGACGTGTTTCAGAACCCACTGTGTCATTTGTTGTAATTGTGATTATAGATCTGTTAGTTCTTGTTTCTTGTTGATTCCTCTGTGGTCACGTTTATGTTCGAGTTAGTTCATTATGCAGTCCGAGGGGCTGGTGTCTAGCTGTCATTGATAGTGTCACAGGAAGGATTTCGAGTAACGTCATTGACATTTCTTTTTGTTTTGTTGTAGTAGTTAGTACTTTATTGAATAAACTAAGTTGTTATGGTTAACACTGTCTTTTCGTTACACCCCCACACATTATTATTGTTATGCAAATGTTCTTCACACTCAACTAATAAAGTTGAGACTAGTTCTGAGCTTTGGATCAAATATACGGCACCACACAACAATAAATATTGTTGTGAGAGCCCGTGACTACTCGTTAGATTCGCTTCTGCGATTGGCGAAGGTCGGCGGCCCAAGTGGAGGGATTCAATTTTCATTGGGGTCTCGGTGTTTGCTCGCGCCTAGTCAATTGTTCATACATGGTCCCAGAGTGAGGAATGAGCTGCTTACTACACTGGTGTGTTAGCTAAGCAAGTCCCTTCACTCAGGCGACCTAATTGAATATCACGACAGGAATAAAGGTTAAAGAATAAAGAAAGTTCTTAGAAATTCCGAGCTCAATTCCTTATACCAATTTCATTTTATTCCAAATCACTAGTCATTAAAAATCTCACATTATCATACATACAGAGTCGAGAACTGCCAATGAAACCTTGCAACAAGAACACATACATGACGACATCCATCTGATCACAGTTGTTAAATAATTAATGCAAACAAACTGTGCTTCGGAGTTGGTCAAACACTTGATCAACTACGAACCACTTAGTTTGATGAAAGGGAGCAGTAGAACAAGAGAAGTTTACATCGCATTAGGCTTGGATACCCATGTGCATGGGAAATAGGCTTACAGGTTCCGGAAGATGAGAGGAAATGTCAACACTGTGGAGTAATGCCCGACAGACCACTGGAACATTATCTAACACAGTGCACAGTTACAACCACAAGAGACCACTAGTACATAATCTAACACAGTGCACAGTTACAACCACAACCGACCACTGGTACATAATCTAACACAGTGCACAGTTACAAACACAACCGACCAGGTACATAATCTAACACAGTGCAGAGTTACAAACACAACAGACCACTGGAACATTATCTAACACAGTGCAGAGTTACTAACACAACAGACCACTGGAACATTATCTAACACAGTGCAGAGTTACTAACACAACAGACCACTGGAACATTATCTGACACAGTGCAGAGTTACTAACACAACAGACCACTGGAACATTATCTAACACAGTGCACAGTTACAAACACAACAGACCACTGGAACATTATCTGACACAGTGCACAGTTACTAACACAACAGACCACTGGAACATTATCTAACACAGTGCAGAGTTACTAACACAACAGACCACTGGAACATTATCTGACACAGTGCACAGTTACAAACACAACAGACCACTGGAACATTATCTAACACAGTGCAGAGTTACTAACACAACAGACCACTGGAACATTATCTAACACAGTGCAGAGTTACTAACACAACAGACCACTGGAACATTATCTAACACAGTGCACAGTTACTAACACAACAGACCACTGGAACATTATCTAACACAGTGCAGAGTACTAACACACAGACCACTGGAACATTATCTGAACACAGTGCACAGTTACAAACACAACAGACCACTGGAACATTATCTAACACAGTGCAGAGTTACTAACACAACAGACCACTGGAACATTATCTAACACAGTGCAGAGTTACTAAACAACAGACCACTGGAACATTATCTAACACAGTGACAGTTACAAACACAACAGACCACTGGAACATTATCTAACACAGTGCAGAGTTACAAACACAACAGACCACTGGTACATTATCTAACACAGTGCAGAGTTACTAACACAACAGACCACTGGAACATTATCTAACACAGTGCAGAGTTATAACCCCATTAAGAGTTGAACTGAGATGAAGAGAGAGCAGTGTTAAAACACACGGGACAGCAGCAGGTGACACACGGGACAAAGACAGCAAGAGAGCAGGTGTTAAACACACGGGACAAGAGAGCAGGTGTTAAACACACGGGACAAAGAGAGCAGGTGTTAAACACATGGACAAGAGAGCAGCAGGTGTTAAACACACGGGACAGAGAGCAGCAGGTGTTAAACACATGAGACAAGAGCAGCAGGTGTTAAACAACGGGACAAAAGAGCAGCAGGTGTTAAACACACGGACAAGAGAGCAGGTGTTAAACACACGGACAAAGAGAGCAGGTGTTAAACACACGGGACAAGAGAGCAGGTGTTTAAACACACGGGACAAGAGAGCAGCAGGTGTTAAACACACGGGACAAGAGAGCAGCAGGTGTTAAACACACGAGACAAGAGAGCAGCAGGTGTTAAAAACACGGACAAGAGCAGCAGGCGTTAAACACACGAGACAAGAGAGCAGCAGGTGTTAAACACACGGGACAAGAGAGCAGGTGTTAAACACACGGGACAAGAGAGCAGGTGTTAAACACACGGGACAAGAGAGCAGAAGGTGTTAAACACACGGGACAGAGAGCAGCAGGTGTTAAACACACGGGACAAGAGAGCAGCAGGGTTAAACACACGGGACAAGAGAGAGCAGCAGGTGTTAAACACACGGGACAAGAGAACAGCAGGTGTTAAACCACACGGGACAAGAGAGAGCAGGTGTTAAACACACGGGACAGAGAGCAGGTGTTAAACACACGGGACAAGAGAGCAGAAGGTGTTAAACACACGGGACAAGAGAGCAGCAGGTGTTAAACACACGGGACAAGAGAGCAGGTGTTAAACACACGGGACAAGAGAGCAGCAGGTGTTAAAACATGGGACAAGAGAGCAGCAGGTGTTAAACACACGGGACAAGAGAGCAGGTGTAAACACAGGCCAAGAGAGCAGCAGGTGTTAAACACATGGACAAGAGAGCAGGTGTTAAACACACGGGACAAGAGAGCAGGTGTTAAACACAGGGACAAGAGAGAAGGTGTTAAACCACGGGACAAGAGAGCAGGTGTTAAACACACGGGACAAGAGAGCAGGTGTTAAACACAACGGACAAGAGAGCAGGTGAACTCACGGGACAGAGCAGAGGGTGTTAAACACACGGGACAAGAGAGCAGGTGTTAAACACACGGGACAAGAGAGCAGCAGGTGTTAAACACATGGGACAAGAGAGCAGAAGGGGTTAAACACACGGGACAAGAGAGCAGGTGTTAAACACACGGGACAAGAGAGCAGGTGTTAAACACACGGGACAAGAGAGCAGAAGGTGTTAAACACATGGGACAAGAGAGCAGCAGGTGTTAAACACACGGAACAAGAGAGCAGGTGTTAAACACACGGGACAAGAGAGCAGGTGTTAAACACACGGGACAAGAGAGCAGGTGTTAAACACATGGGACAAGAGAGCAGGTGTTAAACACACGGGACAAGAGAGCAGGTGTTAAACACATGGGACAAGAGAGCAGGTGTTAAACACATGGGACAAGAGAGCAGGTGTTAAACACATGGGACAAGAGAGCAGGTGTTAAACACATGGGACAAGAGAGCAGGTGTTAAACACATGGGACAAGAGAGCAGGTGTTAAACACATGGGACAAGAGAGCAGGTGTTAAACACATGGGACAAGAGAACAGGTGTTAAACACATGGGACAAGAGAGCAGGTGTTAAACACACGGGACAAGAGAGCAGCAGGTGTTAAACACACGGGATAAGAGAGCAGGTGTTAAACACATGGGACAAGAGAGCAGGTGTTAAACACATGGGACAAGAGAGCAGGTGTTAAACACATGGGACAAGAGAGCAGGTGTTAAACACACGGGAAAAGAGAGCAGGTGTTAAACACACGGGACAAGAGAGCAGGTGTTAAACACATGGGACATAACCTTACAGAAGCGACCACACGAGTCATAAATATTAACACTCCGCCCGAGTAAGAAACGAGAACAAATTATTGGGCCAGCCAGAGACGCAGCCTCACCTTGCGTCACCTTACCTTGTGTCACCTCCCTTTGTGTCACCTCACCTTGCGTCACCTCACCTTGTGTCACCTCATCTCGCGTCACCTCACCTTGCGTCACCTTACCTTGTGTCACCTCACCTTGCACTACCTCACCTTGCACCACATCACCTTGCGTCACCTCACCTTGCGTCACCTCACCTTGCGTCACCTCACCTTGCGTCACCTCACCTCGCGTCACCTCACCTTGCGTCACCTCACCTTGCGTCACCTCACCTTGCACCACCTCACCTTGCACCACCTCACCTTGCACCACCTCACCTTGCGTCACCTCACCTTGCGTCACCTCACCTTGCACCACCTCACATTGCGTCACCTCACCTTGCACCACCTCACCTTCCGTCACCTCACCTTGCGTCACCTCATCTCGCGTCACCTCACCTTGCACCACCTCACCTTGCACCACCTCACCTTGCACCACCTCACCTTGCACCACCTCACCTTGCACCACCTCACCTTGCGTCACCTCACCTTGCACCACCTCACCTTGCGTCACCTCACCTTGCGTCACCTCATCTCGCGTCACCTCACCTTGCACCACCTCACCTTGCACCACCTCACCTTGCACCACCTCACCTTGCACCACCTCACCTTGCGTCACCTCACCTTGCACACCTCACCTTGCACCACCTCACCTTGCACCACATCACCTTGCGTCACCTCACCTTGCGTCACCTCACCTTGCGTCACCTCACCTTGCGTTACATCATCTTGCACCACCTCACCTTGCGTCACCTCACCTTGCGTCACCTCACCTTGCGTCACCTTACCTTGCGTCACCTCACCTTGCGTCACCTCACCTTGCGTCACCTCACCTTGCACCACCTCACATTGCGTCACCTCACCTTGCACCACCTCACCTTGCATCACCTCACCTTGCGTCACCTCATCTCGCGTCACCTCACCTTGCACCACCTCACCTTGCACCACCTCACCTTGCACCACCTCACCTTGCACCACCTCACCTTGCGTCACCTCACCTTGCACCACCTCACCTTGCGTCACCTCACCTTGCGTCACCTCATCTCGCGTCACCTCACCTTGCACCACCTCACCTTGCACCACCTCACCTTGCACCACCTCACCTTGTACCACCTCACCTTGCGTCACCTCACCTTGCGTCACCTCACCTTGCACCACCTCACCTTGCACCACATCACCTTGCGTCACCTCACCTTGCGTCACCTCACCTTGTGTCACCTCACCTTGCGTTACATCATCTTGCACCACCTCACCTTGCGTCACCCACTTTGCGTCACCTCACCTTGCGATACATCATCTTGCGTCACCTCACCTTGCGTCACCTCACATTGCACCACCTCACCTTGCATCACCTCACCTTGCGTCACCTCACCTTGCACCACCTCACCTTGCGTCACTCACTGCGGTCACCTCACCTTGCACCACCTCACCTTGCGTCACCTCACCTTGCACCACCTCACCCTTGCGTCACCTCACCTTGCGTCACCTCACCTTGCACCACCCTCACCTTGCACCACCTCACCTTGCGTCACCTCACCTTGCGTCACCTCACCTTGCACCACCTCACCTTGCACCACCTCACCTTGCGTCACCTCACCTCTGCACCACCTCACTTGCGTCACCTCACCTTGCGTCACCTCACCTTGCACCACCTCACCCTTGCACCACCTCACCTTGCGTCACCTCACCTTGCACCACCTCACCTTGCGTCACCTCACCTTGCACCACCTCACCTTGCGTCACCTCACCTTGCGTCACCCTCACCTTGCGTCACCTCACCTTGCACCACCTCACCTTGCGTAACCTCACCTTGCACCACCTCACCTTGCGTCACCTCACCTTGCACCACCTCACCTTGCACCACCTCACCTTGCGTCACCTCACCTTGCACCACCTCACCTTGCACCACTTCACCTTGCACACCTCACCTTGCACCACCTCACCTTGCGTCACCTCACCTTGCACCACCTCACCTTGCATCACCCTAACCCTTGCACCACCTCACCTTGCACCACCCTCACCTTGCACCACCCTCACCTTGCACCACCTCACCCTTGCGTCACCTCACTTGCACCACCCTCACCTTGCGTCACCTCACCTTGCACCACCTCACCTTGCGTCACTTCACCTTGCGTCACCTCACCTTGCACCACCTCACTTGCGTCGACCCTCACCTCTGCACCACCTCACCTTGCGTCACCCTCACCTTGCACCACCTCACCTTGCACCACCTCACCTTGCACCACCTCACCTTGCACCACCTCACCTTGCACCACCTCACCTTGCACCACCTCACCTTGCTGTCACCTCACCTTGCACACCTCACCTTGCCCCACCTCACCTTGCGTCACCTCACCTTGCACCACCTCACCTTGCACCACCTCACCTTGCGTCACCTCACCTTGCACCCACCTCACCTTGCGTCACCCTCACCTTGCACCACCTCACCTTGCGTCACCTCACCTTGCACACCTCACCTTGCGTCACCTCACTTGCACCACCTCACCTTGCGTCACCTCACCTTGCACCACCTCACCTTGCACCACCTCACCTTGCGTCACCTCACCTTGCACCACCTCACCTTGCACCACCCTCACCTTGCACCACCTCACCTTGCACCACCTCACCTTGCACCATCTCACCTTGCGTCACCTCACCTTGCGTTACCTCACCTTGCGTCACCTCACCTTGCACCACCTCAACTTGCACCACTCACCTTGCACCACCTCCACCTTGCGTCACCTCACCTTGCACCACCTCTCCTTGCACCACCTCACCTTGCGTCACCTAACCTTGCACCACCTCACCTTGCACCACCTCACCTTGCACCACCTCACCTTGCCACCACCTCACCTTGCGTCATCTCACCTTGCACCACCTCACCTTGCACCACCTCACCTTGCGTCACCTCACCTTGCGTCACCTCACCTTGCGTCACCTCACCTTGCACCACCTCACCGTGCACCACCTCACCTTGCGTCACCTCACCCTTGCACCACCTCACCTTGCGTCACCTCACCTTGCACCACCTCACCTTGCGTCACCTCACCTTGCACCACCTCACCTTGCACCACCTCACTTTGCGTCACCTCACCTTGCGTCACCTCACCTTGCACCACCTCACCTTGCACCACCTCACCTTGCGTCACCTCACCTTGCGTCACCTCACCTTGCACCACCTCACCTTTGCACACCTCACCTTGCGTCACCTCATCCTTGCGTTACATCATCTTGCACCACCTCACCTTGCGTCACCTCACCTTGCGTTACAACATCTTGCGTCACCTCACCTTGGCGTCATCTCACCTTGCACCACCTCACCTTGCGCCACCTCACCTTGCACACCTCACCTTGCCTCACTCACCTCTGCGTCACCTCACCTTGCGTCACCTCACCTTGCGTTACATCATCTTGCGTCACCTCACCTTGCGTCACCTCACGTTCTCTCTAGCTTTATATTGCAGAATAGGACTCCCGGTTTGAAAAGCTCGTGCCACCTCTTGACATAGTCCGGGACGGTCTGGTGCTTGACACAGTCCGGGACGGTCTGGTGCTTGACACAGTCCGGGACGGTCTGGTGCTTGACACAGTCCGGGAGCTGTCTGGTGCTTGACACAGTCCGGGACGGTCTGGTGCTTGACACAGTCCAGGACGGTCTGGTGCTTGACACAGTCCGGAACTGTCTGGTGCTTGACACAGTCCGGGACGGTTTGGTGGTTGACACAGTCCATGACGGTCTGGTGCTTGACACAGTCCGGGACGGTCTGCGTGCTTGACACAGTCCATGACGGTCTGGTTGCTTGACACACTCCGGGACGGTCTGGTGGTTGACACAGTCCATGACGGTCTGGTGCTTGACACAGTCCGGGACGGTCTGGTGGTTGACACAGTCCATGACGGTCTGGTGCTTGACACAGTCCGGGACGGTCTGGTGCTTGACACAGTCCATGACGGTCTGGTGCTTGACACACTCCGGGACGGTCTGGTGATTGACACAGTCCATGACGTCTCGTGCTTGACACAGTCCAGGACGGTCTTGTGCTTGACACAGTCCGGGACGGTCTGGTGCTTGACACAGTCCGGGACGGTCTGGTGCCTGACACAGTCCATGACGGTCTGGTGCTTGACACAGTCCGGGACGGTCTGGTGCTTGACACAGTCCGGGACGGTCTGGTGCCTGACACAGTCCATGACGGTCTGGTGCTTGAAACAGTCCGGGACGGTCTGGTGCTTGACACAGTCCGGGACGGTCTGGTGCTTGACACAGTCCAGGACGGTCTGGTGCTTGACACAGTCCATGACGGTCTGGTGCTTGACACAGTCCGGGATAGTATGGTGCTTCACACAGTCCGGGACGGTCTTGGTGCTTGACACAGTCCATGACGGTCTGGTGCTTGCCACAGTCCGGGACGTTCTGGTGCTTGACACAGTCCGGGACGGTCTGGTGATTGACACAGTCCATGACGTCTCGTGCTTGACACAGTCCAGGACGGTCTTGTGCTTGACACAGTCCGGGACGGTCTGGTGCTTGACACAGTCCGGGACGGTCTGGTGCCTGACACAGTCCATGACGGTCTGGTGCTTGACACAGTCCGGGACGGTCTGGTGCTTGACACAGTCCGGGACGGTCTGGTGCTTGACACAGTCCAGGACGGTCCGGTGCTTGACACAGTCCGGGACGGTCTGGTGCTTGATACAGTCTAGAAAGGTCTGGTGCTTGACACAGTCCGGGTCGGTCTGGTGCTTGGCACAGTCCGGGACGGTCTGGTGCTTGACACAGTCCAGGACGGTCTAGTGCATGACACAGTCCGGGATAGTATGGTGCTTCACACAGTCCGGGACGGTCTGGTGCTTGACACAGACCATGACAGTCTGGTGCTTGACACAATCCATGACGGTTTGGTGCTTGATACAGTCCATGACGGTCTGGTGCTTGTCACAGTCCGGGACGTTCTTGTGCTTGACACAGTCCGGGACGGCCTGGTGATTGACACAGTCCATGACGTCTCGTGCTTGACACAGTCCAGGACGGTCTGATGCTTGACACAGTCCGGGACGGTCTTGTGCTTGACACAGTCCGGACTGTCTGGTGCTTGACACAGTCCATGACGGTCTGGTGCTTGACACAGTCCATGACGGTCTGGTGTTTGACACAGTCCGAGAGGGTCTAGTATTTGTCACAGTCCTTGACGGTCTAGTGCTTGACACAATCCATGATGGTCTGGTGCTTGACACATTCCATGACGGTCTGGTGCTTGACACAGTCCATGACGGTCTGGTGTTTGACACAGTCCGAGAGGGTCTAGTATTTGTCACAGTCCTTGACGGTCTAGTGCTTGACACAATCCATGATGGTCTGGTGCTTGACACAGTCCATGAGGGCCTGGTGCTTGACACAGTCCATGAGGGTCTGGTGCTTGACACAGTCCAGGAGTGTCTGGTGCTTGTCACAGTCCGGGACGGTCTGGTGCTTGTAACAGTCCGGGACGGTCTGGTGCTTGACACAGTCCATGACGTCTCGTGCTTGACACAGTCCAGGAGGGTCTGGTGCTTGACACAGTCCGGGACGGTCTGGTGCTTGACACAGTCCGGGACGGTCTGGTGCTTGACACAGTCCATGACGGTCTGGTGCGTGACACAGTCCGGGGCGGTCTGGTGCTTGACACTGTCCGGGACGATCTAGTGCTTGACACAGTCCGGGGCGGTCTGGTGTTTGACACAGTCAATGAGGGCCTGGTGCTTGACACAGTCCATGACGGTCTGGTGCTTGACACAGTCCAAACGGTCTGGTGCTTGTCACAATCCGGGACGGTCTAGTGCTTGACACAGTCCATGATGGTCGTGCGTGACAAAGTCCGGGTCGGTCTGGTGCTTGAAACAGTCCGGGATGGTCTGGTGCGTGACACAGTCCGGGACGGTCTAGTCCTTGACACAGTCCGGGACGGTCTGGTGCTTGACGCAGTCCGGGACGGTCTGGTGCTTGAAACAGTCCGGGACGGTCTGGTGCTTGACACAGTTCGGGACGGTCTAGTGCTTGACACAGTCCGGGGACGGTCTGGTGCTTGACGCAGTCCGGGACGGTCTGGTGCTTGACGCAGTCCAGGACGGTCTGGTGCTTGACGCAGTCCGGGACGGTCTGGTGCTTGAAACAGTCCGGGACGGTCTAGTGCTTGACACAGTCCGGGACGGTCTGGTGCTTGACGCAGTCCGGGACGGTCTGGTGCTTGAAACAGTCCGGGACGGTCTAGTGCTTGACACAGTCCGGGACGGTCTGGTGCTTGACGCAGTCCGGGACGGTCTAGTGCTTGAAACAGTCCGGGACGGTCTGGTGCTTGACACAGTCCGGGACTTTCTGGTGATTGACACAGTCCATGACGTCTCGTGCTTGACACAGTCCAGGAGGGTCTGGTGCTTGACACAGTCCGGGACGGTCTGGTGCTTGACACATTCCGGGACGGTCTGGTGCTTGACACAGTCCGGGACGGTTTGGTGCTTGACACAGTCCATGACGGTCTGGTGCTTGACACAGTCCGGGGACGTTCTGGTGCTTGACACAGTCCGGGACGGTCTGTTGCTTGACACAGTCCATGAGGGCCTGGAGCTGTACACAGTCCATGACGGTCTGGTGCTTGTCACAGTCCATGACGGAATGGTGCTTGACACAATCAATGACGGTCTGGTGCTTGACACAGTCCGGGGACGGTCTGGTGCTTGTCACAGTCCTGAACGGTCTGGTGCGTGACATAGTCCGGGACGGGCTAGTGCTTGAAACAGTCCATGACGGTCTAGTGCTTGGCACAGTCAATGACGGTCTGGTGTCTGGTGCTAGACAAAGTCCGGGACGGTCCGGTGCGTGACAGTCCGGGACGGTCTGGTGCTTTTCACAGTCCATGACGGTCTGGTGTTTGTCACAGTCCATGACGGTCTGGTGCTTGACACAGTCCATAACGGTCTGGTGCGTGACACAGTCCGGGACGGTCTGGTGCTTGACACAGTCCGGAATGGTCTGGAGCTTTTCACAGTCCATGACGGTCTGGTGATTGTCACAGTCCATGACGGTATGGTGCTTGACACAGTCAATGACGGTGTGGTGCTTGACACAGTCCGGGGCGGTCTGGTGCGTGACACAGTCCGGGACGGTCTGGTGCTTGACACAGTCCAGGACGATCTGGTGCTTGACACATTCCAATATGGTCTGGTGCTTGACACAGTCCATGACGGTCTGGTGTTTGTCACAGTCCGGGACGGTCTGGTGCTTGACACAGTCCGGGACGGTCTGGTGATTGACACAGTCCATGACGACTCGTGCTTGACACAGTCCAGGAGGGTCTGGTGCTTGACACAGTCCGGGACGGTCTGGTGCTTGACACAGTCCGGGACGGTATGGTGCTTGACACAGTCCATGACGGTATGGAGCATAACACAGTCCGGAACGGTCTGATGCTTGACACAGTCCGGGACGGTTTGGTGCTTGACACAGTCCATGACGGTCTATTGCTTGACACAGTCCGGGGACGTTCTGGTGCTTGACACAGTCCGTGACGGTCTGGTGCTTGACACAGTCCATGAGGGCATGGAGCTGGACACAGTCCATGACGGTCTGGTGCTTGTCACAGTCCATGACAGTATGGTGCTTGACACAGTCAATGACGGTGTGGTGCTTGACACAGTCCGGGGCGGTCTGGTGCGTGACAATGTCCGGGACGTTCTATTGCTTGACACAGTCCAGGACGATCTGGTGCTTGACACATTCCAATATGGTCTGGTGCTTGACACAGTCCATGACGGTCTGGTTATTGTCACAGTCCGGGACGGTCTGATGCTTGTGACAGTCCATGACGATCTGGAGCCTGACACAGTCCGGGACGGTCTGGTGCTTGACACAGTCCGGGATGGTCTGGTGCTTGACACAGTCAATGACGGTCTGGTGCTTGTCAAAGTACATGACGGTCTGGTGCTTGACACAGTCCGGGACGATCTAGCGCTTGACACAGTCCGAGGCGGTCTGGTGCTTGACACAGTCAATTAGGGCCTGGTGCTTGAAAGTCCATGACGGTCTGGTGCTTGACACAGTCCAGGACGGTCTGGTGCTTGTCACAATCCGGGTCGGTCTGGTGAGTGACATAGTCCGGGACGGTCTAGTGCTTGACACAGTCCATGATGGACTGGTGCTTGACAATGTCCGGGATGGTCCGGTGCGTGACAAAGTCCGGGACGGTCTGGTGCTAGAAACTGTCCGGAACGGTCTGGTGCGTGACACAGTCCGGGACGGTCTAGTGCTTTACACAGTCCGGGACGGTCTGGTGCTTGACACAGTCCGGGACGGTCTGGTGCTTGACACAGTCCGGGACGGTCTTGTTCTTGACACAGTCCGGGTCGGTCTGGTGTTAGGCACAGTCCCGGACGGTCTGGTGCTTGACACAGTCCAGGACGGTCTAGTGCTTGACACAGTCCATGACGGTCTGGTGCTCGACACATTCCATGACAGTCTGGTGCTTGACACAGTCCATGGCGGTCTGGTGCTTGTCACAGTCCGGGACGGTCTAGTGCTTGACACAGTCCGGGACGGTCTGGTGATTGACACATTCCATGACGTCTCGTGCTTGACACAGTCCAGGAGGGTCTGGTGCTTGACACAGTCCGGGGCGGTATGGTGCTTGACACAGTCCATGACGGTCTGGAGCATGGCACAGTCCGGAACGGTCTGGTGCTTGACACAGTCCGGGACGGTTTGGTGCTTGACACAGTCCATGACGGTCTGGTGCTTGACACAGTCCGGGGACGTTCTGGTGCTTGACACATTCCAGGACGGTCTGGTCCTTGACACAGTCCATGACGGTCTGGTGTTTGTCACGGTCCATGACGGTCTGGTGCTTGACACAGTCCATGACGGTCTGGTGTTTGTCACGGTCCATGACGGTCTGGTGCTTGACACAGTCCATAACGGTCTGGTGCGTGACACAGTCCGGGACGGTCTGGTGCTTGACACAGTCCGGGATGGTCTGGAGCTTGTCACAGTCCATGACGGTATGGTGCTTGACACAGTCAATGACGGTGTGTTGCTTGACACAGTCCGGGACGGTCTGGTGCTTGACACAGTCCAGGACGATCTGGTGCTTGACACATTCCAATATGGTCTGGTGCTTGACACAGTCCATGACGGTCTGGTGTTTGTCACAGTCCGGGACGGTCTGGTGCTTGACACAGTCCGGGACGGTCAGGTGATTGACACAGTCCATGACGTCTCGTGCTTGACACAGTCCAGGAGGGTCTGGTTCTTTACACAGTCCGGGACGGTCTGGTGCTTGACACAGTCCGGGACGGTCTGGTGCTTGACACAGTCCATGACGGTCTGGAGCATGACACAGTCCGGAACGGTCTGGTGCTTGACACAGTCCGGGACGGTTTGGTGCTTGACACAGTCCATGACAGTCTATTGCTTGACACAGTACGGGGACGTTCTGGTGCTTGACACAGTCCGGGACGGTCTGGTGCTTGACACAGTCCATGAGGGCATGGAGCTGGACACAGTCCATGACGGTCTGGTGCTTGTCACAGTCCATGACGGTCTGGTGTTTGTCACAGTCCGGGACGGTCTGGTGCTTGACACAGTCCGGGACGGTCTGGTGATTGACACAGTCCATGACGTCTCGTGTTTGACACAGTCCAGGAGGGTCTGGTGCTTGACACAGTCCGGGACGGTCTGGTGCTTGACACAGTCCGGGACGGTATGGTGCTTAACACAGTCCATGACGGTATGGAGCATGACACAGTCCGGAACGGTCTGGTGCTTGACACAGTCCGGGACTGTTTGGTGCTTGACACAGTCCATGACGGTCTATTGCTTGACACAGTCCGGGGACGTTCTGGTGCTTGACACAGTCCGTGACGGTCTGGTGCTTGACACAGTCCATGAGGGCATGGAGCTGGACACAGTCCATGACGGTCTGGTGCTTGTCACAGTCCATGACGGTATGGTGCTTGACACAGTCAATGACGGTGTGGTGCTTGACACAGTCCGGGGCGGTCTGGTGCGTGACACAGTCCGGGACGTTCTATTGCTTGACACAGTCCAGGACGATCTGGTGCTTGACACATTCCAATATGGTCTGGTGCTTGACACAGTCCATGACGATCTGGTTATTGTCACAGTCCGGGACGGTCTGATGCTTGTGACAGTCCATGACGATCTGGAGCCTGACACAGTCCGGGACGGTCTGGTGCTTGACACAGTCCGGGATGGTCTGGTGCTTGACACAGTCAATGACGGTCTGGTGCTTGTCAAAGTACATGACGGTCTGGTGCTTGACACAGTCCGGGACGATCTAGCGCTTGACACAGTCCGGGGCGGTCTGGTGCTTGACACAGTCCATGGCGGTCTGGTGCTTGTAACAGTCCGGGACGGTCTAGTGCTTGACACAGTCCGGGACGGTCTGGTGATTGACACATTCCATGACGTCTCGTGCTTGACACAGTCCAGGAGGGTCTGGTGCTTGACACAGTCCGGGACGGTATGGTGCTTGACACAGTCCATGACGGTCTGGTGTTTGTCACAGTCCGGGACGGTCTGGTGCTTGACACAGTCCGGGACGGTCAGGTGATTGACACAGTCCATGACGTCTCGTGCTTGACACAGTCCAGGAGGGTCTGGTTCTTTACACAGTCCGGGACGGTCTGGTGCTTGACACAGTCCGGGACGGTCTGGTGCTTGACACAGTCCATGACGGTCTGGAGCATGACACAGTCCGGAACGGTCTGGTGCTTGACACAGTCCGGGACGGTTTGGTGCTTGACACAGTCCATGACAGTCTATTGCTTGACACAGTACGGGGACGTTCTGGTGCTTGACACAGTCCGGGACGGTCTGGTGCTTGACACAGTCCATGAGGGCATGGAGCTGGACACAGTCCATGACGGTCTGGTGCTTGTCACAGTCCATGACGGTCTGGTGTTTGTCACAGTCCGGGACGGTCTGGTGCTTGACACAGTCCGGGACGGTCTGGTGATTGACACAGTCCATGACGTCTCGTGCTTGACACAGTCCAGGAGGGTCTGGTGCTTGACACAGTCCGGGACGGTCTGGTGCTTGACACAGTCCGGGACGGTATGGTGCTTGACACAGTCCATGACGGTATGAAGCATGACACAGTCCGGGACGGTCTGGTGGTTGACACAGTCCATGACGGTCTGGTGCTTGACACAGTCCGGGACGGTCTGGTGCTTGACACAGTCCATGACGGTCTGGTGCTTGACACACTCCGGGACGGTCTGGTGATTGACACAGTCCGTGACGTCTCGTGCTTGACACAGTCCAGGACGGTCTTGTGCTTGACACAGTCCGGGACGGTCTGGTGCTTGACACAGTCCGGGACGGTCTGGTGCCTGACACAGTCCATGACGGTCTGGTGCTTGACACAGTCCGGGACGGTCTGGTGCTTGACACAGTCCGGGACGGTCTAATGCCTGACACAGTCCATGACGGTCTGGTGCTTGACACAGTCCGGGACGGTCTGGTGCTTGACACAGTCCGGGACGGTCTGGTGCTTGACACAGTCCAGGACGGTCTGGTGCTTGACACAGTCCATGACGGTCTGGTGCTTGACACAGTCCGGGATAGTATGGTGCTTCACACAGTCCGGGACGGTCTGGTGCTTGACACAGTCCATGACGGTCTGGTGCTTGCCACAGTCCGGGACGTTCTGGTGCTTGACACAGTCCGGGACGGTCTGGTGATTGACACAGTCCATGACGTCTCGTGCTTGACACAGTCCAGGACGGTCTTGTGCTTGACACAGTCCGGGACGGTCTGGTGCTTGACACAGTCCGGGACGGTCTGGTGCCTGACACAGTCCATGACGGTCTGGTGCTTGACACAGTCCGGGACGGTCTGGTGCTTGACACAGTCCGGGTCAGTCTGGTGCTTGGCACAGTCCGGGACGGTCTGGTGCTTGACACAGTCCAGGACGGTCTAGTGCATGACACAGTCCGGGATAGTATGGTGCTTCACACAGTCCGGGACGGTCTGGTGCTTGACACAGTCCATGACAGTCTGGTGCTTGACACAATCCATGACGGTCTGGTGCTTGATACAGTCCATGACGGTCTGGTGCTTGTCACAGTCCGGGACGTTCTTGTGCTTGACACAGTCCGGGACGGCCTGGTGATTGACACAGTCCATGACGTCTCGTGCTTGACACAGTCCAGGACGGTCTGATGCTTGACACAGTCCGGGACGGTCTTGTGCTTGACACAGTCCGGACTGTCTGGTGCTTGACACAGTCCATGACGGTCTGGTGCTTGACACAGTCCATGACGGTCTGGTGTTTGACACAGTCCGAGAAGGTCTAGTATTTGTCACAGTCCTTGACGGTCTAGTGCTTGACACAATCCATGATGGTCTGGTGCTTGACACATTCCATGACGGTCTGGTGCTTGACACAGTCCATGACGGTCTGGTGTTTGACACAGTCCGAGAGGGTCTAGTATTTGTCACAGTCCTTGACGGTCTAGTGCTTGACACAATCCATGATGGTCTGGTGCTTGACACAGTCCATGAGGGCCTGGTGCTTGACACAGTCCATGAGGGTCTGGTGCTTGACACAGTCCAGGAGTGTCTGGTGCTTGACACAGTCCGGGACGGTCTGGTGCTTGTAACAGTCCGGGACGGTCTGGTGCTTGACACAGTCCATGACGTCTCGTGCTTGACACAGTCCAGGAGGGTCTGGTGCTTGACACAGTCCGGGACGGTCTGGTGCTTGACACAGTCCGGGACGGTCTGGTGCTTGACACAGTCCATGACGGTCTGGTGCGTGACACAGTCCGGGGCGGTCTGGTGCTTGACACAGTCCGGGACGATCTAGTGCTTGACACAGTCCGGGGCGGTCTGGTGTTTGACACAGTCAATGAGGGCCTGGTGCTTGACACAGTCCATGACGGTCTGGTGCTTGACACAGTCCAAACGGTCTGGTGCTTGTCACAATCCGGGACGGTCTAGTGCTTGACACAGTCCATGATGGTCCGTGCGTGACAAAGTCCGGGTCGGTCTGGTGCTTGAAACAGTCCGGGATGGTCTGGTGCGTGACACAGTCCGGGACGGTCTAGTGCTTGACACAGTCCGGGACGGTCTGGTGCTTGACGCAGTCCGGGACGGTCTGGTGCTTGAAACAGTCCGGGACGGTCTGGTGCTTGACACAGTCCGGGACGGTCTGGTGCTTGACACAGTTCGGGACGGTCTAGTGCTTGACACAGTCCGGGACGGTCTGGTGCTTGACGCAGTCCGGGACGGTCTGGTGCTTGACGCAGTCCAGGACGGTCTGGTGCTTGACGCAGTCCGGGACGGTCTGGTGCTTGAAACAGTCCGGGACGGTCTAGTGCTTGACACAGTCCGGGACGGTCTGGTGCTTGACGCAGTCCGGGACGGTCTGGTGCTTGAAACAGTCCGGGACGGTCTAGTGCTTGACACAGTCCGGGACGGTCTGGTGCTTGACGCAGTCCGGGACGGTCTAGTGCTTGAAACAGTCCGGGACGGTCTGGTGCTTGACACAGTCCGGGACTTTCTGGTGATTGACACAGTCCATGACGTCTCGTGCTTGACACAGTCCAGGAGGGTCTGGTGCTTGACACAGTCCGGGACGGTCTGGTGCTTGACACATTCCGGGACGGTCTGGTGCTTGACACAGTCCGGGACGGTTTGGTGCTTGACACAGTCCATGACGGTCTGGTGCTTGACACAGTCCGGGGACGTTCTGGTGCTTGACACAGTCCGGGACGGTCTGTTGCTTGACACAGTCCATGAGGGCCTGGAGCTGTACACAGTCCATGACGGTCTGGTGCTTGTCACAGTCCATGACGGAATGGTGCTTGACACAATCAATGACGGTCTGGTGCTTGACACAGTCCGGGGACGGTCTGGTGCTTGTCACAGTCCTGAACGGTCTGGTGCGTGACATAGTCCGGGACGGGCTAGTGCTTGAAACAGTCCATGACGGTCTAGTGCTTGGCACAGTCAATGACGGTCTGGTGTCTGGTGCTAGACAAAGTCCGGGACGGTCCGGTGCGTGACAGTCCGGGACGGTCTGGTGCTTTTCACAGTCCATGACGGTCTGGTGTTTGTCACAGTCCATGACGGTCTGGTGCTTGACACAGTCCATAACGGTCTGGTGCGTGACACAGTCCGGGACGGTCTGGTGCTTGACACAGTCCGGGATGGTCTGGAGCTTTTCACAGTCCATGACGGTCTGGTGATTGTCACAGTCCATGACGGTATGGTGCTTGACACAGTCAATGACGGTGTGGTGCTTGACACAGTCCGGGGCGGTCTGGTGCGTGACACAGTCCGGGACGGTCTGGTGCTTGACACAGTCCAGGACGATCTGGTGCTTGACACATTCCAATATGGTCTGGTGCTTGACACAGTCCATGACGGTCTGGTGTTTGTCACAGTCCGGGACGGTCTGGTGCTTGACACAGTCCGGGACGGTCTGGTGATTGACACAGTCCATGACGTCTCGTGCTTGACACAGTCCAGGAGGGTCTGGTGCTTGACACAGTCCGGGACGGTCTGGTGCTTGACACAGTCCGGGACGGTATGGTGCTTGACACAGTCCATGACGGTATGGAGCATGACACAGTCCGGAACGGTCTGGTGCTTGACACAGTCCGGGACGGTTTGGTGCTTGACACAGTCCATGACGGTCTATTGCTTGACACAGTCCGGGGACGTTCTGGTGCTTGACACAGTCCGTGACGGTCTGGTGCTTGACACAGTCCATGAGGGCATGGAGCTGGACACAGTCCATGACGGTCTGGTGCTTGTCACAGTCCATGACGGTATGGTGCTTGACACAGTCAATGACGGTGTGGTGCTTGACACAGTCCGGGGCGGTCTGGTGCGTGACACAGTCCGGGACGTTCTATTGCTTGACACAGTCCAGGACGATCTGGTGCTTGAGACATTCCAATATGGTCTGGTGCTTGACACAGTCCATGACGATCTGGTTATTGTCACAGTCCGGGACGGTCTGATGCTTGTGACAGTCCATGACGATCTGGAGCCTGACACAGTCCGGGACGGTCTGGTGCTTGACACAGTCCGGGATGGTCTGGTGCTTGACACAGTCAATGACGGTCTGGTGCTTGTCAAAGTACATGACGGTCTGGTGCTTGACACAGTCCGGGACGATCTAGCGCTTGACACAGTCCGGGGCGGTCTGGTGCTTGACACAGTCAATTAGGGCCTGGTGCTTGAAAGTCCATGACGGTCTGGTGCTTGACATAGTCCAGGACGGTCTGGTGCTTGTCACAATCCGGGTCGGTCTGGTGAGTGACATAGTCCGGGACGGTCTAGTGCTTGACACAGTCCATGATGGACTGGTGCTTGACAATGTCCGGGATGGTCCGGTGCGTGACAAAGTCCGGGACGGTCTGGTGCTAGAAACTGTCCGGAACGGTCTGGTGCGTGACACAGTCCGGGACGGTCTAGTGCTTTACACAGTCCGGGACGGTCTGGTGCTTGACACAGTCCGGGACGGTCTGGTGCTTGACACAGTCCGGGACGGTCTTGTTCTTGACACAGTCCGGGTCGGTCTGGTGTTAGGCACAGTCCCGGACGGTCTGGTGCTTGACACAGTCCAGGACGGTCTGGTGCTTGACACAGTCCGGGATGGTATGGTGCTTGACACAGTCCATGACGGTCTGGTGCTCGACACATTCCATGACAGTCTGGTGCTTGACACAGTCCATGGCGGTCTGGTGCTTGTCACAGTCCGGGACGGTCTAGTGCTTGACACAGTCCGGGACGGTCTGGTGATTGACACATTCCATGACGTCTCGTGCTTGACACAGTCCAGGAGGGTCTGGTGCTTGACACAGTCCGGGACGGTATGGTGCTTGACACAGTCCATGACGGTCTGGAGCATGGCACAGTCCGGAACGGTCTGGTGCTTGACACAGTCCGGGACAGTTTGGTGCTTGACACAGTCCATGACGGTCTGGTGCTTGACACAGTCCGGGGACGTTCTGGTGCTTGACACATTCCAGGACGGTCTGGTCCTTGACACAGTCCATGACGGTCTGGTGTTTGTCACGGTCCATGACGGTCTGGTGCTTGACACAGTCCATGACGGTCTGGTGTTTGTCACGGTCCATGACGGTCTGGTGCTTGACACAGTCCATAACGGTCTGGTGCGTGACACAGTCCGGGACGGTCTGGTGCTTGACACAGTCCGGGATGGTCTGGAGCTTGTCACAGTTCATGACGGTATGGTGCTTGACACAGTCAATGACGGTGTGTTGCTTGACACAGTCCGGGGCGGTCTGGTGCGTGACACAGTCCGGGACGGTCTGGTGCTTGACACAGTCCAGGACGATCTGGTGCTTGACACATTCCAATATGGTCTGGTGCTTGACACAGTCCATGACGGTCTGGTGTTTGTCACAGTCCGGGACGGTCTGGTGCTTGACACAGTCCGGGACGGTCAGGTGATTGACACAGTCCATGACGTCTCGTGCTTGACACAGTCCAGGAGGGTCTGGTTCTTTACACAGTCCGGGACGGTCTGGTGCTTGACACAGTCCGGGACGGTCTGGTGCTTGACACAGTCCATGACGGTCTGGAGCATGACACAGTCCGGAACGGTCTGGTGCTTGACACAGTCCGGGACGGTTTGGTGCTTGACACAGTCCATGACAGTCTATTGCTTGACACAGTACGGGGACGTTCTGGTGCTTGACACAGTCCGGGACGGTCTGGTGCTTGACACAGTCCTTGAGGGCATGGAGCTGGACACAGTCCATGACGGTCTGGTGCTTGTCACAGTCCATGACGGTCTGGTGTTTGTCACAGTCCGGGACGGTCTGGTGCTTGACACAGTCCGGGACGGTCTGGTGATTGACACAGTCCATGACGTCTCGTGCTTGACACAGTCCAGGAGGGTCTGGTGCTTGACACAGTCCGGGACGGTCTGGTGCTTGACACAGTCCGGGACGGTATGGTGCTTGACACAGTCCATGACGGTATGGAGCATGACACAGTCCGGAACGGTCTGGTGCTTGACACAGTCCGGGACTGTTTGGTGCTTGACACAGTCCATGACGGTCTATTGCTTGACACAGTCCGGGGACGTTCTGGTGCTTGACACAGTCCGTGACGGTCTGGTGCTTGACACAGTCCATGAGGGCATGGAGCTGGACACAGTCCATGACGGTCTGGTGCTTGTCACAGTCCATGACGGTCTGGTGCTTGACACAGTCAATGACGGTGTGGTGCTTGACACAGTCCGGGGCGGTCTGGTGCGTGACACAGTCCGGGACGTTCTATTGCTTGACACAGTCCAGGACGATCTGGTGCTTGACACATTCCAATATGGTCTGGTGCTTGACACAGTCCATGACGATCTGGTTATTGTCACAGTCCGGGACGGTCTGATGCTTGTGACAGTCCATGACGATCTGGAGCCTGACACAGTCCGGGACGGTCTGGTGCTTGACACAGTCCGGGATGGTCTGGTGCTTGACACAGTCAATGACGGTCTGGTGCTTGTCAAAGTACATGACGGTCTGGTGCTTGACACAGTCCGGGACGATCTAGCGCTTGACACAGTCCGGGGCGGTCTGGTGCTTGACACAGTCAATTAGGGCCTGGTGCTTGAAAGTCCATGACGGTCTGGTGCTTGACACAGTCCAGGACGGTCTGGTGCTTGTCACAATCCGGGTCGGTCTGGTGAGTGACATAGTCCGGGACGGTCTAGTGCTTGACACAGTCCATGATGGACTGGTGCTTGACAATGTCCGGGATGGTCCGGTGCGTGACAAAGTCCGGGACGGTCTGGTGCTTGAAACTGTCCGGAACGGTCTGGTGCGTGACACATTCCGGGACGGTCTAGTGCTTTACACAGTCCGGGACGGTCTGGTGCTTGACAAAGTCCGGGACGGTCTGGTGCTTGACACAGTCCGGGACGGTCTTGTTCTTGACACAGTCCGGGTCGGTCTGGTGTTAGGCACAGTCCCGGACGGTCTGGTGCTTGACACAGTCCAGGACGGTCTGGTGCTTGACACAGTCCGGGATGGTATGGTGCTTGACACAGTCCATGACGGTCTGGTGCTCGACACATTCCATGACAGTCTGGTGCTTGACACAGTCCATGGCGGTCTGGTGCTTGTCACAGTCCGGGACGGTCTAGTGCTTGACACAGTCCGGGACGGTCTGGTGATTGACACATTCCATGACGTCTCGTGCTTGACACAGTCCAGGAGGGTCTGGTGCTTGACACAGTCCGGGACGGTATGGTGCTTGACACAGTCCATGACGGTCTGGAGCATGGCACAGTCCGGAACGGTCTGGTGCTTGACACAGTCCGGGACGGTTTGGTGCTTGACACAGTCCATGACGGTCTGGTGCTTGACACAGTCCGGGGACGTTCTGGTGCTTGACACATTCCAGGACGGTCTGGTGCTTGACACAGTCCATGACGGTCTGGTGTTTGTCACGGTCCATGACGGTCTGGTGCTTGACACAGTCCATGACGGTCTGGTGTTTGTCACGGTCCATGACGGTCTGGTGCTTGACAAAGTCCGGGACGGTCTGGTGCTTGACACAGTCCGGGACGGTCTTGTTCTTGACACAGTCCGGGTCGGTCTGGTGTTAGGCACAGTCCCGGACGGTCTGGTGCTTGACACAGTCCAGGACGGTCTGGTGCTTGACACAGTCCGGGATGGTATGGTGCTTGACACAGTCCATGACGGTCTGGTGCTCGACACATTCCATGACAGTCTGGTGCTTGACACAGTCCATGGCGGTCTGGTGCTTGTCACAGTCCGGGACGGTCTAGTGCTTGACACAGTCCGGGACGGTCTGGTGATTGACACATTCCATGACGTCTCGTGCTTGACACAGTCCAGGAGGGTCTGGTGCTTGACACAGTCCGGGACGGTATGGTGCTTGACACAGTCCATGACGGTCTGGAGCATGGCACAGTCCGGAACGGTCTGGTGCTTGACACAGTCCGGGACGGTTTGGTGCTTGACACAGTCCATGACGGTCTGGTGCTTGACACAGTCCGGGGACGTTCTGGTGCTTGACACATTCCAGGACGGTCTGGTGCTTGACACAGTCCATGACGGTCTGGTGTTTGTCACGGTCCATGACGGTCTGGTGCTTGACACAGTCCATGACGGTCTGGTGTTTGTCACGGTCCATGACGGTCTGGTGCTTGACACAGTCCATAACGGTCTGGTGCGTGACACAGTCCGGGACGGTCTGGTGCTTGACACAGTCCGGGATGGTCTGGAGCTTGTCACAGTCCATGACAGTATGGTGCTTGACACCGTCAATGACGGTGTGTTGCTTGACACAGTCCGGGGCGGTCTGGTGCGTGACACAGTCCGGGACGGTCTGGTGGTTGACACAGTCCAGGACGATCTGGTGCTTGACACATTCCAATATGGTCTGGTGCTTGACACAGTCCATGACGGTCTGGTGTTTGTCACAGTCCGGGACGGTCTGGTGCTTGACACAGTCCGGGACGGTCAGGTGATTGACACAGTCCATGACGTCTCGTGCTTGACACAGTCCAGGAGGGTCTGGTTCTTTACACAGTCCGGGACGGTCTGGTGCTTGACACAGTCCGGGACGGTCTGGTGCTTGACACAGTCCATGACGGTCTGGAGCATGACACAGTCCGGAACGGTCTGGTGCTTGACACAGTCCGGGACGGTTTGGTGCTTGACACAGTCCATGACGGTCTATTGCTTGACACAGTACGGGGACGTTCTGGTGCTTGACACAGTCCGGGACGGTCTGGTGCTTGACACAGTCCATGAGGGCATGGAGCTGGACACAGTCCATGACGGTCTGGTGCTTGTCACAGTCCATGACGGTATGGAGCTTGACACAGTCAATGACGGTCTGGTGCTTGACACAGTCCGGGGACGGTCTGGTGCTTGTCACAGTCCTGAACGGTCTGGTGCGTGACATAGTCCGGGACGGTCTAGTGCTTGAAACAGTCCATGACGGTCTGGTGTCTGGTGCTTGACAAAGTCCGGTGCGTGACACAGTCCGTGACGGTCTGGTGCTTTTCACAGTCCATGACGGTCTGGTGTTTGTCACAGTCCATGACGGTCTGGTGCTTGACACAGTCCATGACGGTCTGGTGCGTGACACAGTCCGGACGGTCTGGTGCTTGACACAGTCCGGGATGGTCTGGAGCTTTTCACAGTCCATGACGGTCTGGTGCTTGTCACAGTCCATGACGGTATGGTGCTTGACACAGTCCGGGGCGGTCTGGTACGTGACACAGTCCGGGACGGTCTGGTGCTTGACACAGTCCAGGACGATCTGGTGCTTGACACATTCCAATATGGTCTGGTGCTTGACACAGTCCATGACGGTCTGGTTATTGTCACAGTCCGGGACGGTCTGATGCTTGTGACAGTCCATGACGATCTGGAGCCTGACACAGTCCGGGACAGTCTGGTGCTTGACAAAGTCCGGGATGGTCTGGTGCTTGACACAGTCAATGACGGTCTGGTGCTTCTCAAAGTACACGACGGTCTGGTGCGTGACACAGTCCGGGACGGTCTGGTGCTTGACACAGTCCGGGACGGTCTGGAGCTTTTCACAGCCCATGACGGTCTGTTGCTTGTCACAGTCCATGACGGTCTGGATCTTGTCACAGTCCGGGACGGTCTTGTGCTTGACACAGTCCGGACGTCTGGAGCTTGACACAGTCAATGATGGTCTGGTGCTTGACACAGTCCGGGACGGTCTGGTGCTTGACACAGTCCGGGTCGGTCTGGTGCTTGGCACAGTCCGGGACGGTCTGGTGCTTGACACAGTCCAAGACGGTCTGGTGCTTGAAACAGTCCGGGATGGCATGGTGCTTGACACAGTCCGTGACGGTCTGGTGCTTGACACAGTCCATGACAGTCTGGTGTTTGACACAGTCCGGGACAGTCTGGTGCTTGACACAGTCAATGACGGTCTGGTGCTTGTCAAAGTACATGACGGTCTGGTGCTTGTCAAAATACATGACGGTCTGGTGCTTGTCAAAATACATGACGGTCTGGTGCGTGACACAGTCCGGGACGGTCTGGTGCTTGACACAGACCGGGACGGAATAGTGCTTGACACAGTCCATGACGGTCTGGAGCATGACACAGTCCGGAACGGTCTGGTGCTTGACACAGTCCGGGGACGGTCTGGTGCTTGACACAGTCCGGGACGGTCTGGTGCTTGACACAGTCCATGAGGGCCTGGAGCTGGACACAGTCCATGACGGTCTGGTGCTTGTCACAGTCCATGACGGTATGGTGCTTGACACAGTCAATGACGGTCTGGTGCTTGACACAGTCCGGGGACGGTCTGGTGCTTGTCACAGTCCTGAACGGTCTGGTGCGTGACATAGTCCGGGACGGTCTAGTGCTTGAAACAGTCCATGACGGTCTAGTGCTTGACACAGTCCATGACGGTCTGGTGTCTGGTGCTTGACAAAGTCCGGGACGGTCCGGTGCGTGACACAGTCCTTGACGGTCTGGTGTTTGTCACAGTCCATGACGGTCTGGTGCTTGACACAGTCCATGACGGTCTGGTGCGTGACACAGTCCGGGACGGTCGGGTGCTTGACTCTGTCCGGGACGGTCTGGTGCTTGACACATTCCAATATGGTCTGGTGCTTGACACAGTCAATGAAGGTGTGGTGCTTGACTCAGTCCGGGGCGGTCTGGTGCTTGACACAGTCCGGGACGGTCTGGTGCTTGACACAGTCCTGGACGATCTGGTGCTTGACACATTCCAATATGGTCTGGTGCTTGACACAGTCAATGAAGGTGTGGTGCTTGACTCAGTCCTGGACGGTCTGGTGCTTGACACAGTCCAAGACGGTCTGGTGCTTGAGACAGTCCATGACTATCTGGAGCCTGACACAGTCCGGGACGGTCTGGTGCTTGACACAGTCAATGACGGTCTGGTGCTTGACACAGTCCGGGATGGTCTGGTGCTTGACACAGTCAATGACAGTCTGGTGCGTGACACAGTCCGGGATGGTCTGGTGCTTGACACAGTCAATGACAGTCTGGTGCGTGACACAGTCCGGGATGGTCTGGTGCTTGTCAAAGTACATGACGGTCTTGTGCTTGACACAGTCCGGACGTCTGGTGCTTGACACAGTCCATGATGGTCTGGTGCTTGACACAGTCCGGGACGGTCTGGTGCTTGACACAGTTCGTTACGGTCTGGTGCTTGAAACAGTCCGGGACGGTCTGGTGCCTGACACAGTCCATGACGGTCTGGTGCTTGACACAGTCCGGGACGGTCTGGTGCTTTACACAGTCCGGGACGGTCTGGTGCTTGACACAGTCCGGGTCGGTATGGTGCTTGGCACAGTCCGGGACGGTCTGGTGCTTGACACAGTCCAGGACGGTCTGGTGCTTGAAACAGTCCGGGATGGCATGGTGCTTGACACAGTCCGGGACGGTCTGGTGCTTGACACAGTCCATAACAGTCTGGTGCTTGACACAGTCCGGGACAGTCTGGTGCTTGACACAGTCCATGACGATGTGGAGCTTGACACAGTCCGGGACGGTCTGGTGCTTGACACAGTCCATGACGGTCTGGTGCTTGTCAAAGTACATGACGGTCTGGTGCGTGACACTATCCGGGACGGTCTGTTGCTTGTCACAGTCAATGACGGTCTGGATCTTGTCACAGTCCGGGACGGTCTTGTGCTTGACACAGTCCATGATGGTCTGGTGCTTGACACAGTCCGCGACGGTCTGGTGCTTGACACAGTCCGAGACGGTCTGGTGCTTGACACAGTTCGGTACGGTCTGGTGCTTGAGACAGTCCGGGACGGTCTGGTGCCTGACACAGTCCATGACGGTCTGGTGCTTGAGACAGTCCGGGACGGTCTGGTGCTTGAAACAGTCCGGGACGGTCTGGTGCTTGAGACAGTCCAGGACGGTCTGGTGCCTGACACAGTCCATGACGGTCTTGTGCTTGACACAGTCCGAGACGGTCTGGTGCTTGACACAGTTCGGTACGGTCTGGTGCTTGAGACAGTCCGGGACGGTCTGGTGCCTGACACAGTCCATGACGGTCTGGTGCTTGAGACAGTCCGGGACGGTCTGGTGCCTGACACAGTCCTTGACGGTCTGGTGCTTGAGACAGTCCGGGACGGTCTGGTGCTTCAAACAGTCCGGGACGGTCTGGTGCCTGACACAGTCCATGACGGTCTGGTGCTTGTCAGAGTCCGGGTCGGTCTGGTGCTTGAAACAGTCCGGGACGGTCTAGTCCTTGACACAGTCCGGGACGGTCTGGTGCTTGACACAGTCCGGGACGGTCTGGTGCTTGACACAGTCCGGGATGGTCTGGTGCTTGTCACAGTCAATGACGGTCTGGTGCTTGTCAAAGTACATGATGGTCTGGTGCGTGACACAGTCCGGGACGGTCTTTTGCCTGACACAGTCCGGGACGGTCTGGAGCTTTTCACAGTCCATTACGGTCTGGTGGTTGACACAGTCCATGACGGTCTGGTGCTTGACACAGTCCATGACGGTCTGGAGCTTGACACAGTCCATGACGGTCTGGTGGTTGACACAGTCCATGACGGTCTGGTGCTTGACACAGTCCATGACGGTCTAGTGCTTGGCACAATCCATGACGATCTGGTGCTTGAAACAGTCCGGGGACGGTCTGGTGCTTGACACAGTCCGGGACGATCTGGTGCTTGACACAGTCCATGACAGTCTGGTGCTTGACACAGTCCATGAATGCCTGGAGCTGGACACAGTCCATGACGGTCTGGTGCTTAACTCAGTCCAGGACGGTCTGGTGAGTGAAATAGTCCTGGACGGTCTAGTGCTTGACACAGTCCATGACGGTCTGGTGCTTGACAAAGTCCGGGACGGTCCGGTGCGTGACACAGTCCGGGACGGGCTGGTGCTTTTCCCAGTCCATGACGGTCTGGTGCTTCTCACAGTCCATGACGGTCTGGTGCGTGACAGTCCGGGACGGTCTGGTGTTTGACACAGTCCGAGACAATCTGGTGCTTGACACAGTCCGGGACGGTCTGGTTCTTTTCACAGTTCATGACGGTCTGGTGCTTGTCACAGTCCATGACGGTCTTGTGTTTGACACAGTCCATGACGGTGTGGTGCTTGACACAGTCCGGGGCGGTCTGGTGCGTGAAACAGCCCAGGACGGTCTGGTGCTTGTCACAATCCATGACATGACACAACCCGGGACGGTCTGGTGCTTGACACAGTTCGGGACGGTCTGGTGCTTGATACAGTCCATGACGGTCTGGTGCTTGTCACAGTCCATGAGAGTCTGGAGCTTGTCACAGTCCTGGACGATCTGGTGCTTGACACAGTCCGGGACGGTCTGGTGCGTGACACAGTCCGGGACAGTCTGGTGCTTGAAACAGTCCGGGACGGTCTGGTGCTTGACACAGTCCGAGACGGTCTGGTGGTTGACACAGTCCGGTACAGCCTGGTGCTTGAAACAGTCCGGGACGGTCTGGTGCCTGACACAGTCCATGGCGGTCTGGTGCTTGACACAGTCCGGGACGGTCTGGTGCTTGACACAGTCCGGGTCTGTCTGGTGCTTGGCACAGTCCGGGACGGTCTGGTGCTTGAAACAGTCCATGACAGTCTGGTGCTTGACACAGTCCATGACGGTCTGGTGCTCGACACAGTCCATGACGGTCTGGTGCTTGTCACAGTCCATGAGAGTCTGGAGCTTGTCACAGTCCATGACGGTCTGGTGCGTGAAACCGCCCAGGACGGTCTGGTGCTTGACACAGTCCGGGACGGTCTGGTGCTTGACACGGTCAGGGACGGTCTGGTGCTTGACACAGTCCGAGACGGTCTGGTGCTTGACACAGGCCGGGACGGTCTGGTTCTTTTCACAGTCCATGACGGTCTGGTGCGTGAAACAGCCCAGGACGGTCTGGTGCTTGACAGAGTCCGGGACGGTCTGGTGCTTGTCACAGTTCATGACGGTCTGGTGCTTGACACAGTCCATGACGGTCTGGTGCTTGACACAGTCCATGACGGTCTGGTGCTTGTCACAGTCCGGGACGGTCTGTTGCTTGACACAGTCCATGACGTCTCGTGCTTGACACAGTCCAGGACGGTCTGGTGCTTGACACAGTCCGGGACGGCCTGATGCTTGACACAGTCCGGGACGATATGGTGCTTGACACAGTCCATGACGGACTGGTGCTTGACACAGTCTGGGACGGTCTGGTGCTTGACACAGTCCGGGACGGTATGGTGCTTGACACAGTCCAAGACGGTCTGGTGCATGACACAGTCCGGGACGATCTCTTGCTTGACACAGTTCGGGACGGTCTGGTGCTTGACACAGTCCATGACAGTCTGGTGAGTGAAATAGTCCGGGACGGTATAGTGCTTGACACAGTCCATGACGGTCTGGTGCTTCACAAAGTCCGGGACGGTCACGTGCGTGACACAGTCCGGGACGGGCTGGTGCTTTTCCCAGTCCTTGACGGTCTGGTGCTTCTCACAGTCCATGACGTTTCGTGCTTGACACAGTCCAGGACGGTCTGGTGCTTGACACCATCCGGGACGGCCTGATGCTTGACACAGTCTGGGACGATATGGTGCTTGACACAGTCCATGACGGACTGGTCCTCGACACAGTCTGGGACGGTCTGGTGCTTGACACAGTCCGGGACGGTCTGGTGCTTGAAACAGTCCATAACGGTCTGGTGCTTGACACAGTCCATGACGGTCTGGTGCTTGACAAAGTCCGGGACTGTCTGGTGCGTGACACAGTCCGGGACGGGCTGAAGCTTTTCACAGTCCATGACGATCTGGTGCTTGACAGAGTCCGGGACGGTCTGGTGCTTGTCAGAGTTCATGACAGTCCGGTGTTTGTCACAGTCCATGAGGGTCTGGTGCTTGACACATTCCGAGACAGTCTGGTGGTTGACACAGTCCGGGACGATCTGGTGCTTGACAAAGTCCGGGATGGTTCGGTGCGTGACACAGTCCGGGACGGGCTGGTGGTTGACACAGTCCATGAGGGGTCTAGTGCTTGACACAATCCATGATGGTCTGGTGCTTGACACTGTCCATGAGGGCCTGGTGCTTGACACAGTCTGGGACGGTCTGGTGTTTGACACTCTCCGGGATGGTATGGTGTTTGACACAGTCCATGACAGTCTGGTGCTTGACACAGTCCAAGACGGTCTGGTGCTTGACACAGTCCGGGACGATCTGGTGCTTGAAACAGTCCGGGACGGTCTGGTGCTTGACACAGTCCATGACGGTCTGGTGCTTGTCACAGTTCATGAGAGTCTGGAGCTTGTCACAGTCCTGATCGGTCTGGTGCTTGACACAGTCCGGGACGGTCTGGTGCGTGACACAGTCCGGGACGGTCTAGTGCTTGACACAGTCCGGGACGGTCTAGTGCTTGACACAGTCCGTGACTGTCTGGTGCTTGACACAGTCCGGGACGGTCTGGTGCATGACACAGTCCGGGACGGTCTGGTGCTTGAAACACTCCGGGACGGTCTGGTGCTTGACACAGTCCGAGACGGTCTGGTGCTTCACACAGTCCGGTACGGTCTGGTGCTTGAAACAGTTCGGGTCGGTCTGGTGCCTGACACAGTCCATGACGGTCTGGTCCTTGACACATTCCGGGACGGTCTGGTGCTTGACACAGTCCGGGACGGTCTGGTGCTTGACACAGTCCGGGTTGGTCTGGTGCTTGGCACAGTCCGGGACGGTCTGGTGCTTGACACAGTCCAGGACGGTCTGATGCTTGACACAGTCCGGGATGGTATGGTGCTTTACACAGTCCGGGACGGTCTGGTGCTTGGCACAGTTCATGACGATCTGGAGCCTGACACAGTCCATGACAGTCTGGTGCTTGACACAATCCATGACGGTCTGGTGCTTGACACAGTAAATGACGGTCTGGTGCTTGTCACAGTCCGGGACGGTCGGGTGATTGAAACAGTCCATGAAGTCTCGTGCTTGACACAGTCCAGGACGGTCTGGTGCTTGATACAGTCCGGGACGGTCTTGTGCTTGACACAGTCCGGACGGTCTTGTGCTTGACACAGTCCATGACGGTCTGGTGCTTGACACAGTCCGAGAGGGTCTAGTATTTGTCACAGTCCTTGACGGTCTAGTGCTTGTCACAGTCCGGGTCGGTTTGGTGCTTGAAACAGTCCGGGACGGTCTGGTGGTTGACACAGTCCATGACGGTCTGGAGCTTGACACAGTCCATGACGGTCTGGAGCTTGACAAAGTCCATGACGGTCTGGAGCTTGACACAGTCCATGACGGTCTGGTGGTTGACACAGTCCATGACGGTCTGGTGCTTGACACAGTCCATGACGGTCTAGTGCTTGACACAATCCATGATGGTCTGGTACTTGACACAGTCCATGAGGGCCTGGTGCTTGACACAGTCCATGAGGGTCTGATGCTTGACACAGTCCAGGACGGTCTGGTGCTTGTCACAGTCCGGGACGGTGTGGTGCTTGACACAGTCCATGACGTCTCTTGCTTGACACAGTCCAGGACGGTCTTGTGCTTGACACAGTCCGGGACGGTCTGGTGCTTGACACAGTACAGGACGGTATAGTGCTTGACACAGTCTGGGACGGTCTGGTGTTTGACACAGTCCGGGATGATATGGTGCTTGACACAGTCCATGACAGTCTGGTGCTTGACACAGTCCGGGACGATCTGGTGCTTGACACAGTCCGGGACGGTCTGGTGCTTGACACAGTCCATGAGGGCCTGGTGCTTGAAAAAGTCCATGATGGACTGGTGCTTGACACAGTCCAGGACGGTCTGGTGCTTGGCACAGTCAATGAGGGAATAGTGCTTGACACAGTCCATGACGGTCTGGTGCTTGACACAGTCCAGGACTGTCATGTGCTTGTCACAGTCCGGGACGGTCTGGTGCGTGGCATAGTCCGGGACGGTCTAGTGCTTGACACAGTCCATGACGGTCTGGTGCTTGACAAAGTCCGGGACGGTCCGGTGCGTGACACAGTCCGGGACGGTCTGGTGCTTGACACAGTCCGGGACGGTCTGGTGCTTTTCACAGTCCATGACGGTCTGGTGTTTGTTACAGTCCATGATAGTCTGGTGCTTGACACAGTCCATGACGGTCTGGTGCGTGACACAGTCCGGGACGGTCTGGTGCTTGACACAGTCCGGGATAGTCTGGAGCTTTTCACAGTCCATGACGGTCTGGTGCTTGTCACAGTCCATGACGGTATGGTGCTTGACACAGTCCATGACGGTGTGGTGCTTGACACACTCCGGGGCGGTCTGGTGCGTGACACAGTCCGGGACGGTCTGGTGCTTGACACAGTCCAGGACGATCTGGTGCTTGACTCATTCCAATATGGTCTGGTGCTTGACACAGTCCATGACGGTCTTGTGCTTGACACAGTCCAGGACGATCTGGTGCTTGACACATTCCAATATGGTCTGGTGCTTGACACAGTCCGGGACGGTCTGATGCTTGTGACAGTCCATGACGATCTGGAGCCTGACACAGTCCGGGACGGTCTGGTGTTTGACACAGTCCGGGACGGTCTGGTGCTTGACACAGTCAATGACGGTCTGATGCTTGTCAAAGTACATGACGGTCTGGTGCTTGTCACAGTCCGGGACGGTCTGGTGCTTGTCACAGTCAATGACGGTCTGGTGCTTGTCAAAGTACATGACGGTCTGGTGCGTGACACAGTCCATGATGGACTGGAGGTTGACACAGTCCATGAGGGTCTGGTGCTTGACACAGTCCAGGACGGTCTGGTGCTTGTCACAGTCCGGGACTGTCTGGTGCTTGTAACAGTCCGGGACGGTCTGGTGCTTGACACAGTCCATGACGTCTCGTGCTTGAGACAGTCCAGGACGGTCTGGTGCTTGACACAGTCCGGGACGGTCTTGTGCTTGACACAGTCCATGACGGTCTGGTGCTTGACACAGTCTGGGACGGTCTGGTGCTTGACACAGTCCGGAACGGTATGGTGCTTGACACAGTCCGAGACGGTCTGGTGCTTGACACAGTCCGGAACGGTATGGTGCTTGACACAGTCCTGGACGGTCTGGTGCTTGACACAGTCTGGGACTGTCTGGTGCTTGACACAGTCCGGGACGGTATTGTGCTTGACACAGTCCATGACGGTTTGGTGTATGACACAGTCCGGAACGATCTGATGCTTGACACAGTCCATGACGGTCTGGTGCTTGACAAATTCCGGGACGGTCTAGTGCTTGACACTGTCCATGACGGTCTGGTGCTTAACAAAGTCCGGGACAGTCCGGTGCGTGACACAGTCCGGGACGGTTTGGAGCTTGACACAGTCCATGACGGTCTGGAGATTTTCACAGTCCTTGACGGTCTGGTGCTTGTCACAGTCCATGACGGTCTGGTGCTTGTTAGTGTACATGACGGTCTGGTGCTTGACACAGTCCATGACGGTCTGGTGCTTGACACAGTCCATGACGGTTTGGAGCTTGACACAGTCCATGACGGTCTGGTGCTTGACACAGTCCATGACGGTCTAGTGCTTGACACAATCCATAATGGTCTGGTGCTTGACACAGTCTATGAGGGCCTGGTGCTTGACACAGTCGCTAAGGGACTGGTGCTTGACTCAGTCCAGGACGGTCTGGTGCTTGTCACAGTCCGGGACGGTCTGGTGCTTGTAACAGTCCGGGACGGTCTGGTGCTTGACACAGTCCATGACGTCTCGTGCTTGACACAGTCCAGGACGGTCTGGTGCTTGACACAGTCCAGGACGGACTGGTGCTTGACACAGTCCGGGACGGTATGGTGTCTGACACAGTCCATGACGGTCTGGTGCTTGACACAGTCTAGGACGGTCTGGTGCTTGACACAGTCCGGGACGGTATGGTGCTTGACACAGTCCATGACGGTCTGGTGCTTGACACAGTCCGGGACGATCTAGTGCTTGACACAGTCCGGGGCGGTCTAGTGCTTGTCACAGTCCATGACGGTCTGGTGCTTGACACAGTCCTTGACGGTCTGGTGCTTGACAAAGTCCGGGATGGTCCGGTGCGTGACACAGTCCGGGACGGTCTTTTGCTTATCACAGTTCATGAGAGTCTGGAGCTTGTCACAGTCCATGACGGTCTGGTGCTTGACACAATCCGGGACGGTCTGGTGCGTGACACAGTCCGGGACGGTCTAGTGTTTGACACAGTCCGGGACGGGTTGGTGCTCGACACGGTCCGGGATGGTCTGGTGCTTGAAACAGTCCGGGACGGTCTGGTGCTTGACACAGTCCGAGCCGGTCTGGTGCTTGACACAGTTCGGTACGGTCTGGTGCTTGAAACAGTCCGGGACGGTCTGGTGCCTGACACAGTCCATGACGGTCTGGTGCTTGACACAGTCCATGACGGTCTGGTGCTTGTCACAGTCCTGGACGGTCTGGTGCTTGACACTGTCCATGACGGTCTGGTGCTTGACAAAGTCCGGGACGGTCCGGTGCGTGACACAGTCCGGGATGGTCTGGAGATTTTCACAGTCCTTGACGGTCGGGTGATTGTCACAGTCCATGACGGTATGGTGCTTGACACAGTCCATGACGGTGTGGTGCTTGACACAGTCCCGGGCGGTATGGTGCGTGACACAGTCCATGACGGTCTGGTGATTGTCACAGTCCGGGACGGTCTGATGCTTGTGACAGTCCATGACGATCTGGAGCCTGACACAGTCCGGGACAGTCTGGTGCTTGACACAGTCCGGGACGGTCTGGTGCTTGACACAGTCCGGGACGGTCTGGTGCTTGACACAGTCCGGTACGGTCTGGTGCTTGACACAGTCCGGGACGGTCTGGTGCTTGATACAGTCCGGGACGGTCTGGTGCTTGACACAGTCCGGGATGGTCTGGTGCTTGACACAGTCAATGACGGTCTGGTGCTTGTCAAAGTACATGACGGTCTGGTGCTTGTCAAAGTACATGACGGTCTGGTGCTTGTCAAAGTACATGACGGTCTGGTGCGTGACACAGTCCGGGACGGTCTGGTGCTTGTCGCAGTCAATGACGGTCTGGTGCTTGACACAGTCCGGGATGGTCTGGTGCTTGACACAGTCAATGACGGTCTGGTGCTTGTCAAAGTACATGACGGTCTGGTGCGTGACACAGTCCGGGACGGTCTGGTGCTTGTCACAGTCAATGACGGTCTGGTGCTTGTCAAAGTACATGACGGTCTGGTGCGTGACACAGTCCGGGACGGTCTGGTGCTTGACACAGACCGGGACGGTCTGGTGCTTGACACAGTCCAGGACGGTCTTGTGCTTGTCACAGTCCGGGACGGTCTGGTGCGTGACATAGTCCGGGACGGTCTAGTGCTTGACACAGTCCGGGACGGTTTAGTGCTTGACACAGTCCATGACGGTCTGCTGCTTGACACAGTCCGGGGACGGTCTGTTGCTTGACACAGTCCGGGACGATCTGGTGCTTGACACAGTCCGGGACGGTCTGGTGCTTGACACAGTCCAGGACGGTCTGGTGCTTGACACAGTCTATGAGGGCCTGGAGCTGGACACAGTCCGGAACGGTCTGGTGCTTGACACAGTCTATGAGGGCCTGGAGCTGGACACAGTCCATGACGGTCGTGTGCTTAACTCAGTCCAGGACGGTCTGGTGTTTGTCACAGTCCTGAATGGT
The DNA here is from genome assembly GCF_040958095.1 of Procambarus clarkii. Taxonomy (NCBI): domain Eukaryota; kingdom Metazoa; phylum Arthropoda; class Malacostraca; order Decapoda; family Cambaridae; genus Procambarus; species Procambarus clarkii. The sequence goes on along the minus strand of NC_091154.1, from coordinate 49,799,661 downwards.
CTGGTGCTTGTCACAGTCCATGACGGTCTGGTGTTTGACACAGTCCATGACGGTGTGGTGCTTGACACAGTACGGGGCGGTCTGGTGTTTGACACAGTCCATGACGGTGTGGTGCTTGACACAGTACGGGGCGGTCTGGTGCGTGAAACAGCCCGGGACGGTCTGGTGCGTGAAACAGCCCGGGACTGTCTGCTGCTTGTCACAGTCCATGATTGTCTGGTGCTTGACAGAGTCCGGGACGGTTTCGTGCTTGTCACAGTTCATGACAGTCCGGTGATTGTCACAATCCATGACGGTCTGGTGCGTGACACAATCCATCACAGTCTGGTGCTTTTCACAGTCCATGACGGTCTGGTGCTTCTCACAGTCCATGACGGTCTGTTCCTTCTTACAGTCCATGAGAGTCTGGAGCTTGTCACAGTCCTGGACGGTCTGATGCTTGACACAGTCCTGGACGGTCTGGTGCGTGACACAGTCCGAGACGGTCTTGTGCATGACACAGTCCGGAACGGTCTGGTGCTTGACACAGTCCGGGACGGTCTGGTGTTTGACACAGACCGGGTCTGTCTGGTGCTTGGCACAGTCCGTGACGGTCTGGTGCTTGAAACAGTCCATGATGGTCTGGTGCTTGTCACAGTCCATGACGGTCTAGTGCTTGACACAGTCCGGGACAGTCTGGTGCTTGACACAGTCCGGTACGGTCTGGTGCTTGACACAGTCCATGACAGTCTGGTGCTTGACACAGTCCATGACGGTCTGGTGCTTGTCACAGTCCATGAGAGTCTGGAGCTTGTCAGGGTCCTGGACGGTCTGGTGCTTGACACAGTCCGGGACGGTCTGGTGCGTGACACAGTCCGGGACGGTCTGGTGCTTTTCACAGTCCATGACGGTCTGGTGCTTGTCACAGTCCATGAGAGTCTGGAGCTTGTCACAGTCCTGGACGGTCTAGTGCTTGACACAGTCCGGGACGGTCTGGTGCGTGACACAGTCCGGGACGGTCTAGTGCATGACACAGTCAGGAACGGTCTGGTGCTTGACACAGTCCGGGACGATCTGTTGCTTGAAACAGTCCAGGACGGACTGGTGCTTGACACAGTCCGAGACAGTCTGGTGCTTGACACAGTCTGGTATGGTGTGGTGCTTGAAACAGTTCGGGACGGTCTGGTGCCTGACACTGTCCGGGTCGGTCTGGTGCTTGGCACAGTCCGGGACGGTCTGGTGCTTGACACAGTCCATGATAGTCTGGTGCTTGTCACAGTCCATGACGGTCTAGTGCTTGACACATTCCAGGACGGTCTGGTGCTTGACACAGTCCATGATAGTCTGGTGCTTGTCACAGTCCATGATAGTCTGGTGCTTGTCGCAGTCTATGACGGTCTGGTGCTTGTCCCAGTCCATAAGAGTCTGGAACTTGTCACAGTCCTGGACGGTCTGGTGCTTGACACAGTCCGGCACGGTCTGGTGCTTGACACAGTCCATGACGGTCTGGTGCTTGTCACAGTCCTGGACGGTCTGGTGCTTGACACAGTCCGGGACGGTCTGGTGGGTGACACAGTCCGGGACGGTCTAGTGCATGACACAGTCCGGAACGGTCTGGTGCTTGACACAGTCCGGGACGATCTGGTGCTTGAAACAGTCCGGGACGGACTGATGCTTGACACAGTCCGAGACAGTCTGGTGCTTTACACAGTTCGGGACGGTCTGGTGCTTGGCACAGTCCGGGATGGTCTGGTGCTTGACACAGTCCGGGACGGTCTGGTGCTTGACACAGTCCGGGATGGTCTGGTGCTTGACACGGTTCGGGACGGTCTGGTGCTTGACACAGTCCGCGTCGGTCTGGTTCCTGACACAGTCCATGATGGTCTAGTGCTTGACACAGTCCAGGACGGTCTGGTGCTTGACACAGTCCGGGACGGTCTGGTGCTTGACACAGTCCGGTACGGTCTGGTGCTTGAAACAGTCCATGACAGTCTGGTGCTTGACACAGTCCCTGACGGTCTGGTGCTTGACACAGTACATGACGGTCTGGTGCTTGTCACAGTCCGGAACGGTCTGGTGCTTGACACAGTCCATGACGTCTCGTGCTTGACACAGTCCAGGACGGTCTGGTGCTTGACACAGTCCGGGACGGTCTGGTGCTTGACACAGTCCGGGACGGTATGGTGCTTGACACAGTCCATGACGGTCTGGTGCGTGACACAGTCTGGGTCGTTCTGGTGCTTGACACAGTCCGGAACGATCTGGTCCTTGACACAGTCCATGACGGTCTGGTGCGTGACACTATCCGGGACGGTCTGGAGCCTGACACAGTCCGGGACGGTCTGGTGCTTGACACAGTCCGGGACGGTCTGGTGCTTGACACAGTCCGGGACGGTCTGGTGCTTGACACAGTCCGGGATGGTCTGGTGCTTGACACATTCAATGATGGTCTGGTGCTTGTCAAAGTACATGACGGTCTGGTGCGTGACACAGTCCGTGACGGTCTGGTGCTTGACTCAGTCCATGACGGTCTGGAGCTTTTCACAGTCCATGACGGTCTGGTGCTTGTCACAGTCCATGACGGTATGGTGCTTAACACAGCCCATGACGGTCTTGAGCTTGTCACAGGCCGAGACGGTCTTGTGCTTAACACAGTCCATGACGGTCTGGTGCTTGACACAGTCGGAGACGGTCTATCATTTGTCACAGTCCTTGACGGTCTAGTGCTTGTCACAGTCCGGAACAGTCTGGTGCTGGACACAGTCAATGACAGTGTGGTGCTTGACACAGTCCATGACGGTCTGGTGCTTTTCACAGTCCGGGACGGTCTGATGCTTGTCACAGTCCGAGACGGTCTGGTGCATGACACAGTCCTGGACGGTCTGGTGCTTGAAACAGTCTGGGACGGTCTGGTGCTTGACACAGTCCATGACGTCTCGTGCTTGACACAGTCCAGGATGGTCTGGTGCTTGACACAGTCCGGGACGGTCTGGTTCTTTTCACAGTCCATGACGGTCTGGTGCTTGTCACAGTCCATGACCGTCTGGTGCTTGACACAGTCAATGACGGTCTGGTGCTTGACACAGTCCATGACAGTCTGGTGCTTGTCACAGTCCGGGACGGTCTGATGCTTGACATAGTCCGGGACGGTCTGGTGCTTGACACAGTTCGGGACGGTCTGGTGCTTGACACAGTCCGCGTCGGTCTGGTGCTTGGCACAGTCCGGGACGGTCTGGTGCTTGACACAGTCTGGGACGGTCTGGTGCTTGACACAGTCCATGATGGTCTGGTGCTTGTCACAGTCTATGACGGTCTAGTGCTTGACACAGTCCAGGACGGTCTGGTGCTTGACACAGTCCGGGACGGTCGGGTGCTTGACACAGTCCGGTACGGTCTGGTGCTTGAAACAGTCCATGACAGTCTGGTGCTTGACACAGTCCATGACAGTCTGGTGCTTGACACAGTACATGACGGTCTGGTGCTTGTCACAATCCGGGACGGTCTGGTGCTTGACACAGTCCATGACGTCTCGTGCTTGACACAGTCCAGGACGGTCTGGTGCTTGACACAGTCCGGGACGGTCTGGTGCTTGACACAGTCCGGGACGGTATGGTGCTTGACACAGTCCATGACGGTCTGGTGCGTGACACAGTCTGGGTCGTTCTGGTGCGTGACACAGTCCGGGACGATCTGGTGTTTGACACAGTCCATGACGGTCTGGAGCTTTTCACAGTCCATGACGGTCTGGTGCTTGTCACAGTCCATGACGGTGTGGTGCTTGACACATTCCATGACGGTCTGGTGAGTGACAGTCCGGGTCGGTCTGGTGCTTGACACAGTCCGGGACGGTCTGGAGCTTTTCACAGTCCATGACGGCCTGGTGCTTGTCACAGTCCATGACGGTATGGTGCTTGACACAGTCCATGACGGTGTGGTGCTTGACACAGTCCGGGGCGGTCTGGTGCGTGACACAGTCCGAGACGATCTGGTGCTTGACACAGTCCAAGACGGCCTGGTGCTTGTCACAGTCCATGACGGTCTGGTGCTTGTCACAGTCCATGACGGTCTGGTGCTTGACACAGTCCTTGACGGTCTGGTGCTTGACACAGTCCGAGACGATCTGGTGCTTGACACAGTCCATGACGGTCTGGTGCTTGACACAGTCCATGACGGCCTAATGCTTGTCACAGTCCATGACGGGCTGGTGCTTGTCACAGTCCATGACTGTCTGGTGATTGTCACAGTCCGGGACGGTCTGGTGCTTGACACAGTCTGGGACGGTCTGGTGTTTGACACAGTCCGGGACGGTATGGTGCTTGACACAGTCCATGACGGTCTGGTGCTTGACACAGTCTGGGACGGTCTAGTGCTTGACACAGTCTGGGACGGTCTGGTGTTTGACACAGTCCGGGACGGTATGGTGCTTGACACAGTCCATGACGGTCTAGTGCTTGACACAGTCCGGGAATGTCTGGTGCTTGACACAGTCTGGAACGGTCTGGTGCTTGACACAGTCCGGGACGGTCTGGTGCTTGACACAGTCCGGTACAGTCTGGTGCTGGGCACAGTCAATGACAGTGTGGTGCTTGACACAGTCCATGACGGTCTGGTGCTTGTCACAGTCCGGGACGGTCTGATGCTTGTCACAGTCCGAGACGGTCTGGTGCTTGACACAGTCCTGGACGGTCTGGTGCTTGAAAAAGTCTGGGACGGTCTGGTGCTTGACACAGTCTATGACGGTCTTGTGCTTAACACAGTCCGGGACGGTTTGGTGCTTGACACAGTCCGGGACGGTATGGTGCTTGACACAGTCCATGACGGTCTGGTGCTTGACACTGTCTGGGACGGGCTGGTGTTTGACACAGTCCGGGACGGTATGGTGCTTGACACAGTCCATGCCGGTCTGGTACTTGACACAGTCCAAGACGGTCTGGTGCTTGACACAGTCCGAGACGATCTGGTGTTTGACACAGTCCGGGACGGCCTGGTGCTTGACACAGTCCATGACGGTCTGGTGCTTGACACAGTCCATTACGGTCTGGTGCTTGTCAAAGTCCGGGACGGTCTGGTGCATGACAAATTCCGGGACGGTCAAGCGCTTGACACAGTCCATGACGGTCTGGTGCTTGACAAAGTCCGGGATTGTCTGGTGCTTGACACAGTCCGAGACGATCTGGTGTTTGACACAGTCCGGGACGGCCTGCTGCTTGACACAGTCCGGGACGGTCTGGTGCTTTTCACAGTCCATGACGGTCTGGTGCTTGACAGAGTCCGGGACGGTCTGGTGCTTGTCACAGTTCATGACAGTCCGGTGCTTGTCACAGTCCATGACGGTCAGGTGCTTGACACAGTCCGAGACGGTCTGGTACTTGACACAGTCCGGGACGGTCTGGTGCTTGTCACAGTCCGGGACGGTCTGGTGCGTGACACAGTCCAGGACGGTCTGGTGCTTGACACAGTCCGGGACGGTCTGGTTCTTTTCACAGACCATGACGGTCTGGTGCTGGTCACAGTCGATGACGGTCTGGTGCTTGACACAATCCATGACGGTCTGGTGCTTGACACAGTCCGAGACGGTCTATCATTTGTCACAGTCCGAGACGGTCTATCATTTGTCACAGGCCGAGACGGTCTATCATTTGTCACAGGCCGAGACGGTCTTGTGCTTAACACAGTCCATGACGGTGTGGTGCTTGACGCAGTCCATGACGGTCTAGTGCTTGAAACAGTCTGTTACGGTCTGGTGCTTGACACAGTCCGGGACGGTCTGGTGCTTGATACAGTCCGGGACGGTCTGGTGCTTGACACAGTCCGGGATGGTCTGGTGCTTGACACAGTCAATGACGGTCTGGTGCTTTTCAAAGTACATGACGGTCTGGTGCTTGTCAAAGTACATGACGGTCTGGTGCTTGTCAAAGTACATGACGGTCTGGTGCGTGACACAGTCCGGGACGGTCTGGTGCTTGTCGCAGTCAATGACGGTCTGGTGCTTGACACAGTCCGGGATGGTCTGGTGCTTGACACAGTCAATGACGGTCTGGTGCTTGTCAAAGTACATGACGGTCTGGTGCGTGACACAGTCCGGGACGGTCTGGTGCTTGACACAGACCGGGACGGTCTGGGGCTTGACACAATCCATGATGGTCTGGTGCTTGACACAGTCCATGAGGGCCTGGTGCTTGACACAGTCCATGAGGGTCTGGTGCTTGACACAGTCCAGGACGGTCTTGTGCTTGTCACAGTCCGGGACGGTCTGGTGCGTGACATAGTCCGGGACGGTCTAGTGCTTGTCGCAGTCAATGACGGTCTGGTGCTTGACACAGTCCGGGATGGTCTGGTGCTTGACACAGTCAATGACGGTCTGGTGCTTGTCAAAGTACATGACGGTCTGGTGCGTGACACAGTCCGGGACGGTCTGGTGCTTGTCACAGTCAATGACGGTCTGGTGCTTGTCAAAGTACATGACGGTCTGGTGCGTGACACAGTCCGGGACGGTCTGGTGCTTGACACAGACCGGGACGGTCTGGGGCTTGACACAATCCATGATGGTCTGGTGCTTGACACAGTCCATGAGGGCCTGGTGCTTGACACAGTCCATGAGGGTCTGGTGCTTGACACAGTCCAGGACGGTCTTGTGCTTGTCACAGTCCGGGACGGTCTGGTGCGTGACATAGTCCGGGACGGTCTAGTGCTTGACACAGTCCGGGACGGTTTAGTGCTTGACACAGTCCATGACGGTCTGCTGCTTGACACAGTCCGGGGACGGTCTGTTGCTTGACACAGTCCGGGACGATCTGGTGCTTGACACAGTCCGGGACGGTCTGGTGCTTGACACAGTCCAGGACGGTCTGGTGCTTGACACAGTCTATGAGGGCCTGGAGCTGGACACAGTCCGGGACGGTCTGGTGCTTGACACAGTCTATGAGGGCCTGGAGCTGGACACAGTCCATGACGGTCGTGTGCTTAACTCAGTCCAGGACGGTCTGGTGTTTGTCACAGTCCTGAATGGTCTGGTGCTTGTCACAGTCCATAACGGTCTGGTGTTTGACACAGTCCATGACGGTGTGGTGCTTGACACAGTACGGGGCGGTCTGGTGTTTGACACAGTCCATGACGGTATGGTGCTTGACACAGTACGGGGCGGTCTGGTGCGTGAAACAGCCCGGGACGGTCTGGTGCGTGAAACAGCCCGGGACTGTCTGCTGCTTGTCACAGTCCATGATTGTCTGGTGCTTGACAGAGTCCGGGACGGTTTCGTGCTTGTCACAGTTCATGACAGTCCGGTGATTGTCACAATCCATGACGGTCTGGTGCGTGACACAATCCATCAGTCTGGTGCTTTTCACAGTCCATGACGGTCTGGTGCTTCTCACAGTCCATGACGGTCTGTTCCTTCTTACAGTCCATGAGAGTCTGGAGCTTGTCACAGTCCTGGACGGTCTGATGCTTGACACAGTCCTGGACGGTCTGGTGCGTGACACAGTCCGAGACGGTCTTGTGCATGACACAGTCCGGAACGGTCTGGTGCTTGACACAGTCCGGGACGGTCTGGTGTTTGACACAGACCGGGTCTGTCTGGTGCTTGGCACAGTCCGGGACGGTCTGGTGCTTGAAACAGTCCATGATGGTCTGGTGCTTGTCACAGTCCATGACGGTCTAGTGCTTGACACAGTCCGGGACAGTCTGGTGCTTGACACAGTCCGGTACGGTCTGGTGCTTGACACAGTCCATGACAGTCTGGTGCTTGACACAGTCCATGACGGTCTGGTGCTTGTCACAGTCCATGAGAGTCTGGAGCTTGTCAGGGTCCTGGACGGTCTGGTGCTTGACACAGTCCGGGACGGTCTGGTGCGTGACACAGTCCGGGACGGTCTGGTGCTTTTCACAGTCCATGACGGTCTGGTGCTTGTCACAGTCCATGAGAGTCTGGAGCTTGTCACAGTCCTGGACGGTCTGGTGCTTGACACAGTCCGGGACGGTCTGGTGCGTGACACAGTCCGGGACGGTCTAGTGCATGACACAGTCAGGAACGGTCTGGTGCTTGACACAGTCCGGGACGATCTGTTGCTTGAAACAGTCCAGGACGGACTGGTGCTTGACACAGTCCGAGACAGTCTGGTGCTTGACACAGTCTGGTATGGTGTGGTGCTTGAAACAGTTCGGGACGGTCTGGTGCCTGACACTGTCCGGGTCGGTCTGGTGCTTGGCACAGTCCGGGACGGTCTGGTGCTTGACACAGTCCATGATAGTCTGGTGCTTGTCACAGTCCATGACGGTCTAGTGCTTGACACATTCCAGGACGGTCTGGTGCTTGACACAGTCCATGATAGTCTGGTGCTTGTCACAGTCCATGATAGTCTGGTGCTTGTCGCAGTCCATGACGGTCTGGTGCTTGTCCCAGTCCATAAGAGTCTGGAGCTTGTCACAGTCCTGGACGGTCTGGTGCTTGACACAGTCCGGCACGGTCTGGTGCTTGACACAGTCTATGACGGTCTGGTGCTTGTCACAGTCCTGGACGGTCTGGTGCTTGACACAGTCCGGGACGGTCTGGTGGGTGACACAGTCCGGGACGGTCTAGTGCATGACACAGTCCGGAACGGTCTGGTGCTTGACACAGTCCGGGACGATCTGGTGCTTGAAACAGTCCGGGACGGAATGATGCTTGACACAGTCCGAGACAGTCTGGTGCTTTACACAGTTCGGGACGGTCTGGTGCTTGGCACAGTCCGGGATGGTCTGGTGCTTGACACAGTCCGGTACGGTCTGGTGCTTGACACAGTCCGGGACGGTCTGGTGCTTGACACGGTTCGGGACGGTCTGGTGCTTGACACAGTCCGCGTCGGTCTGGTTCCTGTCACAGTCCATGATGGTCTGGTGCTTGACACAGTCCCTGACGGTCTGGTGCTTGTCACAGTCTATGACGGTCTAGTGCTTGACACAGTCCAGGACGGTCTGGTGCTTGACACAGTCCGGGACGGTCTGGTGCTTGACACAGTCCGGTACGGTCTGGTGCTTGAAACAGTCCATGACAGTCTGGTGCTTGACACAGTCCCTGACGGTCTGGTGCTTGACACAGTACATGACGGTCTGGTGCTTGTCACAGTCCGGAACGGTCTGGTGCTTGACACAGTCCATGACGTCTCGTGCTTGACACAGTCCAGGACGGTCTGGTGCTTGACACAGTCCGGGACGGTCTGGTGCTTGACACAGTCCGGGACGGTATGGTGCTTGACACAGTCCATGACGGTCTGGTGCGTGACACAGTCTGGGTCGTTCTGGTGCTTGACACAGTCCGGGACGATCTGGTCCTTGACACAGTCCATGACGGTCTGGTGCGTGACACTATCCGGGACGGTCTGTAGCCTGACACAGTCCGGGACGGTCTGGTGCTTGACACAGTCCGGGACGGTCTGGTGCTTGACACAGTCCGGGACGGTCTGGTGCTTGACACAGTCCGGGATGGTCTGGTGCTTGACACATTCAATGATGGTCTGGTGCTTGTCAAAGTACATGACGGTCTGGTGCGTGACACAGTCCGTGACGGTCTGGTGCTTGACTCAGTCCATGACGGTCTGGAGCTTTTCACAGTCCATGACGGTCTGGTGCTTGTCACAGTCCATGACGGTATGGTGCTTAACACAGCCCATGACGGTCTTGAGCTTGTCACAGGCCGAGACGGTCTTGTGCTTAACACAGTCCATGACGGTCTGGTGCTTGACACAGTCGGAGACGGTCTATCATTTGTCACAGTCCTTGACGGTCTAGTGCTTGTCACAGTCCGGAACAGTCTGGTGCTGGACACAGTCAATGACAGTGTGGTGCTTGACACAGTCCATGACGGTCTGGTGCTTCTCACAGTCCGGGACGGTCTGATGCTTGTCACAGTCCGAGACGGTCTGGTGCATGACACAGTCCTGGACGGTCTGGTGCTTGAAACAGTCTGGGACGGTCTGGTGCTTGACACAGTCCATGACGTCTCGTGCTTGACACAGTCCAGGATGGTCTGGTGCTTGACACAGTCCGGGACGGTCTGGTTCTTTTCACAGTCCATGACGGTCTGGTGCTTGTCACAGTCCATGACCGTCTGGTGCTTGACACAGTCCATGAGGGTCTGGTGCTTGACACAGTCCATGACAGTCTGGTGCTTGTCACAGTCCGGGACGGTCTGATGCTTGACATAGTCCGGGACGGTCTGGTGCTTGACACAGTTCGGGATGGTCTGGTGCTTGACACAGTCCGCGTCGGTCTGGTGCTTGGCACAGTCCGGGACGGTCTGGTGCTTGACACAGTCTGGGACGGTCTGGTGCTTGACACAGTCCATGATGGTCTGGTGCTTTTCACAGTCTATGACGGTCTAGTGCTTGACACAGTCCAGGACGGTCTGGTGCTTGACACAGTCCGGGACGGTCTGGTGCTTGACACAGTCCGGTACGGTCTGGTGCTTCAAACAGTCCATGACAGTCTGGTGCTTGACACAGTCCATGACAGTCTGGTGCTTGACACAGTACATGACGGTCTGGTGCTTGTCACAATCCGGGACGGTCTGGTGCTTGACACAGTCCATGACGTCTCGTGCTTGACACAGTCCAGGACGGTCTGGTGCTTGACACAGTCCGGGACGGTCTGGTGCTTGACACAGTCCGGGACGGTATGGTGCTTGACACAGTCCATGACGGTCTGGTGCGTGACACAGTCTGGGTCGTTCTGGTGCGTGACACAGTCCGGGACGATCTGGTGTTTGACAGAGTCCATGACGGTCTGGAGCTTTTCACAGTCCATGACGGTCTGGTGCTTGTCACAGTCCATGACGGTGTGGTGCTTGACACATTCCATGACGGTCTGGTGAGTGACAGTCCGGGTCGGTCTGGTGCTTGACACAGTCCGGGACGGTCTGGAGCTTTTCACAGTCCATGACGGCCTGGTGCTTGTCACAGTCCATGACGGTATGGTGCTTGACACAGTCCATGACGGTGTGGTGCTTGACACAGTCCGGGGCGGTCTGGTGCGTGACACAGTCCGAGACGATCTGGTGCTTGACACAGTCCAAGACGGCCTGGTGCTTGTCACAGTCCATGACGGTCTGGTGCTTGTCACAGTCCATGACGGTCTGGTGCTTGACACAGTCCTTGACGGTCTGGTGCTTAACACAGTCCGAGACGATCTGGTGCTTGACACAGTCCATGACGGTCTGGTGCTTGACACAGTCCATGACAGCCTAATGCTTGTCACAGTCCATGACGGGCTGGTGCTTGTCACAGTCCATGACTGTCTGGTTATTGTCACAGTCCGGGACGGTCTGGTGCTTGACACAGTCTGGGACGGTCTGGTGCTTGACACAGTCTGGGACGGTCTGGTGTTTGACACAGTCCGGGACGGTATGGTGCTTGACACAGTCCATGACGGTCTAGTGCTTGACACAGTCCGGGAATGTCTGGTGCTTGACACAGTCCGGAACGGTCTGGTGCTTGACACAGTCCGGGACGGTCTGGTGCTTGACACAGTCCGGTACAGTCTGGTGCTGGGCACAGTCAATGACAGTGTGGTGCTTGACACAGTCCATGACGGTCTGGTGCTTGTCACAGTCCGGGACGGTCTGATGCTTGTCACAGTCCGAGACGGTCTGGTGCTTGACACAGTCCTGGACGGTCTGGTGCTTGAAAAAGTCTGGGACGGTCTGGTGCTTGACACAGTCCATGACGTCTCGTGCTTGACACAGTCTATGACGGTCTTGTGCTTAACACAGTCCGGGACGGTATGGTGCTTGACACAGTCCATGACGGTCTGGTGCTTGAGACAGTCCAAGACGGTCTGGTGCTTGACACAGTCCGAGACGATCTGGTGTTTGACACAGTCCGGGACGGTCTGGTGCTTTTCACAGTCCATGACGGTCTGGTGCTTGACAGAGTCCGGGACGGTCTGGTGCTTGTCACAGTTCATGACAGTCCGGTGCTTGTCACAGTCCATGACGGTCTGGTGCGTGACACAGTCCATGACGGTCTGGAGCTTGTCAGAGTTCATGGTAGTCTGGTGCTTGACACAGTCCGGGACGGTCTGGTGCTTGACACAGTCCGGGACGGTCTGTTGCTTGACACAGTTAGGGACGGTCTGGTGCTTGTCACAGTCCGGGACGGTCTGGTGCTTGACACAGTCCATGATGAACTGGTGTTTGTCATAGTCCATGACGGTCTAGTGCTTGACACAGTCCGGGAATGTCTGGTGCTTGACACAGTCCGGAATGGTCTGGTGCTTGACACAGAGCATGATGAACTGGTGTTTGTCATAGTCCATGACGGTCTAGTGCTTGACACAGTCCGGGAATGTCTGGTGCTTGACACAGTCCGGAACGGTCAGGTGCTTGACACAGTCCGGGACGGTCTGGTGCTTGACACAGTCCGGTACAGTCTGGTGCTGGACACAGTCAATGACAGTGTGGTGCTTGACACAGTCCATGACGGTCTGGTGCTTGTCACAGTCCGGGACGGTCTGATGCTTGTCACAGTCCGAGACGGTCTGGTGCTTGACACAGTCCTGGACGGTCTGGTGCTTGAAAAAGTCTGGGACGGTCTGGTGCTTGACACAGTCCATGACGTCTTGTGCTTGACACAGTCCGGGACGGTTTGGTGCTTGACACAGTCCGGGACGGTATGGTGCTTGACACAGCTCATGACGGTCTGGTGCTTGACACAGTCTGGGACGGGCTGGTGTTTGACACAGTCCGGGACGGTATGGTGCTTGACACAGTCCGTGCCGGTCTGGTACTTGACACAGTCCAAGACGGTCTGGTGCTTGACACAGTCCGAGACGATCTGGTGTTTGACACAGTCCGGGACGGCCTGGTGCTTGACACAGTCCATGACGGTCTGGTGCTTGACACAGTCCATTACGGTCTGGTGCTTGTCAAAGTCCGGGACGGTCTGGTGCATGACAAATTCCGGGACGGTCAAGCGCTTGACACAGTCCATGACGGTCTGGTGCTTGACAAAGTCCGGGATTGTCTGGTGCTTGACACAGTCCGAGACGATCTGGTGTTTGACACAGTCCGAGACGGCCTGGTGCTTGACACAGTCCGGGACGGTCTGGTGCTTTTCACAGTCCATGACGGTCTGGTGCTTGACAGAGTCCGGGACGGTCTGGTGCTTGTCACAGTTCATGACAGTCCGGTGCTTGTCACAGTCCATGACGGTCAGGTGCTTGACACTGTCCGAGACGGACTGGTGCTTGACACAGTCCGGGACGGTCTGGTGCTTGTCACAGTCCGGGACGGTCTGGTGAGTGACACAGTCCAGGACGGTCTGGTGCTTGACACAGTCCGGGACGGTCTGGTTCTTTTCACAGACCATGACGGTCTGGTGCTGGTCACAGTCCATAACGGTCTGGTGCTTGACACAGTCCATGACGGTCTGGTGCTTGACACAGTCCATGACGGTCTGGTGCTTGTCACAGTCCGGGACGGTCTGGTGCTTGACACAGTTCGGGACGGTCTGGTGCTTGACACAGTCCGCGTCGGTCTGGTGCTTGACACAGTCCATGACGGTCTGATGCTTGACATAGTCCGGGACGGTCTGGTGCTTGACACAGTTCGGGACGGTCTGGTGCTTGACACAGTCGGCGTCGGTCTGGTGCTTGGAACAGTCCGGGACGGTCTGGTGCTTGACACAGTCCATGATGGTCTGGTGCTTGTCACAGTCCATGACGGTCTAGTGCTTGACACAGTCCAGGACGGTCTGGTGCTTGACACAGTCCGGGACGGTCTGGTGCTTGACACAGTCCGGTACGGTCTGCTGCTTGAAACAGTCCATGACAGTCTGGTGCTTGACACAGTCCATGACGGTCTGGTGCTTGACACAGTACATGACGGTCTGGTGCTTGTCACAGTCCGGGACGGTCTGGTGCTTGACACAGTCCATGACGTCTCGTGCTTGACACAGTCCAGGACCCTCTGGTGCTTGACACAGTCCGGGACGGTCTGGTGCTTGACACAGTCCCGGACGGTCTGGTGCTTGACACAGTCCATGACGGTCTGGTGCGTGACACAGTCTGGGTCGTTCTGGTGCTTGACACAGTCCGGGACGGTCTGGAGCTTTTCACAGTCCATGACGGTCTGGTGCTTGACACAGTCCATGACGGTCTGGTGCTTGACACAGTCTGGGACGGTCTGGTGTTTGACACAGTCCGGGACGGTATGGTGCTTGACACAGTCCATGACGGTCTGGTGCTTGACACAGTCCAAGACGGTCTGGTGCTTGACACAGTTCGAGACGATCTGGTGTTTGACACAGTCCGGGACGGTCTGGTGCTTGACACAGTCCGGGACGGTCTGGTGCTTGACACAGTCCATGACGGTCTGGTGCTTGACACAGTCCATGACGTCTCGTGCTTGACACAGTCCATGACGGTCTGGTGCTTGACACAGTCCGGGACGGTCTGGTGCTTGACACAGTCCGGGACGGTATGGTGCTTGACACAGTCCATGACGGTCTGGTGCTTGACACAGTCTGGGACGGTCTGGTGTTTGACACAGTCCGGGACGGTATGGTGCTTGACACAGTCCATGACGGTCTGGTGCTTGACACAGTCCAAGACGGTCTGGTGCTTGACACAGTTCGAGACGATCTGGTGTTTGACACAGTTCGGGACGGTCTGGTGCTTGACACAGTCCATGAGGGCCTGGTGCTTGACACAGTCCATGACGGTCTGGTGCTTGACACAGTCCAGGACGGTCTGGTGCTTGTCAAAGTCCGGGATGGTCTGGTGCTTGACAAACTCCGGGACGGTCTGGTGCGTGACAGAGTCCGGGACGGTCTGGTGCTTGTCACAGTTCATGGCAGTCCAGTGCTTGTCACAGTCCATGACGGTCTGGTGCGTGACACAGTCCAGGACGGTCTGGTGCTTGACACAGTCCATGACGGTCTGGTGCTTGTCACAGTCCTTGACGGTCTGGTGCTTGACACAGTCCATGACGGTCTGGTGCTTGTCACAGTCCGGGACGGTCTGATGCTTGACATAGTCCGGGACGGTCTGGTGCTTGACACAGTACATGACGTCTCGTGCTTGACACAGTCCGGGACGGTCTGATGCTTGGCACAGTCCGGGACGGTATGGTGCTTGACACAGTCCATGACGGTCTGGTGCTTGACTCAGTCCATGACGGTCTGGTGCTTGACACAGTTTGGGATGGTTTGGTTTTTGACACAGTCTGGGATAGTTTGGTTTTTGACACAGTCCGGGACGGTATGGTGCTTGACACAGTCCAAGACGGTCTGGTGCTTGACACAGTCTAGGACGATCTGGTGCTTGACACAGTCCGGGACGGTATGGTGCTTGACACAGTCCAAGACGGTCTGGTGCATGACACAGTCTGGGACGATCTGGTGCTTGACACAGTCCGGGACGGTATGGTGCTTGACACAGTCTGGGACGATCTGGTGCTTGACACAGTCAATGAGGGCCTGGTGCTTCATACAGTCCATGACGGTCTGGTGCTTGACACAGTCCAGGACTGTCTTGTGCTTGTCACAGTCCAGGACGGTCTGGTATGTGACATAGTCCGGGACGGTCTAGTGCTTGACACAGTCCATGACGGTCTGGTGCTTGACAAAGCCCGGGACGGTCCGGTATGTGACTCAGTCCGGGTCGGGCTGGTGCTTTTCACAGTCCATGACGGTCTGGTGCTTGACGTCGTCCGGGACGGTCTGGTGCTTGACACAGTCCATGACGGTCTGGTGCTTGACGCAGTCCATGACGTCTCGTGCTTGACACAGTCCTGGACGGTCTGGTGCTTGACACAGTCCGGGTCGGTCTGGTGCTTGACACAGTCCGGGACGGTATGGTGCTTGACACAGTTCATGACGGTCTGGTGCTTGACACAGTCCATGAGGGCCTGGTGCTTGACACAGTCCATGACGGTCTGGTGGTTGACTCAGTCCGGTACGGTCTGGTGATTGAAACAGTCCGGGACGGTCTGGTGCCTGACACAGTCCATGACGGTCTGGTGCTTGTCACAGTCCATGACGGTCTAGTGCTTGACACTGTCCGGGACGGTCTGGTGATTGACACAGTCCGGTACGGTCTGCTGCTTGACACAGTCCATGACAGTCTGGTGCGTGACACAGTCCATGACGGTCTGGTGCTCGACACAGTCCATGACGGTCTGGTGCTTGTCACAGTCCATGACGGTCTGGTGCTTGTCACAGTCCGAGACGGTCTGGTGCTTGACACAGTCCATGACGGTCTGGTGCTCGACACAGTCCATGACGGTCTGGTGCTTGTCACAGTCCATGACGGTCTGATGCTTGTCACAGTCAGAGACGGTCTGGTGCTTGACACAGTCCTGGACGGTCTGGTGCTTGAAACAGTCTGGGACGGTCTGGTGCTTGACACAGTCCATGACGTCTCGTGCTTGACACAGTCTATGACGGTCTTGTGCTTGACACAGTCCGGGAAGGTTTGGTGCTTGACACAGTCCGGGACGGTATGGTGCTTGACACAGTCCATGACGGTCTGGTGCTTGACACAGTCTGGGACGGGCTGGTGTTTGACACAGTCCGGGACGGTATGGTGCTTGACACAGTCCATGCCGGTCTGGTGTTTGACACAGTCCGGGCCGGATTTGTGCTTGGCACAGTCCATGATGGTCTGGGGCTTGTCACAGTCCATGACGGTCTAATGCTTGTCACAGTCCATGACGGTCTAATGCTTGTCACAGTCCATGACGGTCTGGTGCTTGTCACAGTCCATGATGGTCTGGTGCTTGACATAGTCCGGGACGGTCTGGTGCTTGAAACAGTCCATGACGGTCTTGTGCTTGTCACAGTCCATGACGGCCTGGTGATTGTCACAGTCCATGACGGTCTTGTGCTTGTCACAGTCCATGACGGCCTGGTGCTTGTCACAGTCCATGACGGCCTGGTGCTTGTCACAGTCCATGACGGTCTGGTGCTTGTCACAGTCCATGACGGTCTGGTGTTTGTCACAGTCCATGACGGTCTGGTGCTTGACACAGTCCATGACGGTCTGGTGCTTGTCACAGTCCATGACGGTCTAATGCTTGTCACAGTCCATGACGGTCTGGTGCTTGTCACAGTCCATGACGGTCTAATGCTTGTCACAGTCCATGACGGTCTGGTGCTTGTCACAGTCCATGACGGTCTAATGCTTGTCACAGTCCAGGACGGTCTGGTGTTTGTCACAGTCCATGACGGTCTGGTGCTTGTCACAGTCCATGACGGTCTAATGCTTGTCACAGTCCATGACGGTCTGGTGCTTGTCACAGTCCATGACGGTCTAATGCTTGTCACAGTCCAGGACGGTCTGGTGCTTGTCACAGTCCATGACGGCCTGGTGATTGTCACAGTCCATGACGGTCTAATGCTTGTCACAGTCCATGACGGTCTGGTGTTTGTCACAGTCCATGACGGTCTGGTGCTTGACACAGTCCATGACGGTCTGGTGTTTGACACAGTCCATGACGGTCTGGTGCTTGACACACAGTCCATGACGGTCTAATGCTTGTCACAGTCCATGACGGTCTGGTGTTTGTCACAGTCCATGACGGTCTGGTGCTTGACACAGTCCATGACGGTCTAATGCTTGTCACAGTCCATGAAGGTCTAATGCTTGTCACAGTCCATGACGGTCTGGTGTTTGACACAGTCCATGACGGTCTGGTGCTTGACACAGTCCATGACGGTCTAATGCTTGTCACAGTCCATGACGGTCTAATGCTTGTCACAGTCCATGACGGTCTAATGCTTGTCACAGTCCATGACGGTCTAATGCTTGTCACAGTCCATGACGGTCTGGTGTTTGACACAGTCCATGACGGTCTGGTGTTTGTCACAGTCCATGACGGTCTAATGCTTGTCACAGTCCATGACGGTCTGGTGTTTGTCACAGTCCATGACGGTCTAATGCTTGTCACAGTCCATGACGGTCTGGTGTTTGTCACAGTCCATGACGGTCTGGTGTTTGTCACAGTTCATGACGGTCTGGTGCTTGACACAGTCCATGACGGTCTAATGCTTGTCACAGTCCATGACGGTCTGGTGCTTGTCACAGTCCATGACGGTCTAATGCTTGTCACAGTCCATGACGGTCTGGTGTTTGTCACAGTCCATGACGGTCTGGTGCTTGACACAGTCCATGACGGTCTGGTGCTTGTCACAGTCCATGACGGTCTGGTGCTTGACACAGTCCATGACGGTCTGGTGCTTGTCACAGTCCATGACGGTCTGGTGCTTGACACAGTCCATGACGGTCTGGTGCTTGACACAGTCCATGACGGTCTGGTGCTTGACACAGTCCATGACGGTCTGGTGTTTGTCACAGTCCATGACGGTCTGGTGCTTGTCACAGTCCATGACGGCCTGGTGATTGTCACAGTCCATGACGGTCTAATGCTTGTCACAGTCCATGACGGTCTGGTGTTTGACACAGTCCATGATGGTCTGGTGCTTGACACAGTCCATGACGGTCTAATGCTTGTCACAGTCCATGACGGTCTGGTGTTTGTCACAGTCCATGACGGTCTAATGCTTGTCACAGTCCATGACGGTCTGGTGTTTGTCACAGTCCATGACGGTCTAATGCTTGTCACAGTCCATGACGGTCTGGTGTTTGTCACAGTCCATGACGGTCTGGTGCTTGACACAGTCCATGACGGTCTAATACTTGTCACAGTCCATGACGGTCTGGTGCTTGTCACAGTCCATGACGGTCTAATGCTTGTCACAGTCCATGACGGTCTGGTGCTTGTCACAGTCCAGGACGGTCTGGTGCTTGACACAGTCCATTACGGTCTGGTGCTTGTCAAAGTCCGGGACGGTCTGGTGCATGACAAATTCCGGGACGGTCAAGCGCTTGACACAGTCCATGACGGTCTGGTGCTTGACAAAGTCCGGGATTGTCTGGTGCTTGACACAGTCCGAGACGATCTGGTGTTTGACACAGTCCGAGACGGCCTGGAGCTTGACACAGTCCGGGACGGTCTGGTGCTTTTCACAGTCCATGACGGTCTGGTGTTTGACAGATTCTGGGACGGTCTGGTGCTTGTCACAGTTCATGACAGTCCGGTGGTTGTCACAGTCCATGACGGTCAGGTGCTTGACACAGTCCGAGACGGTCTGGTGCTTGACACAGTCCGGGACGGTCTGGTGCTTGTCACAGTCCGGGACGGTCTGGTGCGTGACACAGTCCAGGACGGTCTGGTGCTTGACACAGTCCGGGACGGTCTGGTTCTTTTCACAGACCATGACGGTCTGGTGCTGGTCACAGTCCATGACGGTCTGGTGTTTGACACAGTCCATGACGGTCTGGTGCTTGACACAGTCCATGACGGTCTGGTGCTTGACACAGTCCGAGACGATCTGGTGTTTGACACAGTCCGGGACGGTCTGGTGCTTTTCACAGTCCATGACGGTCTGGTGCTTGACAGAGTCCGGGACGGTCTGGTGCTTGTCACAGTTCATGAAAGTCCGGTGCTTGTCACAGTCCATGACGGTCTGGTGCGTGACACAGTCCATGACGGTCTGGAGCTTGTCAGAGTTCATGGTAGTCTGGTGCTTGACACAGTCCGGGACGGTCTGGTGCTTGACACAGTCCGGGACGGTCTGTTGCTTGACACAGTTAGGGACGGTCTGGTGCTTGTCACAGTCCGGGACGGTCTGGTGCTTGACACAGTCCATGATGAACTGGTGTTTGTCATAGTCCATGACGGTCTAGTGCTTGACACAGTCCGGGAATGTCTGGTGCTTGACACAGTCCGGAACGGTCTGGTGCTTGACACAGTCCATGATGAACTGGTGTTTGTCATAGTCCATGACGGTCTAGTGCTTGACACAGTCCGGGAATGTCTGGTGCTTGACACAGTCCGGTACAGTCTGGTGCTGGACACAGTCAATGACAGTGTGGTGCTTGACACAGTCCATGACGGTCTGGTGCTTGTCACAGTCCGGGACGGTCTGATGCTTGTCACAGTCCGAGACGGTCTGGTGCTTGACACAGTCCTGGACGGTCTGGTGCTTGAAAAAGTCTGGGACGGTCTGGTGCTTGACACAGTCCATGACGTCTTGTGCTTGACACAGTCCGGGACGGTTTGGTGCTTGACACAGTCCGGGACGGTATGGTGCTTGACACAGTTCATGACGGTCTGGTGCTTGACACAGTCTGGGACGGGCTGGTGTTTGACACAGTCCGGGACGGTATGGTGCTTGACACAGTCCATGCCGGTCTGGTACTTGACACAGTCCAAGACGGTCTGGTGCTTGACACAGTCCGAGACGATCTGGTGTTTGACACAGTCCGGGACGGCCTGGTGCTTGACACAGTCCATGACGGTCTGGTGCTTGACACAGTCCATTACGGTCTGGTGCTTGTCAAAGTCCGGGACGGTCTGGTGCATGACAAATTCCGGGACGGTCAAGCGCTTGACACAGTCCATGACGGTCTGGTGCTTGACAAAGTCCGGGATTGTCTGGTGCTTGACACAGTCCGAGACGATCTGGTGTTTGACACAGTCCGAGACGGCCTGGTGCTTGACACAGTCCGGGACGGTCTGGTGCTTTTCACAGTCCATGACGGTCTGGTGCTTGACAGAGTCCGGAACGGTCTGGTGCTTGTCACAGTTCATGACAGTCCGGTGCTTGTCACAGTCCATGACGGTCAGGTGCTTGACACAGTCCGAGACGGTCTGGTGCTTGACACAGTCCGGGACGGTCTGGTGCTTGTCACAGTCCGGGACGGTCTGGTGCGTGACACAGTCCAGGACCGTCTGGTGCTTGACACAGTCCGGGACGGTCTGGTTCTTTTCACAGACCATGACGGTCTGGTGCTGGTCACAGTCCATGACGGTCTGGTGCTTGACACAGTCCATGACGGTCTGGTGCTGGACACAGTCCATGACGGTCTGGTGCTTGTCACAGTCCGGGACGGTCTGGTGCTTGACACAGTTCGGGACGGTCTGGTGCTTGACACAGTCCGCGTCGGTCTGGTGCTTGACACAGTCCATGACGGTCTGATGCTTGACATAGTCCGGGACGGTCTGGTGCTTGACACAGTTCGGGACGGTCTGGTGCTTGACACAGTCGGCGTCGGTCTGGTGCTTGGCACAGTCCGGGACGGTCTGGTGCTTGACACAGTCCATGATGGTCTGGTGCTTGTCACAGTCCATGACGGTCTAGTGCTTGACACAGTCCAGGACGGTCTGGTGCTTGACACAGTCCGGGACGGTCTGGTGCTTGACACAGTCCGGTACGGTCTGCTGGTTGAAACAGTCCATGACAGTCTGGTGCTTGACACAGTCCATGACGGTCTGGTGCTTGACACAGTACATGACGGTCTGGTGCTTGTCACAGTCCGGGACGGTCCGGTGCTTGACACAGTCCATGACGTCTCGTGCTTGACACAGTCCAGGACCCTCTGGTGCTTGACACAGTCCGGGACGGTCTGGTGCTTGACACAGTCCCGGACGGTCTGGTGCTTGACACAGTCCATGACGGTCTGGTGCGTGACACAGTCTGGGTCGTTCTGGTGCTTGACACAGTCCGGGACGGTCTGGAGCTTTTCACAGTCCATGACGGTCTGGTGCTTGACACAGTCCATGACGGTCTGGTGCTTGACACAGTCTGGGACGGTCTGGTGTTTGACACAGTCCGGGACGGTATGGTGCTTGACACAGTCCATGACAGTCTGGTGCTTGACACAGTCCAAGACGGTCTGGTGCTTGACACAGTCCATGAGGGCCTGGTGCTTGACACAGTCCATGACGGTCTGGTGCTTGACACAGTCCATGACGTCTCGTGCTTGACACAGTCCATGACGGTCTGGTGCTTGACACAGTCCGGGACGGTCTGGTGCTTGACACAGTCCGGGACGGTATGGTGCTTGACACAGTCCATGACGGTCTGGTGCTTGACACAGTCTGGGACGGTCTGGTGTTTGACACAGTCCGGGACGGTATGGTGCTTGACACAGTCCATGACGGTCTGGTGCTTGACACAGTCCACGACGGTCTGGTGCTTGACACAGTTCGAGACGATCTGGTGTTTGACACAGTCCGGGACGGTCTGGTGCTTGACACAGTCCATGAGGGCCTGGTGCTTGACACAGTCCATGACGGTCTGGTGCTTGACACAGTCCAGGACGGTCTGGTGCTTGTCAAAGTCCGGGACGGTCTGGTGCTTGACAAACTCCGGGACGGTCTGGTGCGTGACAGAGTCCGGGACGGTCTGGTGCTTGTCACAGTTCATGGCAGTCCAGTGCTTGTCACAGTCCATGACGGTCTGGTGCGTGACACAGTCCAGGACGGTCTAGTGCTTGACACAGTCCATGACGGTCTGGTGCTTGTCACAGTCCTTGACGGTCTGGTGCTTGACACAGCCCATGACGGTCTGGTGCTTGTCACAGTCCGGGACGGTCTGATGCTTGACATAGTCCGAGACGGTCTGGTGCTTGACACAGTCCGGGACGGTCTGGTGCTTGGCACAGTACATGACGTCTCGTGCTTGACACAGTCCGGGACGGTCTGATGCTTGGCACAGTCCGGGACGGTATGGTGCTTGACACAGTCCATGACGGTCTGGTGCTTGACTCAGTCCATGACGGTTTGGTGCTTGACACAGTCTGGGATGGTTTGATTTTTGACACAGTCTGGGATAGTTTGGTTTTTGACACAGTCCGGGACGGTATGCTGCTTGACACAGTCCAAGACGGTCTGGTGCTTGACACAGTTCGGGACGGTCTGGTGCTTGACACAGTTCATGACAGTCCGGTGCTTGTCACAGTCCATGACGGTCAGGTGCTTGACACAGTCCGAGACGGTCTGGTGCTTGACACAGTCCGGGACGGTCTGGTGCTTGTCACAGTCCGGGACGGTCTGGTGCGTGACACAGTCCAGGACCGTCTGGTGCTTGACACAGTCCGGGACGGTCTGGTTCTTTTCACAGACCATGACGGTCTGGTGCTGGTCACAGTCCATGACGGTCTGGTGCTTGACACAGTCCATGACGGTCTGGTGCTGGACACAGTCCATGACGGTCTGGTGCTTGTCACAGTCCGGGACGGTCTGGTGCTTGACACAGTTCGGGACGGTCTGGTACTTGACACAGTCCGCGTCGGTCTGGTGCTTGACACAGTCCATGACGGTCTGATGCTTGACATAGTCCGGGACGGTCTGGTGCTTGACACAGTTCGGGACGGTCTGGTGCTTGACACAGTCGGCGTCGGTCTGGTGCTTGGCACAGTCCGGGACGGTCTGGTGCTTGACACAGTCCATGATGGTCTGGTGCTTGTCACAGTCCATGACGGTCTAGTGCTTGACACAGTCCAGGACGGTCTGGTGCTTGACACAGTCCGGGACGGTCTGGTGCTTGACACAGTCCGGTACGGTCTGCTGCTTGAAACAGTCCATGACAGTCTGGTGCTTGACACAGTCCATGACGGTCTGGTGCTTGACACAGTACATGACGGTCTGGTGCTTGTCACAGTCCGGGACGGTCTGGTGCTTGACACAGTCCATGACGTCTCGTGCTTGACACAGTCCAGGACCCTCTGGTGCTTGACACAGTCCGGGACGGTCTGGTGCTTGACACAGTCCCGGACGGTCTGGTGCTTGACACAGTCCATGACGGTCTGGTGCGTGACACAGTCTGGGTCGTTCTGGTGCTTGACACAGTCCGGGACGGTCTGGAGCTTTTCACAGTCCATGACGGTCTGGTGCTTGACACAGTCCATGACGGTCTGGTGCTTGACACAGTCTGGGACGGTCTGGTGTTTGACACAGTCCGGGACGGTATGGTGCTTGACACAGTCCATGACGGTCTGGTGCTTGACACAGTCCAAGACGGTCTGGTGCTTGACACAGTCCATGAGGGCCTGGTGCTTGACACAGTCCATGACGGTCTGGTGCTTGACACAGTCCATGACGTCTCGTGCTTGACACAGTCCATGACGGTCTGGTGCTTGACACAGTCCGGGACGGTCTGGTGCTTGACACAGTCCGGGACGGTATGGTGCTTGACACAGTCCATGACGGTCTGGTGCTTGACACAGTCTGGGACGGTCTGGTGTTTGACACAGTCCGGGACGGTATGGTGCTTGACACAGTCCATGACGGTCTGGTGCTTGACACAGTCCAAGACGGTCTGGTGCTTGACACAGTTCGAGACGATCTGGTGTTTGACACAGTCCGGGACGGTCTGGTGCTTGACACAGTCCATGAGGGCCTGGTGCTTGACACAGTCCATGACCGTCTGGTGCTTGACACAGTCCAGGACGGTCTGGTGCTTGTCAAAGTCCGGGACGGTCTGGTGCTTGACAAACTCCGGGACGGTCTGGTGCGTGACAGAGTCCGGGACGGTCTGGTGCTTGTCACAGTTCATGGCAGTCCAGTGCTTGTCACAGTCCATGACGGTCTGGTGCGTGACACAGTCCAGGACGGTCTAGTGCTTGACACAGTCCATGACGGTCTGGTGCTTGTCACAGTCCTTGACGGTCTGGTGCTTGACACAGCCCATGACGGTCTGGTGCTTGACACAGTCCAAGACGGTCTGGTGCTTGACACAGTCTGGGACGATCTGGTGCTTGACACAGTCCGGGACGGTATGGTGCTTGACACAGTCCAAGACGGTCTGGTGCTT
The DNA here is from genome assembly GCF_040958095.1 of Procambarus clarkii. Lineage (NCBI taxonomy): Eukaryota > Metazoa > Arthropoda > Malacostraca > Decapoda > Cambaridae > Procambarus > Procambarus clarkii. The sequence goes on along the minus strand of NC_091154.1, from coordinate 49,775,050 downwards.
GACACAGTCTGGGACGATCTGGTGCTTGACACAGTCCGGGACGGTATGGTGCTTGACACAGTCTGGGACGATCTGGTGCTTGACACAGTCAATGAGGGCCTGGTGCTTCATACAGTCCATGACGGTCTGGTGCTTGACACAGTCCAGGACTGTCTTGTGCTTGTCACAGTCCAGGACGGTCTGGTATGTGACATAGTCCGGGACGGTCTAGTGCTTGACACAGTCCATGACGGTCTAGTGCTTGACAAAGCCCGGGACGGTCCGGCATGTGACTCAGTCCGGGTCGGGCTGGTGCTTTTCACAGTCTATGACGGTCTGGTGCTTGACACAGTCCATGACGGTCTGGTGCTTGACGCAGTCCATGACGTCTCGTGCTTGACACAGTCCAGGACGGTCTGGTGCTTGACACAGTCCGGGTCGGTCTGGTGCTTGACACAGTCCGGGACGGTATGGTGCTTGACACAGTTCATGACGGTCTGGTGCTTGACACAGTCCATGAGGGCCTGGTGCTTGACACAGTCCATGACGGTCTGGTGGTTGACTCAGTCCGGTACGGTCTGGTGCTTGAAACAGTCCGGGACGGTCTGGTGCCTGAGACAGTCCATGACGGTCTGGTGCTTGTCACAGTTTGGGACGGTCTGCTGCTTGAAACAGTCCATGATGGTCTGGTGCTTGTCACAGTCCATGACGGTCTAGTGCTTGACACTGTCCGGGACGGTCTGGTGATTGACACCGTCCGGTACGGTCTGGTGCTTGACACAGTCCATGACAGTCTGGTGCGTGACACAGTCCATGACGGTCTGGTGCTCGACACAGTCCATGACGGTCTGGTGCTTGTCACAGTCCATGACGGTCTGGTGCTTGTCACAGTCCGAGACGGTCTGGTGCTTGACACAGTCCATGACGGTCTGGTGCTCGACACAGTCCATGACGGTCTGGTGCTTGTCACAGTCCATGACGGTCTGATGCTTGTCACAGTCCGAGACGGTCTGGTGCTTGACACAGTCCTGGACGGTCTGGTGCTTGAAACAGTCTGGGACGGTCTGGTGCTTGACACAGTCCATGACGTCTCGTGCTTGACACAGTCTATGACGGTCTTGTGCTTGACACAGTCCGGGACGGTTTGGTGCTTGACACAGTCCGGGACGGTATGGTGCTTGACACAGTCCATGACGGTCTGGTGCTTGACACAGTCTGGGACGGGCTGGTGCTTGACACAGTCCATGCCGGTCTGGTGTTTGACACAGTCCGGGCCGGATTTGTGCTTGGCACAGTCCATGATGGTCTGGGGCTTGGCACAGTCCATGACGGTCTGGTGTTTGTCACAGTCCATGACGGTCTAATGCTTGTCACAGTCCATGACGGTCTAATGCTTGTCACAGTCCATGACGGTCTAATGCTTGTCACAGTCCATGACGGTCTGGTGCTTGTCACAGTCCATGATGGTCTGGTGCTTGACATAGTCCGGGACGGTCTGGTGCTTGAAACAGTCCATGACGGTCTTGTGCTTGTCACAGTCCATGACGGCCTGGTGATTGTCACAGTCCATGACGGTCTTGTGCTTGTCACAGTCCATGACGGCCTGGTGCTTGTCACAGTCCATGACGGCCTGGTGCTTGTCACAGTCCATGACGGTCTGGTGTTTGTCACAGTCCATGACGGTCTGGTGCTTGACACAGTCCATGACGGTCTGGTGCTTGACACAGTCCATGACGGTCTGGTGTTTGTCACAGTCCATGACGGTCTAATGCTTGTCACAGTCCATGACGGTCTGGTGCTTGTCACAGTCCATGACGGTCTAATGCTTGTCACAGTCCAGGACGGTCTGGTGCTTGTCACAGTCCATGACGGCCTGGTGATTGTCACAGTCCATGACGGTCTAATGCTTGTCACAGTCCATGACGGTCTGGTGCTTGTCACAGTCCATGACGGTCTGGTGCTTGTCACAGTTCATGACGGTCTGGTGTTTGACACAGTCCATGACGGTCTGGTGCTTGACACAGTCCATGACGGTCTAATGCTTGTCACAGTCCATGACGGTCTGGTGTTTGTCACAGTCCATGACGGTCTGGTGCTTGACACAGTCCATGACGGTCTAATGCTTGTCACAGTCCATGACGGTCTAATGCTTGTCACAGTCCATGACGGTCTGGTGTTTGACACAGTCCATGACGGTCTGGTGCTTGACACAGTCCATGACGGTCTAATGCTTGTCACAGTCCATGACGGTCTGGTGTTTGTCACAGTCCATGACGGTCTAATGCTTGTCACAGTCCATGACGGTCTGGTGTTTGTCACAGTCCATGACGGTCTAATGCTTGTCACAGTCCATGACGGTCTGGTGCTTGACACAGTCCATGACGGTCTGGTGCTTGTCACAGTCCATGACGGTCTAATGCTTGTCAGAGTCCATGACGGTCTAATGCTTGTCACAGTCCATGACGGTCTAATGCTTGTCACAGTCCATGACGGTCTAATGCTTGTCACAGTCCATGACGGTCTAATGCTTGTCACAGTCCATGACGGTCTGGTGTTTGTCACAGTCCATGACGGTCTGGTGCTTGACACAGTCCATGACGGTCTGGTGCTTGACACAGTCCATGACGGTCTAATGCTTGTCACAGTCCATGACGGTCTAATGCTTGTCACAGTCCATGACGGTCTAATGCTTGTCACAGTCCATGACGGTCTAATGCTTGTCACAGTCCATGACGGTCTAATGCTTGTCACAGTCCATGACGGTCTGGTGTTTGTCACAGTCCATGACGGTCTGGTGCTTGACACAGTCCATGACGGTCTGGTGCTTGACACAGTCCATGACGGTCTAATGCTTGTCACAGTCCATGACGGTCTAATGCTTGTCACAGTCCATGACGGTCTAATGCTTGTCACAGTCCATGACGGTCTAATGCTTGTCACAGTCCATGACGGTCTAATGCTTGTCACAGTCCATGACGGTCTAATGCTTGTCACAGTCCATGACGGTCTGGTGCTTGTCACAGTCCATGACGGCCTGGTGTTTGTCACAGTCCATGACGGTCTGGTGTTTGTCACAGTCCATGACGGTCTGGTGCTTGACACAGTCCATGACGGTCTAATGCTTGTCACAGTCCATGACGGTCTGGTGTTTGTCACAGTCCATGACGGTCTGGTGCTTGACACAGTCCATGACGGTCTAATGCTTGTCACAGTCCATGACGGTCTGGTGCTTGTCACAGTCCATGACGGTCTGGTGCTTGTCACAGTCCATGACGGTCTGGTGCTTGTCACAGTCCATGACGGTCTGGTGCTTGTCACAGTCCAGGACGGTCTGGTGCTTGTCACAGTCCAGGACGGTCTGGTGCTTGTCACAGTCCAGGACGGTCTGGTGCTTGTCACAGTCCAGGACGGTCTGGTGCTTGTCACAGTCCAGGACGGTCTGGTGCTTGTCACAGTCCAGAACGGTCTGGTGCTTGTCACAGTCCAGGACGGTCTGGTGCTTGTCACAGTCCAGGACGGTCTGGTGCTTGTCACAGTCCAGGACGGTCTGGTGCTTGTCACAGTCCATGACGGTCTGGTGCTTGTCACAGTCCAGGACGGTCTGGTGCTTGTCACAGTCCATGACGGTCTGGTGCTTGTCACAGTCCAGGACGGTCTGGTGCTTGACACAGTCCATGACGGTCTGGTGCTTGACACAGTCCAGGACGGTCTGGTGCTTGTCACAGTCCAGGACGGTCTAATGCTTGTCACAGTCCGGGCCGGTTTCGTGCCTGGCACAGTCCGTCGCCAGTCACGTCCTCAGGTGCGGGTCGGTCCATTTGATCAATTAAGTTATTGTGGCTTTTTATATACATTGTGATTATCATAGAATCCTCATATCCATTGGACATACAATCTGTTAATGTTATAATCATACGCAAAATTGTTATACTCTTCACAAGGGATATACACCAATAGGTGTGTGTGTGTGTGTGTGTGTGTGTGTGTGTGTGTGTGTGTGTGTGTGTGTGTGTGTGTGTGTGTGTGTGTGTGTGTGTGTGTGTGTGTGTGTGTGTGTGTGTGTGTGTGTGTGTGTGTGTGTGTGTGTGTGTGTGTGTGTGTGTGTGTGTGTGTGTGTGTATGTGTGTGTGTGTACTCACCTAATTGTACTCACCTAATTGTGCTTGCGGGGGTTGAGCTCTGGCTCTTTGGTCCCGCCTCTCAACCGTCAATCAACTGGTGTACAGATTCCTGAGCCTATTGGGCTCTATCATATCTACATTTGAAACTGTGTATGGAGTCAGCCTCCACCACATCACTTCCTAATGCATTCCATTTACTAACTACTCTGACACTGAAAAAGTTCTTTCTAACGTCTCTGTGGCTCATTTGGGTACTCAGCTTCCACCTGTGTCCCCTTGTTCGCGTCCCACCAGTGTTGAATAGTTCATCCTTGTTTACCCGGTCGATTCCCCTGAGGATTTTGTAGGTTGTGATCATGTCCCCCCTTACTCTTCTGTCTTCCAGTGTCGTGAGGTGCATTTCCCGCAGCCTTTCCTCATAACTCATGCCTCTTAGTTCTGGGACTAGTCTAGTAGCATACCTTTTTACTTTTTCCAGCTTCGTCTTGTGCTTGACAAGGTACGGGCTCCATGCTGGGGCCGCATACTCCAGGATTGGTCTTACATATGTGGTGTACAAGATTCTGAATGATTCCTTACACAGGTTCCTGAACGCCGTTCTGATGTTAGCCAGCCTCGCATATGCCGCAGACGTTATTCTCTTTATGTGGGCTTCAGGAGACAGGTTTGGTGTGATATCAACTCCTAGATCTTTCTCTCTGTCTGTTTCATTAAGTACTTCATCTCCTATTCTGTATCCTGTGCCTGGCCTCCTGTTTCCACTTCCTAGTTTCATTACTTTGCATTTACTCGGGTTGAACTTCAACAGCCATTTGTTGGACCATTCACTCAGTCTATCCAGGTCATCTTGTAGCCTCCTACTATCATCCTCTGTTTCAATCCTCCTCATAATTTTGGCATCGTCGGCAAACATTGAGAGGAACGAATCTATACCCTCTGGGAGATCATTTACATATACCAGAAACAGTATAGGTCCAAGGACTGACCCCTGCGGGACTCCACTTGTGACGTCTCGCCAATCTGAGACCTCACCCCTCACACAGACTCGTTGTCTCCTGTTGCTTAGGTATTCCTCTATCCACCGGAGTACCTTTCCTCTCACTCCAGCCTGCATCTCCAACTTTCGCACTAGCCTCTTGTGTGGCACTGTATCAAAGGCTTTCTGACAATCCAAAAATATGCAGTCTGCCCACCCTTCTCTTTCTTGCCTTATTTTTGTTGCCTGGTCGTAGAATTCAAGTAACCCTGTGAGGCAGGACCTGCCATCCCTGAACCCATGTTGATGCTGTGTTACAAAGTTCCTTCGCTCCAGATGCTCCACTAGTTTTTTTCGCACAATCTTCTCCATCAGCTTGCATGGTATGCAGGTTAGGGACACTGGCCTGTAGTTCAGTGCCTCCTGTCTATCCCCTTTCTTGTATATCGGGACTACGTTAGCTGCTTTCCAAATATCTGGCAGTTCCAAATATCTGGCAGTGTGTGTGTGTGTGTGTACTCACCTAGTTGTACTCACCTAGTTGTGTTTGCGGGGGTTGAGCTCTGGCTCTTTGGTCCCGCCTCTCAACCGTCAATCAACAGGTGTACAGATTCCTGAGCCTATCGGGCTCTGTCATATCTACACTTGAAACTGTGTATGGAGTCAGCCTCCACCACATCACCCCCTAATGCATTCCATTTGTCAACCACTCTGACACTAAAAAAGTTCTTTCTAATATCTCTGTGGCTCATTTGGGCACTCAGTTTCCACCTGTGTCCCCTTGTGCGTGTTCCCCTTGTGTTAAATAGACTGTCTTTATCTACCCTATCAATCCCCTTCAGAATCTTGAATGTGGTGATCATGTCCCCCCTAACTCTTCTGTCTTCCAGCGAAGTGAGGTTTAATTCCCGTAGCCTCTCCTCGTAGCTCATACCTCTCAGCTCGGGTACTAGTCTGGTGGCAAACCTTTGAACCTTTTCCAGTTTAGTCTTATCCTTGACTAGATATGGACTCCATGCTGTGGCTGCATACTCCAGGATTGGCCTGACATATGTGGTATACAAAGTTCTGAATGATTCTTTACACAAGTTTCTGAATGCCGTTCGTATGTTGGCCAGCCTGGCATATGCCGCTGATGTTATCTGCTTGATATGTGCTGCAGGAGACAGGTCTGGCGTGATATCAACCCCCAAGTCTTTTTCCTTCTCTGACTCCTGAAGAATTTCCTCTCCCAGATGATACCTTGTATCTGGCCTCCTGCTCCCTACACCTATCTTCATTACATTACATTTGGTTGGGTTAAACTCTAACAACCATTTGTTCGACCATTCCTTCAGCTTGTCTAGGTCTTCTTGAAGCCTCAAACAGTCCTCTTCTGTTTTAATCCTTCTCATAATTTTAGCATCGTCCGCAAACATTGAGAGAAATGAATCGATACCCTCCGGGAGATCATTTACATATATCAGAAACAAGATAGGACCGAGTACAGAGCCCTGTGGGACTCCACTGGTGACTTCACGCCAATCAGAGGTCTCACCCCTCACCGTAACTCTCTGCTTCCTATTGCTTAGATACTCCCTTATCCACTGGAGCACCTTACCAGCTACACCTGCCTGTCTCTCCAGCTTATGTACCAGCCTCTTATTCGGTACTGTGTCAAAGGCTTTCCGACAATCCAAGAAAATGCAATCCGCCCAGCCCTCTCTTTCTTGCTTAATCTGTGTCACCTGATCGTAGAATTCTATCAAGCCTGTAAGGCAAGATTTACCCTCCCTGAATCCATGTTGGCGATTTGTCACGAAGTCCCTTCTCTCCAGATGTGTTACCAGTTTTTTTCTCACGATCTTCTCCATCACCTTGCATGGTATACAAGTCAAGGACACTGGCCTGTAGTTCAGTGCCTCTTGTCTGTCGCCCTTTTTGTATATTGGGACCACATTCGCCGTCTTCCATATTTCTGGTAGGTCTCCCGTCTCTAGTGACTTACTATACACTATGGAGAGTGGCAAGCAAAGTGCCTCTGCACACTCTTTCAGTACCCATGGTGAGATCCCATCTGGACCAACAGCCTTTCTAACATCCAGATCCAGCAGGTGTCTCTTGACCTCCTCTCTCGTAATTTCGAACTCCTCCAAGGCCGCCTGGTTTACCTCCCTTTCTCCTAGCACAGTGACCTCACCCTGTTCTATTGTGAAGACCTCTTGGAACCTCTTGTTGAGTTCCTCACACACCTCTCTGTCATTCTCTGTATACCTGTCCTCGCCTGTTCTAAGTTTCAATACCTGTTCTTTCACTGTTGTTTTCCTTCTGATGTGACTGTGGAGTAGCTTTGGTTCAGTCTTGGCTTTGTTTGCTATATCATTTTCAAAATTTTTCTCTGCTTCTCTTCTCACCCTGACGTACTCATTCCTGGTTCTCTGGTATCTCTCTCTGCTTTCTGGTGTTCTGTTATTCTGGAAGTTCCTCCACGCCTTTTTGTTCAGTTTCTTCGCTTCGATACATGCCCTATTATACCATGGATTCTTCTGTTGCTTCTCGGATTTTTCCCTTTGGGCCGGGATGAACCTGTTTACTGCCTCCTGACACTTTTGGGTAACATAGTCCATCATACCCTGTACAGACTTGTCTCTGAGGTTTGTGTCCCAAGGTATTTCACTTAGGAAACTTCTCATCTGTTCATAATTCCCCTTTCGGTATGCCAGCCTTTTGATTCCTAGTTCTTTTTTGGGGGAGATAAGTCCTAGCTCTACCAAGTACTCAAAGTTCAATACACTGTGGTCACTCATTCCCAAGGGCGCTTCCATCTTAACTTCCCTTATATCCCATTCATTTAGGGTAAATATCAAATCAAGCATTGCTGGTTCATCTTTTCCTCTCATTCTTGTTGGTTCTTTGGTGTGCTGGCTTAGAAAGTTTCTTGTTGCCATGTCCAGCAGCTTAGCTCTCCATGTTTCTGGTCCTCCATGCGGGTCTCTGTTCTTCCAATCTATCTTCCCATGGTTGAAGTCTCCCATAATTAGTAGTCCATATCCATTCCTGCTAGCAACAGAAGCTGCTCTTTCTATTATGTTAATGGTGGCCATGTTGTTTCTATCATATTCCTGTCTAGGTCTTCTGTCATTTGGTGGTGGATTATATATGACTGCGACTATAATTTTTTTCCCTCCATTTGTTACAGTACCTGATATGTAGTCACTGAAACCTTCACAGCCCTGAATATCCATCTCCTCAAAATCCCAGCCTTTTCTTACCAGCAGAGCTACACCATCCCCACCTCTTCCTTCCCTCTCCTTCCTCATAACATAATAGTCCTGTGGGAACACTGCATTTGTTATCGTTTTCGTGATCTTTGTTTCTGTGAGGGCTATTATGTCTGGGTTTTCCTCGAGTACCAGTTCTCCAAGCACATTTGCTTTATTTGTAATTCCATCTATGTTAGTGTACATCGCTTTGAGGCTCACTTTCTTCTGTCCCTTCTCAAATCGCCTCCTTGGTGAGTGTTCTGCTGGTGGGGGAGGCTGTTCCATGGTTGTGAGGACCTGTGAGGTGGATAACAGGGTCTCAGAGGATACTGGGATGAGGGGCGGGGGGATCCAGTGAAGGGGGAGGGACAGAGAGGGTATGGGGTGAAAGGGGAGGGAGGACGGGAAGGAAAGGGGGGGGGAGGGAGGACTCGGGAGGAGGGGAGGGGTAGAAGGGTGGGGATTGGGTGTGGGGGGAGGGAGATTTGGCTGAACATTTGAGTGGGGGCAGGGAGGGTTTGGGGTAGGGGGGTTTTCTATGCAGAGGAGGGAGGCGGGGTTGTCCTCCCTTCTGGTGTTACTGGGTAGCTGGTTGTGGGTTCCCCCCTTGCCTCTGGGGGTGTCGTGCTGGGAGCTGTGACTTCCTGGTTTTCCCCTCTCGCCCTGCGCCTCTTCCTTGCTTCTGCCGCCACGGCTCTCTCCTCCCTTGTCATGTCTCTCTGGAGGAATACATTTTTTAATTTTCCCACGTTTTTCAGGGAGCTCTTCCTTGATAGGATCTTCTCTTTTGTGTTCTCGTTTGCAAACACTATCTTTATCATTCGGTCTCAGTCTTTGTTGTACCGGCCTAGCCTGAAAACCTTCTCAATGCTATGCTCAGCCCCTTCCATGTCTATTGCCTTTAGTACTTCATTCACTGCTGCTTTGCCCTTGTCATTCCACTCTGTCCTATTAGATCCTTCCTGCTCCTTAATACCCACAGCAACCACTGATCTGTTCCTTTCCAGCAGTTGGCTAGTGGAGCGTGCCGCCTCCTGCGAGGTGGCTGCTTTCATGGCCACCTCCATCACTGCAGTCATTACTTCAGAGTTATTTTTTTTTAGTATTTCCGCAAATGTTGCTTTTATTGTGGCATTCTCATCCAGAAAACTATTACCACCTGCTCCCTGGGTGGTTTTTCTGATTCTCAGCCTCGATACCATTCTCTTTGAGGGCTCTAATCTCCTCCTTTGCTGCTGTCAGCTCTCTTTTCAGGTTGCTTATTTCGTTCTTCATTTCCTGCATCATTTCTTGCATCTCACTCTTGATGTCCTCCAGAAACTGGGCGAACATTTCCTTCATCTCGTCACCTTGGCTCTTTCCTGTTCCCCTGGGACCTCTGGCTGCCATGTTTGACCCTGTTGGGATGGGGGAGGGAGAGAGAGAGAGAGAGGAAGAGAGAGAGAAAGAGAGAAAGGGAGTGACAAAGGGAGAGATAAATGGGTGGGTGGGGGGGGGAGCCGACCCTTCCACTGAAGTGAGAAGAAAGTAGAAGGGGAGGGGGGGAGGAGATGGAGAGAGAGGCGGGAGAGAGAGAGAGGAGAGGGAGAGAGTGGGTGAGGGAGAGAGCGGGTGAGGGAGAGAGCGGGTGAGGGAGAGAGGGGGGGGAGGTGTGTGTGTGTGTGTGGGCAGAGAGGGAGGGGGAAGGAAAGAGAGGGAAGGAGAGGGGGAGGGAGGGGGAAGGAAAGAGGGAGGGAGAGGGGGAGGGAGCGAGGGAGAGAGAGAGAGAGAGAGAGAGAGAGAGAGAGAGAGAGAGAGAGAGAGAGAGAGAGAGAGAGAGAGAGAGAGAGAGAGAGAGAGCAGGAGAGAGAGAGCAGGAGAGAGAGAGCAGGAGAGGGAGAGCAGGAGAGAGATAGTGGGAGTGGGAGAGAGGGAGTGGGAGAGAGGGAGAGTGGGGAGGGGAAGAGTGTGTGTATGGGCGATGCGGGGGACTGGGGGTGGGGGGGGCGGAGATGGCGACTAAGTCAGGTCAGGTCAGATGGTGGGGTCAAGAGGGGGGGATATATAGTAGTAGGCATCCTTCAGTCTCGGGAGACTATGGAGTTGCGCCCTAGTTGTCAATCCTGGTGCAGCGTCTGGTGTGACTGATGAGGCCAATCCGAGAGTGGCAGTCCATCCCACACCGAG
>NC_091154.1:49612066-49759566 GCF_040958095.1 Procambarus clarkii | reverse complement strand
TGAAAACTCACCCCAGAAGTGACTCGAACCCATGCTGCCAGGAGCAACGCAACTGGTATGTACAGGGACGCCTTAATCCGCTTGACCATCACGACCGGACATAAGGAAGTGATAGCCGAAGCTATTTGAACCACTTCCCCGCCGACACTCGGATGGTAATCTTGGGCATAGCATTTTATCAAATCACCTCATTCTTTGGGGCACACGTGAGGAACACAAATGCAAACAAGCCTGAATGGTCTCCAGGACTATATACAACTGAGTTGTATATAGTCCTGGGGACCATTCAGGCTTGTTTGCATATATATATATATATATATATATATATATATATATATATATATATATATATATATATATATATATATATATATATATATATATTCCCTCGCTTCTAGGGGGAAACGGCGCCTTTAAACCTGCTCAAACTCTTTTAAAAAAAAATTCTGCTTAATCTACATGGTAAATGCTCCAACGTTTTCAAAAATTATTCAGTTTTAGGTTTTCAAATCGCTTTAAATGATATTAAATTTCCTAATTTGGTTCATTTGGTTATATTATGGGTCTATAATATCTCCGAGAGGTTGATAGGCCTTAATAACCCTCGAGAGGATAATATAGGCCATAATAACCCTCCAGAGGTTAAAATAGGTTTTAATAACCCTCCAGAGGTTGATAGACCTTAATAACCCTCCAGAGGTTGATAGGCCTTAATAACCCTCCAGAGGTTGATAGGCCTAAATAACCCTCCAGAGGTTGATAGGCCTTAATAACCCTCCAGAGGTTGATAGGCCTTAATAATCCTTCAGAGGTTGATAGGCCTTAATAACCCTCCAGAGGTTGATAGGCCTTAATAACCCTCCAGAGGTTGATAGGCCTAAATAACCCTCCAGAGGTTGATAGGCCTTAATAACCCTCCAGAGGTTGATAGGCCTTAATAATCCTCCAGAGGTTGATAGGCCTTAATAACCCTCCAGAGGTTGATAGGCCTTAATAACCCTCCAGAGGTTGATAGGCCTTAATAATCCTCCAGAGGTTGATAGGCCTTAATAACCCTCCAGAGGTTAATAGGCCTTAATAACCCTACAGAGGTTAATAGGCCTTAATAACCCTCCAGACGTTGATAGGCCTTAATAATCCTCCAGAGGTTGATAGGCCTTAATAACCCTCCAGAGGTTGATAGGCCTTAATAACCCTACAGAGGTTAATAGGCCTTAATAACCCTCCAGACGTTGATAGGCCTTAATATCCCTCCAGAGGTTGGTAGGCTTTTAGCCCGCAACGAAGTAAATCAACACACCGGCCATATAAAATTATTCTAGTAACGTAATGAATTATTAGTTTGACAAACTAGTGAACCAACTCACCCACAAACAGCAGGAGTGCACTCCCAGCAACCAAGATCCCCCACACGGAGCAGACAACAGTGGACACAACCTTCACTATGATAGCTGGTTCTGTTGATAGCTGTTATCATGATGCCAGAGATGCCAAGGTCCCGAACTCTTATCAGGAGTCGGGGGACGATTTCTGTTCTTAGTAAATATGGATCATTAACGCCCTTATACCTCATACTGTGGGTGGTGGTGGACCCCATGCTCATACTGTGGGTGGTGGTGGACCCCATGCTCATACTGTGGGTGGAAGTGGACCCCATGCTCATACTGTGGGTGGTGGTGGACCCCATGCTCATACTGTGGGTGGAGGTGGACCCCATGCTCATACTGTGGGTGGTGGTGGACCCCATGCTCATACTGTGGGTGGTGGTGGACCCCATGCTCATACTGTGGGTGGTGGTGGACCCCATGCTCATACTGTGGGTGGTGGTGGACCCCATGCTCATACTGTGGGTGGTGGTGGACCCCATGCTCATACTGTGGGTGGAGGTGGACCCCATGCTCATACTGTGGGTGGTGGTGGACCCCATGCTCATACTGTGGGTGGAGGTGGACCCCATGCTCATACTGTGGGTGGTGGTGGACCCCATGCTCATACTGTGGGTGGTGGTGGACCCCATGCTCATACTGTGGGCGATGGTGGACCCCATGCTCATACTGTGGGTGGTGGTGGACCCCATGCTCATACTGTGGGTGGTGGTGGACCCCATGCTCATACTGTGGGTGATGGTGGACCCCATGCTCATACTGTGGGCGATGGTGGACCCCATGCTCATACTGTGGGTGGTGGTGGACCCCATGCTCATACTGTGGGTGATGGTGGACCCCATGCTCATACTGTGGGCGATGCTGGACCCCATGCTCATACTGTGGGTGGTGGTGGACCCCATGCTCATACTGTGGGCGATGGTGGACCCCATGCTCATACTGTGGGTGGTGGTGGACCCCATGCTCATCCTGTGGGTGGTGGTGGACCCCATGCTCATCCTGTGGGTGGTGGTGGACCCCATGCTCATCCTGTGGGTGGTGGTGGACCCCATGCTCATCCTGTGGGTGGTGGTGGACCCCATGCTCATCCTGTGGGTGGTGGTGGACCCCATGCTCATCCTGTGGGTGGTGGTGGACCCCATGCTCATCCTGTGGGTGGTGGTGGACCCCATGCTCATATTGTGGGTGGTGGTGGACCCCATGCTCATACTGTGGGTGGTGGTGGACCCCATGCTCATACTGTGGGTGGTGGTGGACCCCATGCTCATATTGTGGGCGATGGTGGACCCCATGCTCATATTGTGGGCGATGGTGGACCCCATGCTCATACTGTGGGTGGCGGTGGACCCCATGCTCATACTGTGGGTGGTGGTGGACCCCATGCTCATACTGTGGGTGGTGGTGGACCCCATGCTCATCCTGTGGGTGGTGGTGGACCCCATGCTCATCCTGTGGGTGGTGGTGGACCCCATGCTCATATTGTGGGTGGTGGTGGACCCCATGCTCATACTGTGGGTGGTGGTGGACCCCATGCTCATACTGTGGGTGGTGGTGGACCCCATGCTCATATTGTGGGCGATGGTGGACCCCATGCTCATATTGTGGGCGATGGTGGACCCCATGCTCATACTGTGGGCGATGGTGGACCCCATGCTCATACTGTGGGTGGTGGTGGACCCCATGCTCATACTGTGGGTGGTGGTGGACCCCATGCTCATATTGTGGGTGGTGGTGGACCCCATGCTCATATTGTGGGTGGTGGTGGACCCCATGCTCATATTGTGGGCGATGGTGGACCCCATGCTCATATTGTGGGCGATGGTGGACCCCATGCTCATATTGTGGGTGGTGGTGGACCCCATGCTCATATTGTGGGCGATGGTGGACCCCATGCTCATATTGTGGGCGATGGTGGACCCCATGCTCATATTGTGGGTGGTGGTGGACCCCATGCTCATATTGTGGGCGATGGTGGACGCCATGCTCATATTGTGGGCGATGGTGGACCCCATGCTCATATTGTGGGTGGTGGTGGACCCCATGCTCATATTGTGGGCGATGGTGGACCCCATGCTCATATTGTGGGCGATGGTGGACCCCATGCTCATATTGTGGGTGGTGGTGGACCCCATGCTCATATTGTGGGCGACGGTGGACCCCATGCTCATATTGTGGGCGATGGTGGACCCCATGCTCATATTGTGGGTGGTGGTGGACCCCATGCTCATATTGTGGGCGATGGTGGACCCCATGCTCATATTGTGGGTGGTGGTGGACCCCATGCTCATACTGTGGGTGGTGGTGGACCCCATGCTCATATTGTGGGTGGTGGTGGACCCCATGCTCATATTGTGGGTGGTGGTGGACCCCATGCTCATATTGTGGGCGATGGTGGACCCCATGCTCATATTGTGGGCGATGGTGGACCCCATGCTCATATTGTGGGTGGTGGTGGACCCCATGCTCATATTGTGGGCGATGGTGGACCCCATGCTCATATTGTGGGCGATGGTGGACCCCATGCTCATATTGTGGGTGGTGGTGGACCCCATGCTCATATTGTGGGCGATGGTGGACGCCATGCTCATATTGTGGGCGATGGTGGACCCCATGCTCATATTGTGGGTGGTGGTGGACCCCATGCTCATATTGTGGGCGATGGTGGACCCCATGCTCATATTGTGGGCGATGGTGGACCCCATGCTCATATTGTGGGTGGTGGTGGACCCCATGCTCATATTGTGGGCGACGGTGGACCCCATGCTCATATTGTGGGCGATGGTGGACCCCATGCTCATATTGTGGGTGGTGGTGGACCCCATGCTCATACTGTGGGTGGTGGTGGACCCCATGCTCATACTGTGGGTGGTGGTGGACCCCATGCTCATATTGTGGGCGATGGTGGACCCCATGCTCATATTGTGGGCGATGGTGGACCCCATGCTCATACTGTGGGCGATGGTGGACCCCATGCTCATACTGTGGGTGGTGGTGGACCCCATGCTCATACTGTGGGTGGTGGTGGACCCCATGCTCATATTGTGGGTGGTGGTGGACCCCATGCTCATATTGTGGGTGCTGGTGGACCCCATGCTCATATTGTGGGCGATGGTGGACCCCATGCTCATATTGTGGGCGATGGTGGACCCCATGCTCATATTGTGGGTGGTGGTGGACCCCATGCTCATATTGTGGGCGATGGTGGACCCCATGCTCATATTGTGGGCGATGGTGGACCCCATGCTCATATTGTGGGTGGTGGTGGACCCCATGCTCATATTGTGGGCGATGGTGGACGCCATGCTCATATTGTGGGCGATGGTGGACCCCATGCTCATATTGTGGGTGGTGGTGGACCCCATGCTCATATTGTGGGCGATGGTGGACCCCATGCTCATATTGTGGGCGATGGTGGACCCCATGCTCATATTGTGGGTGGTGGTGGACCCCATGCTCATATTGTGGGCGACGGTTGACCCCATGCTCATATTGTGGGCGATGGTGGACCCCATGCTCATATTGTGGGTGGTGGTGGACCCCATGCTCATATTGTGGGCGATGGTGGACCCCATGCTCATATTGTGGGCGATGGTGGACCCCATGCTCATATTGTGGGCGATGGTGGACCCCATGCTCATATTGTGGGCGATGGTGGACCCCATGCTCATATTGTGGGTGGTGGTGGACCCCATGCTCATATTGTGGGCGATGGTGGACCCCATGCTCATATTGTGGGCGATGGTGGACCCCATGCTCATATTGTGGGCGATGGTGGACCCCATGCTCATATTGTGGGCGATGGTGGACCCCATGCTCATATTGTGGGTGGTGGTGGACCCCATGCTCATATTGTGGGCGATGGTGGACCCCATGCTCATATTGTGGGCGATGGTGGACCCCATTCTCATATTGTGGGTGGTGGTGGACCCCATGCTCATATTGTGGGCGATGGTGGACCCCATGCTCATATTGTGGGCGATGGTGGACCCCATGCTCATATTGTGGGCGATGGTGGACCCCATGCTCATATTGTGGGTGGTGGTGGACCCCATGCTCATATTGTGGGCGATGGTGGACCCCATGCTCATATTGTGGGCGATGGTGGACCCCATGCTCATATTGTGGGCGATGGTGGACCCCATGCTCATATTGTGGTGGTGGTGGACCCCATGCTCATACTGTGGGTGGTGGTGGACCCCATGCTCATACTGTGGGTGGTGGTGGACCCCATGCTCATATTGTGGGCGATGGTGGACCCCATGCTCATACTGTGGGTGGTGGTGGACCCCATGCTCATACTGTGGGCGATGGTGGACCCCATGCTCATACTGTGGGTGGTGGTGGACCCCATGCTCATACTGTGGGCGATGGTGGACCCCATGCTCATATTGTGGGTGGTGGTGGACCCCATGCTCATATTGTGGGCGATGGTGGACCCCATGCTCATCCTGTGGGCGATGGTGGACCCCATGCTCATACTGTGGGTGGTGGTGGACCCCATGCTCATATTGTGGGCGATGGTGGACCCCATGCTCATACTGTGGGTGGTGGTGGACCCCATGCTCATACTGTGGGCGATGGTGGACCCCATGCTCATCCTGTGGGCGATGGTGGACCCCATGCTCATATTGTGGGCGATGGTGGACCCCATGCTCATATTGTGGGCGATGGTGGACCCCATGCTCATATTGTGGGTGGTGGTGGACCCCATGCTCATATTGTGGGCGATGGTGGACCCCATGCTCATATTGTGGGCGATGGTGGACCCCATGCTCATATTGTGGGCGATGGTGGACCCCATGCTCATATTGTGGGTGGTGGTGGACCCCATGCTCATATTGTGGGCGATGGTGGACCCCATGCTCATATTGTGGGCGATGGTGGACCCCATGCTCATATTGTGGGCGATGGTGGACCCCATGCTCATATTGTGGGTGGTGGTGGACCCCATGCTCATACTGTGGGTGGTGGTGGACCCCATGCTCATACTGTGGGTGGTGGTGGACCCCATGCTCATATTGTGGGCGATGGTGGACCCCATGCTCATACTGTGGGTGGTGGTGGACCCCATGCTCATACTGTGGGCGATGGTGGACCCCATGCTCATACTGTGGGTGGTGGTGGACCCCATGCTCATACTGTGGGCGATGGTGGACCCCATGCTCATATTGTGGGTGGTGGTGGACCCCATGCTCATATTGTGGGCGATGGTGGACCCCATGCTCATCCTGTGGGCGATGGTGGACCCCATGCTCATACTGTGGGTGGTGGTGGACCCCATGCTCATATTGTGGGCGATGGTGGACCCCATGCTCATACTGTGGGTGGTGGTGGACCCCATGCTCATACTGTGGGCGATGGTGGACCCCATGCTCATCCTGTGGGCGATGGTGGACCCCATGCTCATATTGTGGGCGATGGTGGACCCCATGCTCATATTGTGGGCGATGGTGGACCCCATGCTCATATTGTGGGTGGTGGTGGACCCCATGCTCATATTGTGGGTGGTGGTGGACCCCATGCTCATATTGTGGGTGGTGGTGGACCCCATGCTCATATTGTGGGCGATGGTGGACCCCATGCTCATCCTGTGGGCGATGGTGGACCCCATGCTCATATTGTGGGCGGTGGTGGACCCCATGCTCATATTGTGGGTGGTGGTGGACCCCATGCTCATATTGTGGGCGATGGTGGACCCCATGCTCATATTGTGGGTGGTGGTGGACCCCATGCTCATATTGTGGGTGGTGGTGGACCCCATGCTCATATTGTGGGCGATGGTGGACCCCATGCTCATCCTGTGGGCGATGGTGGACCCCATGCTCATATTGTGGGCGGTGGTGGACCCCATGCTCATATTGTGGGTGGTGGTGGACCCCATGCTCATCCTGTGGGCGGTGGTGGACCCCATGCTCATATTGTGGGCGGTGGTGGACCCCATGCTCATCCTGTGGGCGGTGGTGGACCCCATGCTCATATTGTGGGTGGTGGTGGACCCCATGCTCATCCTGTGGGCGGTGGTGGACCCCATGCTCATATTGTGGGCGGTGGTGGACCCCATGCTCATATTGTGGGTGGTGGTGGACCCCATGCTCATATTGTGGGCGGTGGTGGACCCCATGCTCATATTGTGGGTGGTGGTGGAGTGGTGGATCCCATGCTCATACTGTGGGTGGTGGTGGAGTGGTGGACCCCATGCTCATACTGTGGGTGGTGGTGGACCCCATGGTCATACTGTGGGTGATGGTGGACCCCATGCTCATACTGTGGGCGATGGTGGACCCCATGCTCATACTGTGGGTGGTGGTGGACCCCATGCTCATACTGTGGGCGATGGTGGACCCCATGCTCATACTGTGGGTGGTGGTGGACCCCATGCTCATCCTGTGGGTGGTGGTGGACCCCATGCTCATATTGTGGGTGGTGGTGGACCCCATGCTCATACTGTGGGTGGTGGTGGACCCCATGCTCATACTGTGGGCGATGG
The DNA here is from genome assembly GCF_040958095.1 of Procambarus clarkii. Lineage (NCBI taxonomy): Eukaryota > Metazoa > Arthropoda > Malacostraca > Decapoda > Cambaridae > Procambarus > Procambarus clarkii. Next base: position 49,751,694 of record NC_091154.1, on the reverse strand, counting down.
TGGACCCCATGCTCATACTGTGGGTGGTGGTGGACCCCATGCTCATACTGTGGGTGGTGGTGGACCCCATGCTCATACTGTGGGTGGTGGTGGACCCCATGCTCATACTGTGGGCGATGGTGGACCCCTTGCTCATACTGTGGGTGATGGTGGACCCCATGCTCATACTGTGGGTGGTGGTGGACCCCATGCTCATACTGTGGGTGATGGTGGACCCCATGCTCATACTGTGGGTGGTGGTGGACCCCATGCTCATACTGTGGGTGGTGGTGGACCCCATGCTCATATTGTGGGTGGTGGTGGACCCCATGCTCATACTGTGGGTGGTGGTGGACCCCATGCTCATATTGTGGGCGATGGTGGACCCCATGCTCATACTGTGGGCGATGGTGGACCCCATGCTCATACTGTGGGTGGTGGTGGACCCCATGCTCATACTGTGGGCGATGGTGGATCCCATGCTCATCCTGTGGGCGACGGTGGACCCCATGCTCATCCTGTGGGCGATGGTGGACCCCATGCTCATACTGTGGGTGGTGGTGGACCCCATGCTCATATTGTGGGTGGTGGTGGACCCCATGCTCATATTGTGGGCGATGGTGGACCCCATGCTCATCCTGTGGGCGATGGTGGACCCCATGCTCATACTGTGGGTGGTGGTGGACCCCATGCTCATATTGTGGGTGGTGGTGGACCCCATGCTCATACTGTGGGTGGTGGTGGACCCCATGCTCATATTGTGGGTGGTGGTGGACCCCATGCTCATATTGTGGGTGGTGGTGGACCCCATGCTCATATTGTGGGTGGAGGTGGACCCCATGCTCATATTGTGGGTGATGCTGGACCCCATGCTCATATTGTGGGTGGTAGTGGACCCCATGCTCATATTGTGGGTGGTGGTGGACCCCATGCTCATATTGTGGGTGGTGGTGGACCCCATGCTCATATTGTGGGCGATGGTGGACCCCATGCTCATATTGTGGGTGGTGGTGGACCCCATGCTCATATTGTGGGTGGTGGTGGACCCCATGCTCATATTGTGGGTGGTGGTGGACCCCATGCTCATATTGTGGGCGATGGTGGACCCCATGCTCATATTGTGGGTGGTGGTGGACCCCATGCTCATATTGTGGGCGATGGTGGACCCCATGTTCATATTGTGGGTGATGGTGGACCCCATGCTCATACTGTGGGTGGTGGTGGACCCTATGCTCATATTGTGGGTGATGGTGGACCCCATGCTCATATTGTGGGCGATGGTGGACCCCATGTTCATATTGTGGGCGATGGTGGACCGCATGCTCATACTGTGGGTGGTGGTGGACCCCATGCTCATACTGTGGGTGGTGGTGGACCCCATGCTCATATTGTGGGTGATGGTGGACCCCATGTTCATACTGTGGGTGGTGGTGGACCCCATGCTCATATTGTGGGTGGTGGTGGACCCCATGTTCATATTGTGGGTGGTGGTGGACCCCATGCTCATATTGTGGGCGATGGTGGATCCCATGCTCATACTGTGGGTGATGCTGGACCCCATGTTCATACTGTGGGTGGTGGTGGATCCCATGCTCATATTATGGGTGGTGGTGGATCCCATGCTCATACTGTGGGTGGTGGTGGACCCCATGCTCATACTGTGGGTGGTGGTGTACCCCATGCTCAAACTGTGGGTGGTGGTGGATCCCATGCTCATACTGTGGGTGGTGGTAGATCCCATGCTCATACTGTGGGTGGTGGTGTACCCCATGCTCAAACTGTGGGTGGTGGTGGACCCCATGCTCATACTGTGGGTGGTGGTGGATCCCATGCTCATACTGTGGGTGGTGGTAGATCCCATGCTCATACTGTGGGTGGTGGTGTACCCCATGCTCAAACTGTGGGTGGTGGTGGACCCCATGCTCATATTGTGGGTGGTGGTGGACCCCATGCTCAAACTGTGGGTGGTGGTGGATCCCATGCTCATACTGTGGGTGGTGGTAGATCCCATGCTCATACTGTGGGTGGTGGTGGACCCCATGCTCAAACTGTGGGTGGTGGTGGATCCCATGCTCATACTGTGGGTGGTGGTAGATCCCATGCTCAAACTGTGGGTGGTGGTGGATCCCATGCTCATACTGTGGGTGGTGGTAGATCCCATGCTCATACTGTGGGTGGTGGTAGATCCCATGCTCATACTGTGGGTGGTGGTGGACCCCATGCTCAAACTGTGGGTGGTGGTGGATCTCATGCTCATACTGTGGGTGGTGGTAGATCCCATGCTCATACTGTGGGTGGTGGTATATCCCATGCTCATACTGTGGGTGGTGGTGTACCCCATGCTCAAACTGTGGGTGGTGGTGGACCCCATGCTCATATTGTGGGTGGTGGTGGACCCCACATGCCCATACTGTGGGTGGTGGTGGACCCCTTGCTAATCATGTGGGTGGTGGTGGACCCCATGCTCATACTGTGGGTGGTGGTGGACCCCATGCTCATATTGTGGGTGGTGGTGGACCCCCCATGCCCATACTGTGGGTGGTGGTGGACCCCTTGCTAATCATGTGGGTGGTGGTGGACCCCATGCTCATACTGTGGGTGGTGGTGGACCCCTTGCTAATCATGTGGGTGGTGGTGGACCCCATGCTCATACTGTGGGTGATGGTGGACCCCATGCTTTTATTGTGGGTGGTGGAGGACCCCATGCTCGTAATGTGGGTGGTGGAGGACCCCATGCTCGTAATGTGGGTGGTGGTGGACCCCATGCTCATACTGTGGGTGGTGGTGGACCCCATGCTCATACTGTGGGCGGTGGTGGACCCCATGCTCATACTGCGGGTGGTGGTGGACCCCATGCTCATACTGCGGGTGGTGGTGGACCCCATGCTCATATTGTGGGTGGTGGTGGACCCCCCATGCCCATACTGTGGGTGGTGGTGGACCCCATGCTAATCCTGTGGGTGGTGGTGGACCCTTGCTAATCCTGTGGGTGGTGGTGGACCCCATGCTAATCATGTGGGTGGTGTGGACCCCATGCTAATCCTGTGGGTGGTGGTGGACCCCATGCTCATACTGTGGGTGGTGGTGGACCCTTGCTAATCCTGTGGGTGGTGGTGCACCCTTGCTAATCCTGTGGGTGGTGTGGACCCCATGCTAATCCTGTGGGTGGTGGTGGACCCTTGCTAATCCTGTGGGTGGTGGTGGACCCCATGCTAATCCTGTGGGTGGTGTGGACCCCATGCTAATCCTGTGGGTGGTGGTGGACCCTTGCTAATCCTGTGGGTGGTGGTGGACCCCATGCTAATCCTGTGGGTGGTGGTGGACCCTTGCTAATTCTGTGGGTGGTGGTGGACCCTTGCTAATCCTGTGGGTGGAGGTCGACCCTTGATAATCCTGTGGGTGGTGGTGGACCCTTGCTAATCCTGTGGGTGGTGGTGGACCCCATGCTAATCCTGTGGGTGGTGGTGGACCCCATGCTAATCCTGTGGGTGGTGGTGGACCCCATGCTAATCCTGTGGGTGGTGGTGGACCCCATGCTAATCCTGTGGGTGGTGGTGGACCCCATGCTAATCCTGTGGGTGGTGGTGGACCCTTGCTAATCCTGTGGGTGGTGGTGGACCCTTGCTAATCCTGTGGGTGGTGGTGGACTTCATGCTAATCCTGTGGGTGGAGGTGGACCCCATGCTAATCCTGTGGGTGGTGGTGGACTTCATGCTAATCCTGTGGGTGGTGGTGGACCCCATGCTAATCCTGTGGGTGGTGGTGGACCCCATGCTAATCCTGTGGGTGGTGGTGGACTTCATGCTAATCCTGTGGGTGGAGGTGGACCCCATGCTAATCCTGTGGGTGGTGGTGGACCCCATGCTAATCCTGTGGGTGGTGGTGGACTTCATGCTAATCCTGTGGGTGGTGGTGGACCCAATGCTAATCCTGTGGGTGGTGGTGGACCCCATGCTAATCCTGTGGGTGGTGGTGGACTTCATGCTAATCCTGTGGGTGGTGGTGGACCCCATGCTAATCCTGTGGGTGGTGGTGGACTTCATGCTAATCCTGTGGGTGGAGGTGGACCCCATGCTAATCCTGTGGGTGGTGGTGGACCCCATGCTAATCCTGTGGGTGGTGGTGGACTTCATGCTAATCCTGTGGGTGGTGGTGGACCCCATGCTAATCCTGTGGGTGGTGGTGGACCCCATGCTAATCCTGTGGGTGGTGTGGACCCCATGCTAATCCTGTGGGTGGTGGTGGACTTCATGCTAATCCTGTGGGTGGTGGTGGACCCCATGCTAATCCTGTGGGTGGTGGTGGACCCCATGCTAATCCTGTGGGTGGTGGTGGACTTCATGCTAATCCTGTGGGTGGTGGTGGACCCCATGCTAATCCTGTGGGTGGTGGTGGACCCCATGCTAATCCTGTGGGTGGTGTGGACCCTGTACTCATCATGAAGGTGCATTGTAAACATAATGTGGTAATATATTACAAACAGTGTATTAACACATTATCACAATGTTTCTGTAATTAACTTCAATGTAAGATCTCTAAGCAAACACTTGACGATGTTAGTGACCTAATTCAAACAGTTGACAACAAATTCTCCTTTACAATACTTCCTGAAACGTTGTTAAAAGAGGATACAACATAACTCGTTAACATACAAAACTACTCGGCCATTCACAACTGTCGACCATTTCAGAGATACGGCGGTACTACTCTTTACTACCACCAAGACCTGACATGTTTAAAAGTAATTAAAACTAGAGACTTCTGTGGAGAGTATATCTTTACCTGTTTCGGAGTCAAGGGTGGCGAGGCTGTCCTGACTGTGGGAGCAGTCTACAGGATTCCTAACACTGATGAGTCTGAATTCACCTCTAACCTTTAAAATCTAATTCTAGCAAGCAGACTTAAAAGCAACTAATAATTTCGGTCGATTTTAGTATTGACCTTTGCGAGCCTGATAACCCTCAAGCTGCTAGTTTCCTCAACTCTATGAATTCCTGCTTGTTCATACCCTTAATCGCTAAACCTTCTTGAATCACTGATACGACTGCCTCTGCTCTTGACCACATCTGGACTAACATAATCTCCCCACTTACTTCAGGGATAATCACTGATAGGACCACAGACCATTACCCCACATTTTTCCTAACCAACATTAACAAACCACCTCTAGATACAATGAAGATAAGCTTTAGGCTGCACAATGAAACTTCTATAAGCAATTTTATTGTTGCTGCTGCTGCTTATATCAACTGGGAGACTGAATTAGGTAACATAGTGAACATCACCTAGCAGTGCAAACATTTCTTCAGAAAACTCTGAGCCTCTATAACACGCACTGTCCAATGCTAACGAAACAAGTCACAAATAAAAGGTTAAACAATCCTTGGCTAACAAAGGGTATACTTAAATCTATCAACAAATAACATGACCATGAGAAGAAGTATAGGTTAGGAGTCATCTTCAAAAAGTTTCAAGGAGAAAAATAATTTAAATTTTGCCCCGAGGGACGAGTTTATTGGGCAGCGCCACTCATCTTGTTAGTGGACATACCACCAAAGCAGCATGTACAGCACTCCCCAATAGGAAGAAAACCCGCTGAGTTGTTCATTCTGTCACTTGTGCCCAGACACAGTTGGGACTTGCTTAACTGTCTCAAGTGAACAGCTCCTCAAACAAGAAGATTAATATCTGTCAACCATCAAAATCTTACGTTATCTTGCGGGTGCAAAATGGGGGAATCTTTTAATAACACTATCAATATTTGACAAAGAGTGTTTTCCTAACTCAAACAATGTGGGGTTTATCATTTTACACATATTTCTAATGTCTCTAAGGTGTTCTCATTCACGTAGATAGTGGTCAAGGCGGTGTCCGTCCCTCTCATCACAGATTCTGCAACTCCGCTGATTAACTGTTGTTTCCAGTCCGAATCTCCATGAATAGTTGTATCCAAGACGGATTCTCACTGTTACTGATTCTCTCCCGCGTCCTCCCCCTCTTCCTCCATAATGATTGGGATTGCCAGCTGCAACCATGTTATACCATCGTACAAATTCACTGATTTGCGCCTTTATCCTCCTTTCCTCTGTTACCTTGTCACAGTGATGTTGCCTGATAATACCTCTAATTTGTAGAAGAGTCTTGGGTATGAAGAATTCAATATGGTCTTCTTCAGCAGCCAGCACATCTGCTCGTTCATTCCCACATATTCCAACATGGGAGAGGATCCACAGAAATTTGACGACTCTTTCCTGGTTTGTTAATAACCTCACAGCTCTCTTAATTATTTGCAACTATTGCAAGATTTTCGGGCCGAATTTTACTTAGGCTTTGTAGCGTTGCTTTTGAATCAGTGCAGATCACTGCGCCATTAGTGTTTCGTTCAAGGAATCTTAATGCCATAACAATGGCAGTTAGCTCTGCTTGCGTTGAAGAGGCATAGTGCTCAATACGTGCTTTTTCTTCCTTTCTGCGCTAAAGGCATTATGCCTAATTACAGTGTATGCTGCACAAGCCCTGCCTTTGACAGGGTTAGATGACCCATCAGTGTAGATTTGATCTAGTTCATCTCCGGCTTCTTTATAAATTTCCTCAGTATTGTTATGGCCACTTAGGACCAGTAACCGGCTTCTAGATGCTATAACTTATTTTACTATATCCGACCCCAAGTCGGTAGTAAGCTTTCAAGAAACTGGCTGTATCAAGCAGTAGTGCAATTCATAAAATAAGGGAAAGGGGGGGGGGGTAAGCAAGACACAATTCCCCTCAGCAATATATTTACACCTTCACCACTATATATATATTATAATTGATTATTACTATATGTATGTACAACTGCCTCGTTCACTCAGGGCACAACACAGTGACAGTGTTCATTAAGCCCAGTGGACCAGTCTCCGTGGTGTAGTGGTAAGACACTCGCCTGGCGTTCCGCGAGCGCTATGTCATGGGTTCGTATCCTGGCCGGGGAGGATTTACTGGGCGCAATTCCTTAACTGTAGCCTCTGTTTAACGCAACAGTAAAATGCGTACTTGGATGAAAAAATGATTCTTCGCGGCAGGGGATCGTATTCCAGGGACCGTAGGATTAAGGACTTGCCCGAAACGCTACGCGTACTAGTGGCTGTACAAGAATGTAACAACTCTTGTATATATCTCAAAAAAAAAAAAAAAAAAAAAAAACACGTTCCATGTACGCGTTGCCCACTGGCAAACACTGGCGAGTTCACCTTCTACATGGGCCAGCCCACCCACACAGTTTTACGATGTGTCTACACTCCACCATCGCTCTCCAGGCAGAGGGCTTCAGCAACACGCTGACAGGGGTCTCAAACAATCATACACAGGGGTAGCGAACACCATGGTTAGCCTCTAGCAGCTTGCTAGCAGCACTTCACAAATAGACACATCACTGTCTTCCTTAACTCTTAGAAGCCAATCCCAGGTACGTTGATCTTCAAAACACTGTATATATCAGCAGCTCACACACACTGCTCGAATCGACAGCAGCTTACTTAGTCTTCTCGCAGGACCAAGCTAAGAGTTCATGGACTGCCCAAGGTAAATTGCTCTCCTTAGCTCAATCGCTTCCATATGTCACCTCTATGGACATAAAAACGTTATTAGCCAGATGGACAGTACACTAGGGAACCCTGGGATAACACTCGTTCACCGGGGAATTGACATTGTGCATCGTAGCCACAACCTAGATGGCGCTGATCTTAATACGTCACCCCACCAGAGGTCATCCACATCGATCTCCTCTTTTGATTGGGACAGGAAACTGGAGCCTTCCACCGACCCCACGCCACCACCAACAGATGGAGTTGTCTACATAGCACCCAATACTTGGAGAGTTGGAGTGCAGATCCATAGATGGTGCTGAAATTGCCACTCCGCACTCCGACGATGGTGTCGATACCGTAACAGGTATCATGTCGGATTTTTTCGTTGCCATTTCATTGATGATAATCCTGCATGAGTCATCCTCCCAGGAAGGTAACCTCTCTACAAGCAGGAGCTCACGGGCTTGCTCAAGCAGGTGAAGTTCCTCGAGTAGCAGACTGATTTGTGATGCCATTTTTTCCTTCTCCTGCTTCCTTCTGTAAGTAACACAGAACTCAGTATTTTCTTGGCAATATCACTGTTATGGGGATCTCTGGCTATCCTAATTGCAAGATTGGCATTCAATTCCTTAATTATGCATTTAACACTGGGGAGGGACAACTCCTCTCGTAGATTAGACATTTTGGCAGTTCTTGGAACTCCATGAATGATTGTCATGGCTTCATTTTGAATGCTTTCGAGCCATTTCATATCGCTTTGGGAGTAGGTGCATAAAACTGGTGTGGCATAGTCTATGATGGAGTGCACATAGGCTGTGTACATCATGTTAAGCACGGCATTAGAGGCTCCATGTCCATTCCAGGTCATAGCTTTCAGTGCCCTGAGTCGACTTTTGTATGTTCCTATCAGCTGGTTGAGCTCCTCTTTCTTCCCCTTGTGAGAGCCGACAGTGACGCCAAGGTACCTGTAGTGGTCAACCCATTCAAGTGTTACACCATTAATTTGCAGTTCTTAATTTTCTTCCCTCTTGTGATGAACGTATGCTTTTGTCTTGTTTGTAGAGAGAGTGAAACCGAGCTCAATACATTTCCTTCCAAGGAGTTCAATGGACTGTTAAATTTATCCCAAGGTGAGAGCTTGTATTAGGACACCATCTACATATCCCACTTGTTGTATTCCTCCCGGAAAATCCATATTTGCAATGGCGTTCATAAGTACATTGAATAGTGTGGGGCTTAAAACTTCGCCTTGGGGAGTCCCGAGTTCCATAATCATTGTTCTTGAGACTGCTCCATCGAAGCAGACCTTGACCTTCCTCCCTGTGAGGTAGTCTTCAACCCATTTCATGAGTCTCCGCTTGATACCAATTAATGCAAGCTCGTCTAAGATAGCAATCCCCTGCGTTTGGTCGAATGCCCCTGTGATGTCAACAAATACAGAGTACTTAGCTGTGTCATTAGCCAGGTAATGAACTATACAATTTGCTGTGCTCCGTCCTTTAACAAATCCATTGCCCCCTCCCCTAACCTGCCTATTTTGTGCAAGTCAGTTTAGGATGATCCTTTCAAACATTTTGCAAGTGCATGACATGAGACTGATCGGTTTGTAACTGCCAGGGGTCATTGGGCTTCGGTATAGGAACAATTATAACTTGTTAAACAGGTTGAGAAGTGGATTTCCAGACACTTCACACAGTGCATTGGGTATGTCGTAGGTGATGCCATCTTCACCAGGTGCTGTACTTTTGTCCGTTTTCCTAGCCGCCTTTACTTCCTGGGCTGTGATTGGTTGTCCATATTCGTCATCACTAGATTGTGCTCTTGTTATCCTAATTCTTCTGTCATCATGTCGCAGGAGCTGTTCCCTGCTTACTTCTGCTGGGAGGGAGGAGGATGAGAATGCTGCCTCACTCCACTTGTATATTAGTTCCTCAGCCTTACCCTGGGGGTCTTTGTGAGCCGCAGGGCGGGTTCTGCTTCCCTTAGCTAACTGAATTTTTGCCCACACTGTGTCTTGCAGTCTCTTCCAATGGAACTAGTGAATTCAAGCCATTGACTTTCCCGTTCTTTGATCTTCTCTTCCGTGGCTACTTGACACACAGTTTTAAACAGCTCTTGGTTACTTTCAGTGGAATGTCTCCGATACTCTACTCATGCTCCTTACATTTGCATTGAGCATCTTAATGTAATCGTTCTCATACCATTTTATTTTCTTCTTCTGAGGATTACTTCGCCTAGTCAAACGGCGCAGAACTCTGATACATTGCTCAATTCGATTTTTAAGGTCATCAACAAATGTCTCAATGTCTTTTGGGATTTGGTATTCTGTGAACCAGTCACTCATTCTGTTTATGAAGAGAGGCCTCATATCTGGTCCAAGTGATAACCTTTTTCTTTTATTCATCTCTTTCCTTCTCTTGCTCATGTTGAGGGTGTAATCAGTGCCCAGTGGTCACTACATAAACTGTGTACAATGTGTGTACTGGCATCCGTGTCCTGTGCATTCAGTAGGAGAGCATAGTCCAATCTTCCTCATCCGAGGTGTGTTTGTTGTTCATCACCCAGGACCCTGAGGTTTTTACTTCCCCTACCATAGAGTGACAGTTTCCGTCCATTGGCATTGGGATGATGACAGTTGGCACCAAAGTGTGGCTGCCTGGCATCAAGGTCACCCGACCAGCAGGTTTGGTTCTTCATTAGCAAATTCAGGCAGTGTGTCAAGGTCAAGTTTACTCTGTGGCACATATAGGTTGATTATATGTAGGGCATTATTGTTTAAGTGAAGGGTTACCCTCAGTGATTCATACTCATCCATCATGTGGAGGTCATCAATAATCTGTGAGGGGATGTTGTTGTTTACAAAAGTAGTGAGACCCAGTTTTTTTACCCAGCTGGAAGGAAGAACATCTGATAACCGCTGAATCTTGGGTTGAAGTCAGGATCGAACAGGATCCTGTAGTGCTAGAGGATCTCCTGTAGCACTGTGACGTCAGTTTGGTCTTCACGAACGTACTGTGTGATGTCATTAATTCTTCAGATGTTCTTCACTGTTAGTATGCATTTTGAAGTTGTTTGGTAACAGATACGCTATGTGCATTATTATAATGTTCACTTTTGTTATTGTGTATTCTGTGGTGACTGGTGTGTGCACAGGTGTTACTGTGTGTACTGGTGTTACTGTGTGCCCTGGTGTTACTGTGTGCCCTGGTGTTACTGTATGTGTACTGGTGTAACTGTGTGTACTGGTGTTACTGTGTGTACTGGTGTTACTGTGTGTACTGGTGTTACTGTGTGTACTGGTTGTTTCTGTGTGCACAGGTGTTACTGTGTGCCCTGGTGTTACTGTGTGTGTACTGGTGTTACTGTGTGTACTGGTGTTACTGTGTGTACTGGTGTTACTGTGTGTACTGGTGTTACTGTGTGTACTGGTGTTACTGTGTGTACTGGTGTTACTGTGTGCCCTGGTGTTACTGTATGTGTACTGGTGTTACTGTGTGTACTGGTGTTACTGTGTGCCCTGGTGTTACTGTGTGCCCTGGTGTTACTGTATGTGTACTGGTGTAACTGTGTGTACTGGTGTTACTGTGTGTACTGGTGTTACTGTGTGTACTGGTGTTACTGTGTGTACTGGTGTTACTGTGTGTACTGGTGTTACTGTGTGTACTGGTTATTTCTGTGTGCACAGGTGTTACTGTGTGCCCTGGTGTTACTGTGTGTGTACTGGTGTAACTGTGTGTACTGGTGTTACTGTGTGTACTGGTGTTACTGTGTGTACTGGTGTTACTGTGTGTACTGGTGTTACTGTGTGTACTGGTGTTACTGTGTGCCCTGGTGTTACTGTGTGTACTGGTGTTACTGTGTGTACTGGTGTTACTGTGTGCCCTGGTGTTACTGTGTGCCCTGGTGTTACTGTGTGTACTGGTGTTACTGTGTGTACTGGTGTTACTGTGTGTACTGGTGTTACTGTGTGCCCTGGTGTTACTGTGTGCCCTGGTGTTACTGTGTGCCCTGGTGTTACTGTGTGTACTGGTGTTACTGTGTGTACTGGTGTTACTGTGTGACCTGGTGTTACTGTGTGCCCTGGTGTTACTGTGTGTACTGGTGTTACTGTGTGACCTGGTGTTACTGTGTGCCCTGGTGTTACTGTGTGTGCTGTGTGCCCTGGTGTTACTGTATAAACTGGTGTTACTGTGTGTACTGGTGTTACTGTATAAACTGGTGTTACTGTGTGTACTGGTGTTACTGTGTGTACTGGTGTTACTGCGTGTACTGGTGTTACTGTGTGTACTGGTGTTACTGCGTGTACTGGTGTTACTGTGTGTACTGGTTTTACTGTGTGTACTGGTGTTACTGAGTGTACTGGTGTTACTGTGTGTGCACTGGTGTTACTGTGTGTACTGGTGTTACTGTGTGCACTGGTGTTACTGTGTGTACTGGTGTTACTGTGGGTATTGGTGTTACTGTGTGTATACTGGTGTTACTGTGAAAACTGGTGTTATTGTGTATGTATTGGTGTTACTGTGTGTACTGGTGTTACTGCGTGTACTGGTGTATTATAGTTTGTGTGTTGGTGGTGTTGTTGTCGTGTTCCTCCTTTGCAGACAACCCAACCCACAACTCGGTAGAGTGCTTACACTTCACTAGGAGACTAGGCGCTTCTGGCTCTTGGAGAGGGGCTCAACGTCACACATTTAGGGGATGCGGCTCCAACACTTAGCCTCGTTGTCACGTGCACACACCCACTCGAGCTGCTGTGACTCCCCACTCTCTCCTTATGTGATATGATCTCCTCAATCCCCTTTAACTTACTAATTTTCCATCCTATCCTGTCCACAGCGGTGGTTCTGGGTTCTTTCTCTCTCTCTCTCTCTCTCTCTCTCTCTCTTCCTTTACTATTTCCTGGGAAGCCTCACTAGGACAAGGGCAAACACCAGCAAATTGGAATACATTTACTGGACAAAGCACATACACAATACATACACACATATAATAATAATGAATCCTTTGCTCTATACTATTACAATCAGGTTGCACTCCAACACCATCAGAACTCTATCATCAGTTTATCAAGTGGTATCCTATCTTCTGATTCACCACCTGATACTATCAACTTCCTCAAGTAGATCAAGTATACATACACTGTTGCACTGTCAACAAGAGAAATATGTATATATATATATATATATATATATATATATATATATATATATATATATATATATATATATATATATATATATATATATATATATATATATATATATATATATGTGTCGTACCTAGTAGCCAGAACGCACTTCTCAGCCTACTATGCAAGGTCCGATTTGCCTAATAAGCCAAGTTTTCATGAATTAATTGGTTTTCGACTACCTAACCTACCTAACCTAACCTAACCTAACTTTTTCGGCTACCTAACCAAACCTAACCTATAAAGATAGGTTAGGTTAGGTTAGGTAGGGTTGGTTAGGTTCGGTCATATATCTACGTTAATTTTAACTCCAATAAAAAAAATTGACCTCATACATAATGAAATGGGTAGCTTTATCATTTCATAAGAAAAAAATTGGAAAAAATATATTAATTCAGGAAAACTTGGCTTATTAGGCAAATCGGGCCATGCATAGTAGGCCAAAAAGTGAGTTCTGGCTACTAGGTACGACATATATATATATATATATATATATATATATATATATATATATATATATATATATATATATATATATATAAATATATATATATATATATATATATATATATATATATATATATATATAGATGTGTACAATGAAAATCAGCATGTGAATGCAATAACATATATCAGCATAAATGTTCCTTGATACACCACAGTGATCAATCGATCACCCTATCAGTCCTAGAACACATACATCTGTAGGTAATGCAGCCTACGACTGTAACTCTAAACTTCAGCATAAAACACTCCTTGACATAAGAATGCCAACAATCACTCACCTCTCACTGCGTCTTGCACGCTAATGACAACTAAACACTATCAACTCCCTTCAAGTAATCCACCAGAACTTCCCTTCCACCTCTGGAAGTTCACTACCCTGATATCTTCAGGTTCTTCCGGGCTTAACTACCAGGATCCTCTGCAGTTCCTCCAGGCTGCTACCATGAAGTTTTCTTGAGCAACTACAGTGCTTCACCCTTCTGCTAGGTTCCTCCACAGCTCTCTTGGCTGCTACACCATGAAGTTTCCTCGAGCAACTATGGGGCTTCACCACCTCTACAGACGCACGTGACATTCCTCTTCACTGCTTCTCCTCACAGCTCGAGGTCCTTTCCTCCACTACCTTGGAGTCTCATCAAATACTCCCTCTGTGCTCACTTCGAAGTTCTCAGCAACTTCTTCCCCAAAGACAAACCTGCCACCCATCGACACTCCAATAAAAATGTTTCCCCTTTAACACATAAACAAAAATAATTACACAATATGTTTGCCTCCAAGCTCTATCTGTCCTCAACATACTGTGAGAGTGGACTCCCCCGTTGGGCGGGTCCACTTTGCCCAGTGGGCCTCACTCACTCCGCCTCACTCACTCCAGGAGGGGCCTCCGCTGTCGGGAGCTTTCAGTTACCTGCCAGCGCTCATAGGGGACGGACGTCGCTCCGTGTTTCTCCCTCTCCACTCTCTTATTTTAGGCTTTCTGCCTTATCAAAACACGTCTAACTTATAAATAAACATTGCTACTGTCGCTGGGCACACGACCAACTACAAGCAATCACTATGAACTGGCTTAAATCGTGCTTACCACAGATTGTCTCGTCGAGGGCGCTCCTCCCTCTGACAGAGCCTGGCCAGGGCGCTTCCACAGCCTACGATAATGTCTCTGGGCGGCATAATACTCTCCTCGTCGACCAGGACTTGAGACCACAACGTTCCCAGCTCGATTCTACAGCTGGCACGTCTACATACTTCTCTTCTCTTGGAGATATATAACACTAGGGGTTCCTTTCTGACGGGAGCTCAAATGGAGCGCGGCTTTCCCCTGTGATGTCTGGCGCTCAAGTGAGGTCAAAGCCCTCCAGAAGCGAGCCTCACGTCTCCAGCAAATTATCCACATATCCTAACCAGTCATTTATCTGCTTTCTTATGCACTACCCATAATCTTAAACTCCGTGTAAAATTTCCCCCATTATTTTTTACATATGAATCTTCATGTCTGTATTTCCGACCTCCTAGTCAGGTCAGGCTTGATAGAATAATTCTCAAAGGGGAGACTCGTTTTTCGGCTACCTGGGATCATAACACTCCATCCCCCTTGTTTTTTGAGAATTATTCTAGTGGCTAGGCTCGAGATAACGCATCAGCTACTACGTTGTCTCGCCCTCTTATGTGTGTTATCACCAGGTCATACTCTTGGAGCAATAAAAACCATCTGGTCAACCTCTGGTTTGCATGCTTCATTTTCCTCAGGAAAACTAGGGGATTATGGTCTGTATACACCGTCACTGGGTGTCCTCCCCCACTCACATACACTTCAAAATGTTTCAATGCCATCACCAGGGCCAAAGTCTCTTTCTCGACCGTACTGTACGACGTCTGGTGCTTAACGAACTTCTTCGAGAAGAAGGACACGGGGCGGTAAATTCCATCATTCTGCTGCATCAGTACAGCTCCAGCCCCTATATCACTGGCATCTACAAATAACGTAAACGGCGCTCCAAAATCTGGCGACGCTAGTACAGGTGCCTCAGTCAACAGTCTTTTCAAACGCTTCTTGTGCTGTTTCATTCCACTCCCACTTCTTGCTCTTTGATAGCAAACTCGTCATAGGAGCGGCTATGGTGGAGAAATTTTCACAGAACTTCCGGTAATATCCAATCATACCGAGGTATCTCAACAATTATTCTTACTCCTGGGTACTGGGAAGTTGTCAATGGCCTCCACTTTTGTTCTCACCGGAGCAACCTCGCCTTGCCCTACAATATATCCAAAGTACTCCAGGCGGGCTCTCCCGAACTCGCTTTTCGCTAAGTTGATCGTCATGTTGGCCTTCTCCAACCGATCAAACAAATCTAAAAGTCGATCCACGTGATCCTTCCAGGAATCAGCGAACACCACAATATCATCGATGTACACTGCACATCCAGTCGCGCCTTGTAATACCTGATTCATTACTCGTTGAAAACAACTACCACTATTCTTCATTCCGAACGGCACCACTTTATATTGGTACAAGCCGTCGGGTGTCACGAACGCTGAGATCCTCTTGGCCTCCTCGGACAGGGGAATCTGGTAGTATCCCTTCAACAGGTCTATCTTCGAGACATACCGTGCACTCCCAATCCGATCAATGCAATCGTCAATGCGCGGTATCGGAAACGAGTCAGCGACTGTGACTGCATTCACTTTCCTATAATCGGTGCAGAACCGGTACGTGCCGTCACTCTTCTTCACGAGGAGGCACGGCGAACTCCAGTCACTGTCGCTAACCTCTGCCAAGTCGTTATCTAGCAGATACTTCACTTCTGCTCTCATTGCCACTGCTTTCTCCGGGTTAACTCTGTAAGGGTGCTGTTTGATGGGCTCAGCACACCCTACATTCACTTCGTGCACCGTTCCGCGGTGTCTTCTAGGCACGTCCGTGAATAACGACTTATTCCTCCGTAGGATCTCCACTAGCTCCTGGCGTTGGTCATCCTCCAAATGACCCAATCGCTCACCTATCTAGGCCAGGCTTTCCGTATTTGATATCTTCGCGCCATCGGCCCTCTCTAACTTACACTTCTCCTCTTCTATCCCTTTGCCGTCTCCTACACACAGCACAGTCGCCTACAATGGGGTTTCCATCTGTTCTTCATCCCCTAGAGGCTTATCTCTGTCATAGTACCTCTTTATCATGTTCACGTGGCAAACCTGTGACTTCCTCGGGCGATCTGGCATGCGGATTACATAATTCACATCCCCTAATGCCTTCTGGATGGTATATGGTCCACAAAATCTCGACTCGTATATACTTCCTTTTACCGGTAGTAGGACTAACACCTGATCTCCTTCTTGAAATTTCCTGCCCTTCGCCTTCCTGTCATGGGACCTTACCATCTCTGCCTGGGATGTTCTCAAACTTTCTTTGGCCAAATCTCTGGCGCTAGAGAGTCGCTCTCTAAAAGTTTTCACATATTGTCCCACGTCCACCTTAGGCCTATCCACGGTGAGCTGCTCCTTCAGCGCGCCCACTGGGCTCCTCACGGAGTGCCCGTACACCAGTTGAAATGGGGTGAATCCGAGTGATTCTACTACCGCATCCCTGATGGCGAACAACACAGATGGTAATGCCTTGTCCCAACTACTCCCTTCCTCAGTGCAGTATATCCTCAACAAGCTCTTCAGCGTCACATGGAAACGCTCCAACGCTCCCTGCGACTGAGGGTGATACGGTGACGAGCGCACTTGCTCTACCCTCCATCCTTTCACAGTTTCCCTAAACAACTTTGACTAGAAGACACTCCCCTGGTCCGTCTGGATAACCTTGGGCATTCCTACCCACGCAATGTAGTTCTGTAGTCTATCCAGAACGACTCTCGACGTCTCGACGTCAGGGGGATTGCTTCGGGGAAACGGGTGGCCGTGCACATTATGGTCAGTAAGTACTCATGGCCTTTTCTGGTCCTTGGCAACGGACCTACACAGTCTATCAAGACTCTCTCAAAAAGCTCGCCAAATGCCGATATGGGCTTTAAGGGTGCCTTTGGTATAGCCGCAGCCGGCTTACCTGCACGTTGGCACGCCAAACATGTCCTACGATACTTCTTTACCTCCTTCCACACGTTCGGCCAGTAGAAGTGCTCCTGCACCTTATTTAAGGGCTTCTTCACCCCTAAGTGCCCTGCCATATCTACGGAGTGGGCTAGTTCTAACACGGCCGCCCTAAACTCCTTCGGCACTAACACTTGGTGCTTCTCCAACCATACCTTATCTGCGCCGGCCTTGTCCGGTCGCCACTTCCTCATTAGTACGTCATCGTCCAAGTAGTAATACACGGGGGACTCCGGACATGAGTTTCCCCCTTTTGCCTACCTGATTAGATCTATAAACTCCTCTTTCTGAGCCCTAATCAGGTCCGCTCGGTTCACGCTGAACTTTTCAGGTAGGGTCATCTTCACTTCCTGTCTCCTCGAATCCTCATTCTTCTGAGCTGGATCTTCATCGAACAGCCCAGACGTGTCCATGCACACAATATCACCAAAGTACACAGCAACAACAGTGTACACAGTAGCACCAGTACACAGTAACACCGTTACACACAGTAACACCAGTGTACACAGAAACACCAGTGTATACAGCAACACCAGTGTACACAGTAACACGAGTGTACACAGTAACACCAGTGTACACAGTAACACCAGTGTACACAGTAACACCATTACACAGTAACACCAGTGTACACAGTAAAACCAGTACACAGTAATACCGTTGCACACAGTATCACCAGTGTACACAGCAACTTCAGTGCACACAGTAACACCAGTACACAGTAACACCAGTGTACACTGTAACACAAGTGTACACAGTAACACCAGTGTACCCTGTAACATCAGGGTACACAGTAACACCAGTGTACACTGTAACACCAGTGTACACAGTAACACCAGTGTACACTGAAACACCAGTGTAAACAGCAACACCAGTGTACACAGTAACACCAGTTCACAGTAACAACAGTGTACAGAGTAACACCAGTGTACACAGTAACACCAGTGTACACAGTAACACCAGTGTACACAGTTACACCAGTGTACACAGCAACAACAGTGTACACAGTAACACCAGTACACAGTAAAACGAGTGTACACAGTAACACCAGTACACAGTAAAACGAGTGTACACAGTAACACAGTAACACCAGTGTACATAGTAACACCAGTGTACACAGAAACACCAGTGTACACAGCAACAACAGTGTACTCACTAACACCTGAACACAGTAACACCAGCGTACACAGCAACACCGGTATACACAGTAACACCAGTGTACTCAGTAACACCAGTACACAGTAACACCCATGTACACAGTAACACCAATACACAGTAACACCAGTACACAGTAACATCCGTGTACAGAGTAACACTAGTACACAGTAACACCAGCGTACACAGTAACACAAGTGCACACAGCAACACTAGTGTACTCAGTAACAACAGCGCACGGAGTAACACCAGTGCATACAGTAACACCAGTGTACACAGTAACAACAGTGCACACAGTAACACCAGTGCACACAGTAACACCAGTGCACAAAGTAACACCAGTAAACACAGTAACACCAATGCAAACAGTAACACCAGTGCATACAGTAACACCAGTGCACACAGTAACACCAGTACACAGTAACACCAGTGTACACAGTAACACGAGTACATAGTAACACCGTTGCACACAGTAGCACCAGTGTACACAGCAACACCAGTGTACACAATTAACACCAGTACACAGTAATACTGTTACACACTGTAACACCAGATTACACTTTAACACCAGTGTACACCGTAACACCAGTGTACACAGTGACACCAGTGTACACAGTAACACAAGTGTACACAGCAACACCGTTGCACACAGTAACACCAGTGCACACAGTAACACCAGTGTACACAATACCACAAGTGTACACAGTAACACCAGTGCACACAGTAACACCAGTGTACACAGTAACACAAGTGTACACAGTAACACCAGTGCACACAATAACACCAGTGTACACAGTAACACCAGAACACAGTAACACCAGTGTACACAGTAACACCAGTACACACTGTAACACCAGGACACAGTAACATAAGTACACACAGTAACAACAGTGCACACAGTAACACCAGTGTACACAGTAGCACCAGTGTACACAGTATCACAAGTACACACAGTAACAAAATGGTACAGAGTAACACCAGGGTACAGAGTAACACCAGTGTACACAGTAACACAGTAACACTAGTGTACACAGTAACACCTGTTTACAAAATAACACCAGTGTACATACTAACACCAGTGTACACAACAACACCAGTGTACACAACAACACCAGTGTACACAGTAACACCAGTGTACACAACAACACCAGTGTACACAGTAACACCAGTGTACACAGCAACACCAGTGTACACAGTAACACCAGTACAGAGTAACAACAATGTACACAGTAACTCCAGTGTACACAGCAACAACAGTGTACACAGTAACACCAGAACACAGTAACAGCAGTGAACACAGCAACACCGGTATACACAGTAACACCAGTGTACTCAGTAACTCCAGTACAAAGTAACACCCGTGTACACAGTAACACCAGTACACAGTAACACTAGAACACAGTAACACCCGTGTACACAGTAACACCAGTACACAGTAACCGCAGTGTACACAGTAACACCAGTGTACACATTAGCACTGGTGTACTCAGTAACACCATTGAACAGAGTAACACCAGTACACAGAAACACCAGTGTACAGAGTAACACCAGTACACAGTAACATAAGTGTACTGAGTAAAACCTGAACATAGTAACAGCAGCACACAGTAACACCAGTGCACACAGTAACACCAGTGTACACAGTAACACCAGTGTACACAGCAAAACCAGAGTACACAGTATCACCAGTGTGCACAGTAACACCAGTACACAGTAACACAGTTGCACACAGTAACACAAGTGTACACAGTAACACCAGTGTACCCAGCAACACCAGTGTACACAGTAACACCAGTTTACACAGAAACACTAGTGCACACAGTAACACTAGTGTACACTGCAACACCAGTGTACACAGTAATACCAGTGTACACAGTAACATCAGTGTACAGAGTAACACCAGTGTACAGAGTAACACTAGTACACAGTAACACCTGAGTATACAGTAACACTAGTACACAGTAACACAGTTGCACACAGTAACATCAGTGTACACAGTAACACCAGTGTACAGAGTAACACCAATACACATTAACACCAGTGTACACAGTAACACCAGTACACAGTCACACCAGTGTACACAGTAACACCAGTACACAGTAACACTGATGCACAAAGTAACACCAGTGTACACAGCAACACCAGAGTACACAGTAACACCAGTACACAGTAACACCGTTGCACACAGTAACACAACTGTACACAGTAACACCAGAGTACACACCAACACTAGTGTACACAGTAACACCAGTGTACACAGAAACACCAGTGCACACAGTAACACCAGTGTACACAGTAACTCCAGTGAACACAGCAACACCAGTGTGCACAGTAACAGCAGTGTACACAGTAACACCATTACACAGTAACACCGGTATACACTGTAACACCAGTATACAGTAAAACCGTTGCACACAGTAACACCAGTGTACACTGCAACACCAGTGAACAAAGTAACACCAGTACACAGTAACACCGTTGCACACAGTAACACCAGTGTACACAGTAACACCAGTGTACACAGCAACGCCAGTGTACAGAGTAACACCAGTACACAGTAACACCAGTGTACACAGTAACACCAGTGTACACAGTAACACAGTAACACCAGTGTACACAGTAACACCAGTGAACACAGTAACACCAGTGTACACCGTAACAAAGTAACACCAGTGTACACAGTAATACAGGAACACCAGTGAACACAATAACACAAGTGTACACAGTTACATAGTAACACCAGTGTACACAGTAACACCAGAGTACAAAGTAACACCACTGTACAAAGCAACACCAGTGTACACAGTAACACCAGTGTACACAGCAACACCAGTGTACACAGTAACACCTGTGTACACAGCAACACCAGTGTACACAGTAACACCAGTACAGAGTAAGAACAGTGTACACAGTAACCCCAGTGTAAACAGCAACAACAGTGAACATAGTAACACCAATACACAGCAACACAAGTGTACACAACAACACAAGTGTACACAACAACACTAGTGTACACAGTAACACCTGTGTGCACAATAACACCTGTGTACACAGCAACATCAGTGTACACAGTAACACCAGTACAGAGAAACACTAGTACACAGTAACGCCAGTGTACAGAGTAACACCAGTATACAGTAACACCATTGTACAGAGTATCACAAGAACACAGTAACAACAATACATAGTAACACCAGTGTACACAGTAACACCAGTGCACGCATTAACACCAGTGAACACAGTAACACCAGTGCATACAGTAACACCAGTGCACACAGTAACACCAGTGTACACAGTAACACCAGTGCACACAGTAACACCAGTGTACACAGTAACACCAGTGCACACAGTAACGCCAGTGCACACAGTAACACCAGTGTACACAGTAACACAGGTGTACACAGTAACACCAGTGCACACAATAACACCAGTGTACACAGTAACACCAGAACACAGTAACACCAGTGTACACAGTAACACCAGTACACACTGTAACACCAGTACACAGTAACAAAAGTACACACAGTAACAACAGGGTACACAGTAACACCAGTGTACACAGTAACACTAGTGTACACAGTAACACCTGTTTACAAAATAACACCAGTGTACATACTAACACCAGTGTACATACTAACACCAGTGTACACAGAAACACCAGTGTACACAACAACACCAGTGTACACAGTAACACCAGGGTACACAGCAACACCAGTGTACACAGTAACAATGTACACAGTAACTCCAGTGTACACAGCATCAACAGTGTACACAGTAACACCAGAACACAGTAACAGCAGTGTACACAGCAACACTGGTATACACAGTAACACCAGTGTATTCAGTGACACCAGTACACAGTAACACCCGTGTACACAGTAACACCAGTACACAGTAACACTAGAACACAGTAACACCCGTGTACACAGTAACACCAGTACACAGTAACCGCAGTGTACACAGTAACACCAGTGTACACATTAACATAGGTGTACTCAGTAACACCACTGAACAGAGTAACACCAGTACACAGTAACATAAGTTTACTGAGTAAAACCTGAACATAGTAACACCAGTACACGGTAACACCAGTGCACACAGTAACACCAGTGTACACAGTAACACCAGTGTACACAGCAAAACCAGTGTACACAGTATCGCCAGTGTGCACAGAAACACCAGTACACAGTAACACAGTTGCACGCAGTAACACTAGTGTACACTGCAACACCAGTGTACACAGTAATACCAGTGTACACAGTAACACCAGTGTACACAGTAACACAAGTGTACACAGTAACACCAGTGCACACAATAACACCAGTGTACACAGTAACACCAGAACACAGTAACACCAGTGTACACAGTAACACCAGTACACACTGTAACACCAGGACACAGTAACATAAGTACACACAGTAACAACAGTGCACACAGTAACACCAGTGTACACAGTAGCACCAGTGTACACAGTATCACAAGTACACACAGTAACAAAATGGTACAGAGTAACACCAGGGTACAGAGTAACACCAGTGTACACAGTAACACAGTAACACTAGTGTACACAGTAACACCTGTTTACAAAATAACACCAGTGTACATACTAACACCAGTGTACACAACAACACCAGTGTACACAACAACACCAGTGTACACAGTAACACCAGTGTACACAACAACACCAGTGTACACAGTAACACCAGTGTACACAGCAACACCAGTGTACACAGTAACACCAGTACAGAGTAACAACAATGTACACAGTAACTCCAGTGTACACAGCAACAACAGTGTACACAGTAACACCAGAACACAGTAACAGCAGTGAACACAGCAACACCGGTATACACAGTAACACCAGTGTACTCAGTAACTCCAGTACAAAGTAACACCCGTGTACACAGTAACACCAGTACACAGTAACACTAGAACACAGTAACACCCGTGTACACAGTAACACCAGTACACAGTAACCGCAGTGTACACAGTAACACCATTGTACACATTAGCACTGGTGTACTCAGTAACACCATTGAACAGAGTAACACCAGTACACAGAAACACCAGTGTACAGAGTAACACCAGTACACAGTAACATAAGTGTACTGAGTAAAACCTGAACATAGTAACACCAGCACACAGTAACACCAGTGCACACAGTAACACCAGTGTACACAGTAACACCAGTGTACACAGCAAAACCAGAGTACACAGTATCACCAGTGTGCACAGTAACACCAGTACACAGTAACACAGTTGCACACAGTAACACAAGTGTACACAGTAACACCAGTGTACCCAGCAACACCAGTGTACACAGTAACACCAGTTTACACAGAAACACTAGTGCACACAGTAACACTAGTGTACACTGCAACACCAGTGTACACAGTAATACCAGTGTACACAGTAACATCAGTGTACAGAGTAACACCAGTGTACAGAGTAACACTAGTACACAGTAACACCTGAGTATACAGTAACACTAGTACACAGTAACACAGTTGCACACAGTAACATCAGTGTACACAGTAACACCAGTGTACAGAGTAACACCAATACACATTAACACCAGTGTACACAGTAACACCAGTACACAGTCACACCAGTGTACACAGTAACACCAGTACACAGTAACACTGATGCACAAAGTAACACCAGTGTACACAGCAACACCAGAGTACACAGTAACACCAGTACACAGTAACACCGTTGCACACAGTAACAAAACTGTACACAGTAACACCAGAGTACACACCAACACTAGTGTACACAGTAACACCAGTGTACACAGAAACACCAGTGCACACAGTAACACCAGTGTACACAGTAACTCCAGTGAACACAGCAACACCAGTGTGCACAGTAACAGCAGTGTACACAGTAACACCATTACACAGTAACACCGGTATACACTGTAACACCAGTATACAGTAAAACCGTTGCACACAGTAACACCAGTGTACACTGCAACACCAGTGAACAAAGTAACACCAGTACACAGTAACACCGTTGCACACAGTAACACCAGTGTACACAGTAACACCAGTGTACACAGCAACGCCAGTGTACAGAGTAACACCAGTACACAGTAACACCAGTGTACACAGTAACACCAGTGTACACAGTAACACAGTAACACCAGTGTACACAGTAACACCAGTGAACACAGTAACACCAGTGTACACCGTAACAAAGTCACACCAGTGTACACAGTAATACAGGAACACCAGTGAACACAATAACACAAGTGTACACAGTTACATAGTAACACCAGTGTACACAGTAACACCAGAGTACAAAGTAACACCACTGTACAAAGCAACACCAGTGTACACAGTAACACCAGTGTACACAGCAACACCAGTGTACACAGTAACACCTGTGTACACAGCAACACCAGTGTACACAGTAACACCAGTACAGAGTAAGAACAGTGTACACAGTAACCCCAGTGTAAACAGCAACAACAGTGAACATAGTAACACCAATACACAGCAACACAAGTGTACACAACAACACAAGTGTACACAACAACACTAGTGTACACAGTAACACCTGTGTGCACAATAACACCTGTGTACACAGCAACATCAGTGTACACAGTAACACCAGTACAGAGAAACACTAGTACACAGTAACGCCAGTGTACAGAGTAACACCAGTATACAGTAACACCATTGTACAGAGTATCACAAGAACACAGTAACAACAATACATAGTAACACCAGTGTACACAGTAACACCAGTGCACGCATTAACACCAGTGAACACAGTAACACCAGTGCATACAGTAACACCAGTGCACACAGTAACACCAGTGTACACAGTAACACCAGTGCACACAGTAACACCAGTGTACACAGTAACACCAGTGCACACAGTAACGCCAGTGCACACAGTAACACCAGTGTACACAGTAACACAGGTGTACACAGTAACACCAGTGCACACAATAACACCAGTGTACACAGTAACACCAGAACACAGTAACACCAGTGTACACAGTAACACCAGTACACACTGTAACACCAGTACACAGTAACAAAAGTACACACAGTAACAACAGTGCACACAGTAACACCAGTGTACACAGTAGCATCAGTGTACACAGTATCACAAGTACACACAGTAACAACAGGGTACACAGTAACACCAGTGTACACAGTAACACTAGTGTACACAGTAACACCTGTTTACAAAATAACACCAGTGTACATACTAACACCAGTGTACATACTAACACCAGTGTACACAGAAACACCAGTGTACACAACAACACCAGTGTACACAGTAACACCAGGGTACACAGCAACACCAGTGTACACAGTAACAATGTACACAGTAACTCCAGTGTACACAGCATCAACAGTGTACACAGTAACACCAGAACACAGTAACAGCAGTGTACACAGCAACACTGGTATACACAGTAACACCAGTGTATTCAGTGACACCAGTACACAGTAACACCCGTGTACACAGTAACACCAGTACACAGTAACACTAGAACACAGTAACACCCGTGTACACAGTAACACCAGTACACAGTAACCGCAGTGTACACAGTAACACCAGTGTACACATTAACATAGGTGTACTCAGTAACACCACTGAACAGAGTAACACCAGTACACAGTAACATAAGTTTACTGAGTAAAACCTGAACATAGTAACACCAGTACACGGTAACACCAGTGCACACAGTAACACCAGTGTACACAGTAACACCAGTGTACACAGCAAAACCAGTGTACACAGTATCGCCAGTGTGCACAGAAACACCAGTACACAGTAACACAGTTGCACGCAGTAACACTAGTGTACACTGCAACACCAGTGTACACAGTAATACCAGTGTACACAGTAACACCAGTGTACAGAGTAACACCAGTGTACAGAGTAACATTAGTACACAGTAACACCTGAGTATACAGTAACACTAGTACACAGTAACACAGTTGCACACAGTAACATCAGTGTACACAGTAACACCAGTGTACCGAGTAACACCAATACACATTAACACCAGTGTACACAGTAACACCAGTACACAGTAACACCAGTGTACACAGTAACACCAGTACACATTAACACTGTTGCACACAGTAACACCAGTGTACACAGCAACACCAGAGTACACAGTAACACCAGTACTCAGTAACACCGTTGCACACAGTAACACCAGTGCACACAATAACACCAGTGTACACAGTAACACCAGAGTACACAGCAACACTAGTGTACACAGTAACACCAGTGTACACAGAAACACCAGTGCACACAGTAACACCAGTGTACACAGTAACTCCAGTGAACACAGCAACACCAGTGTGCACAGTAACAGCAGTGTACACAGTAACACCATTACACAGTAACACCAGTATGCACAGTAACACCAGTATACAGTAAAACCGTTGCACACAGTAACACCAGTGTACACAGCAACACCAGTGAACAAAGTAACACCAGTACACAGTAACACCGTTGCACACAGTAACACCAGTGTACACAGTAACACCAGTGTACACAGCAACACCAGTGTACACAGTAACACCAGTACAGAGTAAGAACAGTGTACACAGTAACCCCAGTGTAAACAGCAACAACAGTGTACATAGTCACACCAATACACAGCAACACAAGTGTACACAACAACACAAGAGTACACAACAACACTAGTGTACACAGTAACACCTGTGTGCACAATAACACCTGTGTACACAGCAACATCAGTGTACACAGTAACACCAGTACAGAGAAACACTAGTACACAGTGGAAATGGCCCCTACGACCGGCCGTTTTGATTTTTTGGAAGGCCGGGCATAGGCGCAGCGGGGGGGGGGGGGGGATCCATATTTCTGCATGGACAGAATGCCCCTTTGCCCGGCCGTTTTGATTTTTTGGAGGGACGGGCATAGTCGCAGCCCCTGTGCCCGGCCGTTTTGATTTTTTTGGGGGACGGGCATAGGCGCAGGGGTGGTATCCATATTTCTGCATGGACGGAAGGCCCCTATGCCCGGCCGTTTTGATTTTTTTCCGGGCCGGCTTCTGGCCCCTGGGTTTTCTCGAAAAAAATTTCATGGCCGGTCATTGGCCCCTGCCATTTTCGCTCAAGGGGATTAAACGGCCGGCTCTAGTCATCCCCAAATTTCGTTAGCTCAGTGACCCTGCACAGACATTGCTAATGGTCAATGACGTCACCAGCTAGTCGCTCAGCGATCCTGCACGGCATGTTCAAGGGGATTAAAAAGCCGGTCTATGAGTCGTGTGTTTTGCGATACAACAGTGACCTTGAAACCTAATGTAAAATACCATCATCCCTAGTCTATTTTTAATTTCATATTTACTTCCAACCATCGCCCATTACATTTATCAAAGGGGATCATGTATGTGAGGGAAGAACATAACTTCAGCACTGCAAGAAGTTATGTGTGTATTTTCAAGTTCGTCCCCTGCTGCCTGTATTTACCCAGGTCTTTTTCCTAAATATAAAACTTATCCAATTCATTCCTATTCTGTTTCATGTTGATACGTTTAATAGGTTATTAATATTCCCCTTTACTATGACCATTCAGTCACACCTCTATCATGTCACCCCTATTTCTTCTTCGTCGTCGTTCTAGAGAATGTAATTTGAGCTTTGACAATCTTTCTTGAAGGATCGTTTATTATGCATAGGGCAAAAAATAAAATGAAAAAACTGCTATCAGTCGTTTATTTCACACATAAGTGTGAACTCTTAATCTGGCTTAATACCTCAACTGTACTCTGTGCTTCATCAAAGTTGATATTCAGCTACAATAGCTCGTATTTTCGCTCATTGCTTATATTTTCCGTTATTCATAAACCCGATCAAACCATCCTAACCTAATTTATTATATATAACAAATACATTCTACAGACCAGTTATTGTTGTTGTTTAGTGACATCGTGAAAAGCGACCTCAGGTATAGGGATAAGGTATTGATGGCCATTAGCATATAGGTGTCAAGGTATCACAGCACCTGACTGGTCAACTATGTATGACGTCACCAGATAACCAATGCCACCTTTAGCGTCCTACCTGTATATGTACTGTATTTAATGTTATTATTTTAAAAATGACTAGACTAACCATCCCCAGCTAACCAATCAGAGGTTTAAGAACATACATTTTAGTCATCCACAACTGTGCAACCTCATGTATAGGGATAAGGTATTGATGGTCATTAGCATATAAGTATCAAGGTATCACAGCACCTGACTGGTCAACTATGCGTGACGTCACCAGACAACCAATGCGACCTTTGGCGTCCTACTGGCATGTGTATTTGATGTTATTATTCAAAAATGACTAGACTATCCATCCCCACCTAACCTAATCAGAGGACTAAGAATATACAGTTTAGTCATCCACAACTGTAATCATTATTCAGTGATAAGTTCAAAAGTATAACAGAAGCCCAAATGTCGTACTGCAATTTAAGCAGAATCGTACATCTGGCAGCATAGCAGGTGAGCTGAACATAAGAATAAAGGTAACTGCAGAGGTCCTATTGGCCCATACGAGGCAGCGCCTATATATTTCCACCCAATCTCATTCATGTCCACCCTATGCTTAAAACAACCAAGGGATCCCACTTGAAGTATTAGTTTACAATAATAGTTTTTATAAATAGCTCTTATTCTAGTTTTATACACAACAGCAATTATGAAACCCTATAGCTAGATATTCTACTATAATCCACGGGCAGTTACCACACATCTGGCAGTACAGCGGATTAGTGGCTGTGTTCATAGGCTAGTCAACTGTCCTCACATCCATCAAATAGGTATCCAAATGTCGCACCTCAATTCATCCATCTAGCAACTCAGCTGGATGCTAGCCACTATATTCATAGGCTAATCATTTCTACACCTCAAAAAATCCTAGTCTTGCTACGCAAATCAGGTAACTTGTTTCTAAACCAACAGTCGCAAGTACAAGCATACAAACCTACTCATACTCCACAACCTATACATTCATAGAGAATAGCCTAGTTTTTCGCCACCATTTCCCCATTAATCAGATGTAATTTATGCCATGCACACAGAAAATACAGCATCTACACACCAAACATGTCATTTATGCACAAAATATATGATTTACACTCAAAATATGCCATCACACAAAAATATGTCATTTATAGACAAAAATATAACATTTACATGCGAAAATATGTCAGTTGGACATGAAAATGTAGCATTTACACAATATTGCATGGACACTCAGAGTATGACATTTACACAAAGTACAGTATTGTGCACAAATATATCAAAATGCTTATGCATTTAGACAATCAAAAATGCGCTTTCACTAAAATTACACAATTTCACAAACATAATTTTCACAAAATACCGACACATTGTCTCATAAACCAAAATACACTTACACCACGAAGATCTATTTTATCAGATTACAGAGCTTACACAAAATACACAATTTTCACACACAAATACAGTTGCACCAGTTCCACTTCAACAAATTAAAAACACAACTTGCATAAATGCACTATTATCACAAAAATTATTATAAAACATGGACAATTATTACACAGTTTGTGTAATTATTTTACATCTTTGCACAATTAATACAAGAAAACTTGCTATATAATTACTCAACTTGCACAATGACAATCAATACACAAAGGTATAAATAAACAATTCGTCCATATGCAATTACACAACATGCGCAATTAATACACAACTTATACAAATATTACACATCTCTCATAAATATTACACTACTTGTACAAATTCATATCTAGCACAAATACGTACAATACATCACTACCCCAAATATGAAAATACACAACAAGCATAAATACACGATTTACACAAATACAATTGCGACATTTACACAACTTGCTCAAAAATATAATCAAAACACAACTTACCAAAATATGAACAATACATAACTAGCACATATTCATTAAATACACAACTAAGCAATTTCCGCAAATACACATACAAAAACATATACAATTAATACATACAACTTGCACAAAACAATACACAATTTATAGAAATATAATCAATACATAATTGCAATAATCATACAACTTATGCAAAATACATAATCTGCACAATTAATACACAAGTATATTAATTGTGCTATATATGTACAAACACAACCAACTAGGTCAAACAATACACAATTTGCATGATATTTTTCTGGGTATATTTAGGACATTAATTATAATATGCTGAGTTTAACCAACTCCTCAAAAGTCAGAATTTCACATATAAAAATGGTGCATATGACTACCGATGAGCTCAATATATAACACATTCTTTTTCCATTAAGATATCAACATTATTAGTGCTAAACTATTCATCTAACATATGTCCACTGTTTTTATGTCTTATTAATACCTTCCTTGTTACATCCTCTCCAATCAGACCACCCATAATTATGTATTTATTCAAACCATCTAACAGACTTATTTGTTCTAGCCTTAGTTATGTTAGGGCAGGTGGGGTTAGGTGAAGTCAGTATTTTCTATGATAATTTTAGACAAATTTGCTATATCTTATCAAAATGCATCTTGTTAAAACTTAAATTCATCTAAATCAATCAAAAATATACTTATACTACGCAAATTTGACTAAATTCAACCTAGCTAAACTAACTAAATATGAGCATCCCATATCCTCACATACAAGCCTATGTCGCCTCTGTCCATACATTATATGAGTCTGCCATATAGCTCGAACCCCAAATAGGAAAATTTACACTATTTCATAAACATGCTAGTTCATTACCCTAAGATATTATATGTGTCCTTCCCTACACGACCTCACCTAACCTGACCTGGCATAATCAAACCTAGATTTAGTTCAAGTTGGTGAAATTTAAGCTATGCCACTTTAATTCGACATAATTTATGGCAATTTCCACCAAATATACCCAAATGTTGCGTAGCATAGCACTGCCAAAGCCCATTTTCTCCAATTCCATACTACCCTACACAACCTCACCAAACCTGACCTAGCATATCCAAACCTGGATTTGGTTAAAGTTGGCGAAATTTATGCTATGCCACCTAAATATGACCTAATTTAAGGCAATTTCCACCAAATATATCCAAATGTTGTGTATCATAGCATCACCAAAGCCCATTTTTACCTACATTTTCACCTATTCCATCCTACCCTACACACCCTCACCTAACCTATCCTAGCATATCCAAACCTGGATTTGGTTAAAGTCTGCAAAATTTAAGCTATCCCACATAAATTCGACCTAATTTAAGGCAATTCCCACCAAATATCCCCAAATGTTGCGTATCACAGCAATGCCAAAGCCCATTTTTACCTACATTTTCTCCTATTCAATCCTACCCTACGCAACCTTACCTAACCTATCCTACCATATCCAAACCTAGATTTGGTTAAAGTCTGCGAAATTTAAGCTATCCCACCTAAATTCGATCTAATTTAAGGCAATTCCCACCAAATATATCCAAATGTTGTGTATCACAGCACTGCCAAAGCCCATTTTTTTACCTACATTTTCTCCTATTCAATCCTACCCTACGCAACCTTACCTAACCTATCCTAGCATATCCAAACCTAGATTTGGTTAAAGTCGGCGAAATTTAAGTTATCCCATATAAATTTGACCTAATTTAAGACAATTTCCACCAAATATACCCAAAAATGTTTTGGAACATAGCACGACCAAAGCTCATTTTAGCTGAGTTTTCACCTATTCCAACCTGCCCGAGACAACCTTACCCAGCCTCTCCTGGCATATCCAAAGTCAGATTTGATTATAGTTGGTAAAATTTATGCCTTTCCCACCTAAATTTAACCTAATTTAAGCCAATTTCCACCGAATATACCCAAATGTTTTGTATCTTAGCATGCCCAAAGTTCATTTCACCCAAGTTTTCACCTATTCCATCTTACCTTACACAGCCTTACCTAACCTGACCTAGCATATCCCAAGCTAGATTTGATTAGAGTTCGTGAAATTTATGCTTACTCACCTAAATTCAACCTAATTTAAGACAATTTCTACCCAATATACCCAAAATGTTTTGTTACATAGCTCAGCCAAAGACCATATTAGCCAAGTTTTCACATATTCCAACCTACCCTACATAGCCTTATCTATCCCTGACCTAGCAGATTTGATTAAAGTTGGGGAAATTTAAGCTATGGCCACCAAATTGTAAACACTTTCCACCAAATATGACTAAATGTTGTGTATCATAGCACAGCCAAAACCTATTTTATCCACATTTTCACCCATTCCATCTAAACCTGGACTTAACCTCTGATACGACATATACTCAGAGAAGTGATGATTTTTGGATATGAACCTAAATGCCAGTGCCTAACCTGCAAGAGTCTTGGAGCTTTGTTGAATATTTTATCTATTTTTCTTCGAAAACTGAAGTTTTGGATATGATCCTATCCACGCTGTGCCTAACCTGCTAGGTTCTTTGTTGAACAGTGTAACCATATTCATAGAAAAGTGATGTTTTGGATATGGTCCTAACAGCCCCCTCTCCTTTTAAACTTGGAACTGTGTTCAATATTGTAGATATAGTGTTGGGTAGGTGTTTTGTTTTTACACATCAACCCAACCGTCCTGGACCTAACCTCCCTTCATCTAACTTCAAATTTATCGTAAATATGGGAGGAACGTGTTGTTTGTGCATCAACCCAACCGTCCTGGACCTAACCTCCCTTCATCTAACTTCAAATTTATCGTAAATATGGAAGGAACGTGTTGTTTATGCATCAACCCAACCGTCCTTGACCTAACCTCCATTTATCAAACTTCAAATTTATCATAAATATGGGAGGACCGTGTTATTTGTGCATCAACCCTGCCGTCCTGGGCCTAACCTCCCTTTATCTAACTTCAAATTTATTGTATATATGGGAAGAAGGTGTTGTTTATGCATCAACCCAACCTCCCTGGACCTAACCTCTGATACACGAATCTTGGTTCAATATTGCATCATACTTGTAGGATTTTTTTTCACATAATTCAACCATCCTCAACCTAACCTCTATTACCTGGGGGAGGGAGGTTAATGGAAAATATGATAATAATGGGAATTTTCTCTACATCAGTTCAACTCAACCATCCTTAACCTAACCTTAGTTAGAAAGGGATATAACTCACCAAAACTATTTAATTACCATTTACCCAATTTTCCTTATCCTAACCTATAACTAAAGGGTTTAGACCCCCCTTTACCTCGAAATTATAGTATAGGGTTAAATTAGGGAATGTTAGGTTTATATGTGAAAATATATTCCTACCTTAAATATATTTATATATTGGGTATATTCGGTGAAAATTGGCTTAAATTAGGTTAAATTTAGGTGGGAAAGGCATAAATTTTACCAACTATAATCAAATCTGACTTTGGATATGCCAAGAGAGGCTGGGTAAGGTTGTCTCGGGCAGGTTGGAATAGGTGAAAACTCAGCTAAAATGAGCTTTGGTCGTGCTATGTTCCAAAACATTTTTGGGTATATTTGATGGAAATTGTCTTAAATTAGGTCAAATTTATATGGGATAACTTAAATTTCGCCGACTTTAACCAAATCTAGGTTTGGATATGCTAGGATAGGTTAGGTAAGGTTGCGTAGGGTAGGATTGAATAGGAGAAAATGTAGGTAAAAAAATGGGCTTTGGCAGTGCTGTGATACACAACATTTGGATATATTTGGTGGGAATTGCCTTAAATTAGATCGAATTTAGGTGGGATAGCTTAAATTTCACAGACTTTAACCAAATCTAGGTTTGGATATGGTAGGATAGGTTAGGTAAGGTTGCGTAGGGTAGGATTGAATAGGAGAAAATGTAGGTAAAAATGGGCTTTGGCATTGCTGTGATACGCAACATTTGGGGATATTTGGTGGGAATTGCCTTAAATTAGGTCGAATTTATGTGGGATAGCTTAAATTTTGCAGACTTTAACCAAATCCAGGTTTGGATATGCTAGGATAGGTTAGGTGAGGGTGTGTAGGGTAGGATGGAATAGGAGAAAATGTAGGTAAAAATGGGCTTTGGTGATGCTATGATACACAACATTTGGATATATTTGGTGGAAATTGCCTTAAATTAGGTCATATTTAGGTGGCATAGCATACATTTTGCCAACTTTAACCAAATCCAGGTTTGGATATGCTAGGTCAGGTTAGGTGAGGTTGTGTAAGGTAGTATGGAATAGGAGAAAATGGGCTTTGGCAGTGCTATGCTACGCAACATTTGGGTATATTTGGTGGAAATTGCCATAAATTATGTCGAATTAAAGTGGCATAGCTTAAATTTCACCAACTTGAACTAAATCTAGGTTTGATTATGCCAGGTCAGGTTAGGTGAGGTCGTGTAGGGAAGGACACATATAATATCTTAGGGTAATGAACTAGCATGTTTATGAAATAGTGTAAATTTTCCTAGTTGGGGTTCGAGCTATATGGCAGACTCATATAATGTATGGACAGAGGCGACATAGGCTTGTATGTGAGGATATGGGATGCTCATATTTAGTTAGTTTAGCTAGGTTGAATTTAGTCAAATTTGCGTAGTATAAGTATATTTTTGATTGATTTAGATGAATTTAAGTTTTAACAAGATGCATTTTGATAAGATATAGCAAATTTGTCTAAAATTATCATAGAAAATACTGACTTCACCTAACCCCACCTGCCCTAACATAACTAAGGCTAGAACAAATAAGTCTGTTAGATGGTTTGAATAAATACATAATTATGGGTGGTCTGATTGGAGAGGATGTAACAAGGAAGGTATTAATAAGACATAAAAACAGTGGACATATGTTAGATGAATAGTTTAGCACTAATAATGTTGATATCCTAATGGAAAAAGAATGTGTTATATATTGAGCTCATCGGAAGTCATATGCACCATTTTTATATGTGAAATTCTGACTTTTGAGGAGTTGGTTAAACTCAGCATATTATAATTAATGTCCTAAATATACCCAGAAAAATATCATGCAAATTGTGTATTGTTTGACCTAGTTGGTTGTGTTTGTACATATATAGCACAATTAATATACTTGTGTATTAATTGTGCAGATTATGTATTTTGCATAAGTTGTATGATTATTGCAATTATGTATTGATTATATTTCTATAAATTGTGTATTGTTTTGTGCAAGTTGTATGTATTAATTGTATATGTTTTTGTATGTGTATTTGCGGAAATTGCTTAGTTGTGTATTTAATGAATATGTGCTAGTTATGTATTGTTCATATTTTGGTAAGTTGTGTTTTGATTATATTTTTGAGCAAGTTGTGTAAATGTCGCAATTGTATTTGTGTAAATCGTGTATTTATGCTAGTTGTGTATTTTCATATTTGGGGTAGTGATGTATTGTACGTATTTGTGCTAGATATGAATTTGTACAAGTAGTGTAATATTTATGAGAGATGTGTAATATTTGTATAAGTTGTGTATTAATTGCGCATGTTGTGTAATTGCATATGGACGAATTGTTTATTTATACCTTTGTGTATTGATTGTCATTGTGCAAGTTGAGTAATTATATAGCAAGTTTTCTTGTATTAATTGTGCAAAGATGTAAAATAATTACACAAACTGTGTAATAATTGTCCATGTTTTATAATAATTTTTGTGATAATAGTGCATTTATGCAAGTTGTGTTTTTAATTTGTTGAAGTGGAACTGGTGCAACTGTATTTGTGTGTGAAAATTGTGTATTTTGTGTAAGCTCTGTAATCTGATAAAATAGATCTTCGTGGTGTAAGTGTATTTTGGTTTATGAGACAATGTGTCGGTATTTTGTGAAAATTATGTTTGTGAAATTGTGTAATTTTAGTGAAAGCGCATTTTTGATTGTCTAAATGCATAAGCATTTTGATATATTTGTGCACAATACTGTACTTTGTGTAAATGTCATACTCTGAGTGTCCATGCAATATTGTGTAAATGCTACATTTTCATGTCCAACTGACATATTTTTGCATGTAAATGTTATATTTTTGTCTATAAATGACATATTTTTGTGTGATGGCATATTTTGAGTGTAAATAATATATTTTGTGCATAAATGGCATGTTTGGTGTGTAGATGCTGTATTTTCTGTGTGCATGGCATAAATTACATCTGATTAATGGGGAAATGGTGGCGAGAAACTGGGCTATTCTCTATGAATGTATAGGTTGTGGAGTATGAGTAGGTTTGTATGCTTGTACTTGCGACTGCTGGTTTAGAAACAAGTTACCTGATTTGCGTAGCAAGACTAGGATTTTTTGAGGTGTAGAAATGATTAGCCTATGAATATAGTGGCTAGCATCCAGCTGAGTTGCTAGATGGATGAATTGAGGTGCGACATTTGGATATCTATTTGATGGATGTGAGGACAGTTGACTAGCCTATGAACACAGCCACTAATCCGCTGTACTGCCAGATGTGTGGTAACTGCCCGTGGATTATAGTAGAATATCTAGCTATAGGGTTTCATAATTGCTGTTGTGTATAAAACTAGAATAAGAGCTATTTATAAAAACTATTATTGTAAACTAATACTTTAAGTGGGATCCCTTGGTTGTTTTAAGCATAGGGTGGACATGAATGAGATTGGGTGGAAATATATAGGAGCTGCCTCGTATGGGCCAATAGGACCTCTGCAGTTACCTTTATTCTTATGTTCAGCTCACCTGCTATGCTGCCAGATGTACGATTCTGCTTAAATTGCAGTACGACATTTGGGCTTCTGTTATACTTTTGAACTTATCACTGAATAATGATTACAGTTGTGGATGACTAAAATGTATATTCTTAGTCCTCTGATTAGGTTAGGTGGGGATGGATAGTCTAGTCATTTTTGAATAATAACATCAAATACACATGCCAGTAGGACGCCAAAGGTCGCATTGGTTGTCTGGTGACGTCACGCATAGTTGACCAGTCAGGTGCTGTGATACCTTGATACTTATATGCTAATGACCATCAATACCTTATCCCTATACATGAGGTTGCACAGTTGTGGATGACTAAAATGTATGTTCTTAAACCTCTGATTGGTTAGCTGGGGATGGTTAGTCTAGTCATTTTTAAAATAATAACATTAAATACAGTACATATACAGGTAGGACGCTAAAGGTGGCATTGGTTATCTGGTGACGTCATACATAGTTGACCAGTCAGGTGCTGTGATACCTTGACACCTATATGCTAATGGCCATCAATACCTTATCCCTATACCTGAGGTCGCTTTTCACGATGTCACTAAACAACAACAATAACTGGTCTGTAGAATGTATTTGTTATATATAATAAATTAGGTTAGGATGGTTTGATCGGGTTTATGAATAACGGAAAATATAAGCAATGAGCGAAAATACGAGCTATTGTAGCTGAATATCAACTTTGATGAAGCACAGAGTACAGTTGAGGTATTAAGCCAGATTAAGAGTTCACACTTATGTGTGAAATAAACGACTGATAGCAGTTTTTTCATTTTATTTTTTGCCCTATGCATAATAAACGATCCTTCAAGAAAGATTGTCAAAGCTCAAATTACATTCTCTAGAACGACGACGAAGAAGAAATAGGGGTGACATGATAGAGGTGTGACTGAATGGTCATAGTAAAGGGGAATATTAATAACCTATTAAACGTATCAACATGAAACAGAATAGGAATGAATTGGATAAGTTTTATATTTAGGAAAAAAACCTGGGTAAATACAGGCAGCAGGGGACGAACTTGAAAATACACACATAACTTCTTGCAGTGCTGAAGTTATGTTCTTCCCTCACATACATGATCCCCTTTGATAAATGTAATGGGCGATGGTTGGAAGTAAATATGAAATTAAAAATAGACTAGGGATGATGGTATTTTACATTAGGTTTCAAGGTCACTGTTGTATCGCAAAACACACGACTCATAGACCGGCTTTTTAATCCCCTTGAACATGCCGTGCAGGATCGCTGAGCGACTAGCTGGTGACGTCATTGACCATTAGCAATGTCTGTGCAGGGTCACTGAGCTAACGAAATTTGGGGATGACTGGAGCCGGCCGTTTAATCCCCTTGAGCGAAAATGGCAGGGGCCAATGACCGGCCATGAAATTTTTTTCGAGAAAACACAGGGGCCAGAAACCGGCCCGGAAAAAATCAAAACGGCCGGGCATAGGGGCCTTCCGTCCATGCAGAAATATGGATACCACCCCTGCGCCTATGCCCGGCCTTCCAAAAAATCAAAACGGCCGGTCGTAGGGGCCATTTCCACTACTCACAGCAACACTAGTGCACACAGTAACACCAGTGTACACAGAAACACCAGTGTACACAGCAACACCGGTATACACAGTAACACAAGTGTACTCAGTAACACCAGTACACAGTAACACCCGTGTACACAGTAACACCAGTACACAGTAACACTAGCACACAGTAACACCCGTGTACACAGTAACACCAGTACACAGTAACACCAGTGTGCACAGTAACACTAGTGTACAAATCATTACTGGTGTACTCAGTAACACCATTGTACAGAGTAACACCAGTACCCAGTAACACCAGTGTACAGAGTAACACCAGTACACAGTAACATAAGTGTACAGAGAAAAACCAGAACATAGTAACACCGGAACACAGTAACACCAGTGCACACAGTAACACCAGGGCACACAGTAACACCAGTGCACGGAGTAACACCAGTGCACACAATAACACCAGTGTACACAGTAACACCAGTGTACACAGCAAAACCGGTGTACACAGTAACACCAGTGTACACAGTAACACCATTACACAGTAACATCAGTGTACAAAGTAACACAAATACACAGTAATACCCTTGCACACAATATCACCAAAGTACACAGCAACACCAGTGTACACAGTAACACCAGTACACCGTTGCACACAGTAACACCAGTGTACACAGAAACACCAGTGTATACAACAACACCAAGGTACACAGTAACACCAGTGTACACAGTAACACCATTACACAGTAACACCAGTGTACACAGTAACACCAGTACACAGTAATACCGTTGCACACAGTATCACCAGTGTACACAGTAACACCAGTACACAGTAACACCAGTACACAGTAACACCAGTGTACACTGTAACAAAAGTGTACACAGTAACACCAGTGTACACTGTAACACCAGTGTGCACAGTAACACCAGTGTACACTGTAACACCAGTGTACACAGTAACACCAGTGTACACAGTAATACCGTTGCACACAGTATCACCAGTGTACACAGCAACTTCAGTGCACACAGTAACACCAGTACACAGTAACACCAGTGTACACTGTAACACAAGTGTACACAGTAACACCAGTGTACACTGTAACACCAGTGTACACAGTAACACCAGTGTACACTGTAACACCAGTGTATACAGTAACACCAGTGTACACTGAAACACCAGTGTAAACAGCAACACCAGTGTACACAGTAACACCAGTTCACAATAACACCAGTGTACAGAGTAACACCAGGGTACACAGTAACACCAGTGTACACAGTAACACCAGTGTGCACAGTAACACCAGTGTACACAGTTACACCAGTGTACACAACAACACCAGAGTACACAGTAACACCAGTGTACACAGCGACATAAGTGTACACAGTAACACCAGTACAGCGTAACACCAATGTACACAGTAACACCAGTGTACACAGCAACAACAGTGTACTCACTAACACCTGAACACAGTAACACCAGTGTACACAGCAACACCGGTATACACAGTAACACCAGTGTACTCAGTAACACCAGTACACAGTAACACCCATGTACACAGTAACACCAGTACACAGTAACACCAGTACACAGTAACAACTGTGTACACAGTAACACCAGTACACAGTAACACCAGTACACAGTAACACCAGCGTACACAGTAACACAAGTGCACACAGCAACACTAGTGTACTCAGCAACACCATTGTACAGAGTAACACCAGTACACAGTAACACCAGTGTACAGAGTAAAACGAGTACACAGTAACATAAGTGTACAGAATAACACCATAACACAGAAACACCAGTACACAGTAACACCAGTGTACACTGTAACACCAGGGCACACAGTAACACCAGTGCACGGAGTAACACCAGTGCAGACAGTAACACCAGTGTACACAGTAACAACAGTGCACACAGTAACACTAGTGCACACAGTAACACCAGTGCACAGAGTAACAGCAGTAAACACAGTAACACCAATGCAAACAGTAACACCAGTGCATACAGTAACACCAGTTATACACAGTAACACCAGTACACAGTAACACCAGTGTACACAGTAACACCAGTACATAGCAACACCGTTCCACACAGTAGCACCAGAGTACACAGCAACACCAGTGTACACAATTAACACCAGTACATAGTAACACTGTTACACACTGTTACACCAGATTACACTTTAACACCAGTGTACACGGTAACACCAGTGAACACAGTGACACCAGTGTACACAGTGACACCAGTGTACACAGTAACACAAGTGTACACAGCAACACCGTTGCACACAGTAACACCAGTGCACACAGTAACACCAGTGTACACAGTAACACAAGTGTACACAGTAACACCAGTGCACACAGTAACACCAGTGTACACAGTAACACAAGTGTACACAGTAACACCAGTGCACACAATAACACCAGTGTACACAGTAACACCAGAACACAGTAACACCAGTGTACACAGTAACACCAGTACACACTGTAACACCAGTACACAGTAACAAAAGTACACACAGTAACAACAGTGCACACAGTAACACCAGTGTACAATGTAGCACTAGTGTACACAGTATCACAAGTACACACAGTAAAAACAAGGTACACAGTAACACCAGTGTATACAGTAACACCAGTGTACACAGTAACACCAGTGTATACAGTAACACCAGAGTACACAGTAACACCAGTACACACAGTAACACCAGTACAGACAGTAACACCAGTGTACACAGTAACACCAGTACACACAGGAACACCAGTACAAACATTAACAACAATGCATACTGTAACACCAGTGTACACAGTAACACCAGTGTACTTAAGTAACACTAGTACACACAGTAACAAGAGTGTACACAGCAACACCAGTGTATAAAGGAGCACCAGTGTACACAGTAACATCAGTGTACACAGTAACACCAGAGTATATAGTAACAAAAGTGTACACAGTAACACCAGTGTACACAGCAACACCAGTACACACAGTAACACGAGTACACAAAGTAACACCAGTGTACTCAATAACACCAGTTCACGCAGTAACATCGGTGTAAACACTATACATCCAGAGTACACAGAAACACCAGTACACACAGTAACATCGGTGTAAACACTATACATCCAGAGTACACAGAAACACCAGTACACACAGTAACACCAGTACACAAAGTAACACCAAAACACACAGTAACACCAGTGTACACAGTAACACCAGAGTACACAGTAAGACAAGTGTACACAGTAACATAGTTGCACACAGTAACACCAGTGTATACAGTAACACCAGTGTATAAAGCAACACCAGTGTATACAGTAACACCAGTATATAAAGCAACACCAGTGTAGACAGTAATACCAGTGTACACAGTAACACCAGTGTACACAGTAACACCAGTGTACACAGTAACATTATTATACAATAACACCAGTGTACACAGTAACACCAATACACAGTAACACCGTTGCAGACAGTATCACCAGTGTACACAGCAACTTCAGTGCACACAGTAAAACCAGTACACAGTAACACCACTGCACACAGTTACACCAGTGTACTTAGTAACACCATTGTACACAGTAACACCAGTGTACACAGTAACTCCAGTATATAAAGCAACACCAGTGTACACAGCAACAACAGTGTACACAGTAACACTAGTACACAATAAAACGAGTGTATACAGTAACACCAGTGTACACAGTAACACAAGTGTACACAGCAACACCAGTGTACACAGTAACACCAGTGTACCTAGTAACACCAGTACACAGTAATACCAGTGTACACAGTAAGACAGTAACACCAGTGTACACAATAACACAGTAACACCAGTGTACACAGTAACACCAGTGCGCACTGTAACACCAGTGTACACAGTAACACAAGCGTACACAGTAACACCAGTGCACACAGTAACACCAGTGCACACAATAACACCAGTGTACACAGTAACACCAGTATACACAGCAACACCAGTGTACACAGTAGCACCAGTGTACACAGTATCAGAAGTACACAGAGTAACAACAGGGTACACAGTAACACCAGTGTATACAGTAACACCAGTGTATACAGTAACACCAGTGTACACAGTAACACCAGTGTATACAGCAACACCAGTATACACAGTAACACCAGTACACACAGTAACACCAGTACACACAGTACCACCAGTGTACACAGTAATACCAGTACACTCAGGAACACCAGTACAAACAGTAACAACAATGCATACAGTAACACAAGTGTATACAGTAACATCAGTGTACATAAGTAACACCAATGTACAAAGTAGCACCAGTGTACACAGTAACACCAGTGCACACAGTAACACCAGTGAACACAGTAACACCAGTGTACACCGTAACAAAGTAACACCAGTGTACACAGTAATACAGTAACACCAGTGAACACAGTAACACAAGTGTACACAGTTACACAGTAACACCAGTGTACAATAACACAGTAACACCAGAGTACAAAGTAACACCACTGTACAAAGCAACACCAGTGTACACAGTAACACCAGTGTACACAGCAACACCAGTGTACACAGTAACACCTGTGTACACAGCAACACCAGTGTACACAGAAACACCAGGACAGAGTAACACCAGTACACAGTAACGCCAGTGTACAGAGTAACACCAGTACACAGCAACACCAGTGCACACAGTAACACCAGTGTACACAGTAACACCAGTGTACACAGTAACACCAGTGTACACAGCAAAACCAGTGTACACAGTAACACCATTACACAGTAACACCAGTGTACACAGTAACACCAGTACACAGTAATACCGATGTACACAGTATCACCAGTGTACCCGGCAACATCAGTTTACACAGTAACACCAGTGTACACAGTAACACCAGTGTACACAGTAACACCAGTACACAGTAACACCAGTGTAAACAGTAACACCAGTAACAGAAGTACCGTTCCACACAGTGACATCAGTGTACACATCAATACCAGTGTACAAAGTAACACCGTTGCACACAGTAACACCAGTGTATACAGTAACACCAGTGTATACAGTGGGGGGGCCTCGTAGCCTGGTGGATAGCCCGCAGGACTCGTAATTCTGTGGCGCGGGTTCGATTCACGCACGCGGCAGAAACAAATGGGCAAAGTTTCTTTCACCCTAAGTGCCCCTGTTACCTA
This sequence comes from Procambarus clarkii, assembly GCF_040958095.1. Taxonomy (NCBI): domain Eukaryota; kingdom Metazoa; phylum Arthropoda; class Malacostraca; order Decapoda; family Cambaridae; genus Procambarus; species Procambarus clarkii. The sequence continues at coordinate 49,707,766 of NC_091154.1, read as the reverse complement.
GCAGTAAATAGGTACCTGGGAGTTAGTCAGCTGTCACTGGCTGCTTCCTGGTGTGTGTGTGTGTGTGTGTGGTAAGGAAAAAAAAAAAAGTAGTTAGTAAAACAGTTGATTGACAGTTGAGAGGCGGGCCGAAAGAGCAAAGCTCAACCCCCGCAAAAACACAACTAGTAAACACAACTAGTAAACTAGTAACACCAGTGTACACAGTAACACTAGTGTACACAGTAACATTATTACACAGTAACACCAGTACACAGTAACACCGTTCCACACAGTTTCACCAGTGTTCACAGCAACTTCAGTGAACACAGTAACACCAGTACACAGTAACACCGCTGCACACAGTAACACCAGTGTACACAGCAACACCAGTGTACAGAGTAACGCCAGTTCACAGTAACACCAGTGTACACCGTAACACCAGTGTACACAGCAACACCAGTACACAGTAAAACGAGTGTACACAGTAACACAGTAACACCAGTGTACACAGTAACACAAGTGTACACTGCAACACCGGTGTACACAGTAACACCAGTGTACCCAGTAACACCAGTACACAGTAATACCAGTGTACACAGTAAGACATTAACACCAGTCTACACAGAAACACAGTAACACCAATGTACACAGTAACACCTGTTTACAAAATAACACCAGTGTATATACTAACACCAGTGTACACAGAAACACCAGTGTACACAACAACACCAGTGTACACAGTAACACCAGTGTACACAGCAACACCAGTGTACACAGTAACACCAGTACAGAGTAACGCTAATGTACACAGTAACACCAGTGTACACAGCAACACCGGTTTACACAGTAACACCAGTGTACTCAGTAACACCAGTACACAGTAACACCCGTGTACACAGTAACACCAGTACACAGTAACACCAGTACTCAATAACACCAGTGTACACAGTAACACCAGTACACAGTAACACCAGTGTACACAGTAACACCAGTGTACAAATCAACACTGGTGTACTCAGTAACACCATTGTACAGAGTAACACCAGTACTCAGTAACACCAGTGTACAGAGTAACACCTGTACACAGCAACATAAGTGTAAAGAGTAAAACCAGAACATAGTAACACCAGTACACAGTAACACCAGTGCACATAGTAACACCAGAGCACACAGTAACACCAGTGCACACAATAACACCAGTGTACACAGTAACACCAGTGTACACAGCAAAACCAGTGTACACAGTAACACTAGTGTACACAGTAACACCATTACACAGTAACACCAGTGTACACAGTAACACTAGTACACAGTAATACCGTTGCACACAGTATCACCAGAGTACACAGCAACACCAGTGTACACAGTAACACCAGTACACAGTAACACCGTTGCACACAGTAACACCAGTGAACACAGTAACACCAGTGTATACAGTAACTCCAGTGTACACAGTAACACCAGTGTACACAGTAACCCCAGTGTACACAGTAACACCATTACAAAGTAACACCAGTGTACACAGTAACACCAGTACACAGTAACACCATTACACAGTAATACCGTTGCACACAGTATCACCAGTGTACACAGCAACTTCAGTGCACACAGTAAGACCAGTACACAGTAACACCAGTGTACACAATAACACAAGTGTACACAGTAACACCAGTGTACACTGTAACACTGTGTACACAGTAACACCAGTGTACACTGTAACACCAGTGTACACAGTACCACCAGTGTACTCTGTAACACCAGTGTACACAGCAACACCAGTGTACAAAGTAACACCAGTTCACAGTAACACCAGTGTACAGAGTAACACCAGGGTACACAGTAACACCAGGGTACACAGTAACACCAGTGTACACAGTAACACCAGTGTACACAGTTACACCAGTGTACACAGCAACAACAGTGTACACAGTAGCACCAGTACACACTAAAAAGAGTGTGCACAGTAACACCAGTGTACATAGTAACACCAGTATACACAGAAACAGCAGTGTACACAACAACACCAGTGTACACAACAACACTAGTGTACACAGTAACACCAGTGTACACAGTAACACCAGTGCACACAGTAACACCAGTGCACACAGTAACACCAGTGCACAGAGTAACACCAGTAAACACAGTAACACCAATGCAAACAGTAACACCAATGCACACAGTAACACCAGTGTACACAGTAACACCAGTACACAGTAACACCAGTTTACACAGTAACACCAGTACATAGTAACACCGTTGCACACAGTAGCACCAGTGTACACAGCAACACCAGTGTACACAATTAACACCAGTACACAGTAACACTGTTACACACTGTAACACCAGATTACACTTTAACACCAGTGTACACGGTAACACCAGTGTACACAGTGACACCATTGTACACAGTAACACAAGTGTACACAGCAACACCGTTGAACATAGTAACACCAATGCACACAGTAATACCAGTGTACACAGTAACACAAGTGTACACAGTAACACCAGTGCACACAGTAACACCAGTGTACACAGTAACAAGTGTACACAGTAACACCAGTGCACACAATAATACCAGTGTACACAGTAACACCAGAACACAGTAACACCAATGTACACAGTAACACCAGTGTACACAGCAACACCAGTGTACACAGTAACACCAGTACAGAGTAACAACAATGTACACAGTAACTCCAGTGTACACAGCAACAACAGTGTACACAGTAACATCAGAACACAGTAACAGCAGTGTACACAGCAACACCGGTATACACAGTAACACCAGTGTACTCAGTAACACCAGTACACAGTAACACCCGTGTACACAGTAAGACAGTAACACCAGTCTACACAGAAACACAGTATCACACAGTAACACACAATACACAGTAACACCAGTGTACTCAGTAACACCAGTACACTGTAACACCCGTGTACACAGTAACACCAATACACAGTAACACTAGAACACAGTAACACCCGTGAACACAGTAACATCAGTACACAGTAACCGCAGTGTACACAGTAACACCAGTTTACACATTAACACTGGTGTACTCAGTAAAACCATTGAACAGAGTAACACCAGTACACAGAAACACCTGTGTGCAGAGTAACACCAGTACACAGTAACAAAAGTGTAATGAGTAAAACCTGAACATAGTAACACCAGTACACAGTAACACCAGTGCACAGAGTAACACCAGGGCACACAGTAACACCAGTGCACGGAGTAACACCAGTGCTCACAGTAACACCAGTGTACACAGTAACACCAGTGTACACAGCAAAACCAGTGAACACAGTATCACCAGTGTGCACAGTAACACCAGTACACAGTAACACAGTTGCACACAGTAACACAAGTGTACACAGTAACACCAGTGTACACAGCAACGCCAGTGTACACAGTAACACCAGTTAACACAGAAACACTAGTGCACACAGTAACACTAGTGTACACAGCAACACCAGTGTACACATTAATACCAGTGTATACAGTAACACCAGTGTACAGAGTAACATCAGTGTACAGAGAAACACTAGTACACAGTAACACCTGAGTATACAGTAACACTAGTACACAGTAACACAGTTGCACACAGTAACACCAGTGTTCACAGTAACATCAGTGTACACAGTAACACCAGTGTACAGAGTAACACCAATACACATTAACACCAGTGTACACAGTAACACCAGTACACAGTAACACTAGTACACAGTAACACCAGTGCACACAGTAACACTCTTGCACACAGTAACACCAGTGTACACAGAAACACCAGAGTACACAGTAACACCAGTACACAATAACACCGTTGCACACAGTAACACAAGTGTAAACAGTAACATCAGAGTACACAGCAACACTAGTGTACACAGTAACACCAGTGTACACAGACACACCTGTGCACACAGTAACACCAGTGTACACAGTAACTCTAGTGTACACAGCAACACCAGTGTGCACAGTAACAGCAGTGTACACAGTAACACCATTACACAGTAACACCAGTATACACAGTAACACCAGTGCACACAGTAACACCAGTGCACTCAATAACACCAGTGTACACAGTAACACCAGTATACACAGTAACACCAGTACACACTGTAACACCAGTACACACAGAAACAAAAGTACACACAGTAACAACAGTGTATACAGTAACACCAGTATACACAGCAACACCAGTGTACACAGTAGCACCAGTGTACACAGTAACACCAGTGCATACAGTAACACCAGTATACACAGTAACACCAGTACACACAGTAACACCAGTACACACAGTACCATTAGTGTACACAGTAATACCAGTACACACAGGAACACCAGTACAAACAGCAACAACAATGCATACAGTAACACAAGTGTATACAGTAACACCAGTGTACATAAGTAACACTAGTACACACAGTAACAGGAGTGTACACAGCAACACCAGTGTACAAAGTAGCACCAGTGTACACAGTAACACCAGTGCACACAGTAACACCAGTGTACACCATAACAAAGTAACACAAGTGTACACAGTAATACAGTAACACCAGTGAACACAGTAACACAAGTGTACACAGTTACACAGTAACACCAGTGTACACAGTAACACAGTAACACCAGAGTACAAAGTAACACCACTGTACAAAGCAACACCAGTGTACACAGTAACACCAGTACACAGTAACGCCAGTGTACAGAGTAACACCAGTACACAGTAACACCGTTGCACACAGTAACACCAGTACACAGTAACACCAGTGTACACAGTAACACCAGTACACAGTATCACCAGTGTACCCGGCAACATCAGTTTACACAGTAACACCAGTGTACAAAGTAACACCAGTGTACACAGTAACACCAGTACACAGTAACACCAGTGTAAAAAGTAACACCAGTAACAGAAGTACCGTTCCACACAGTAACATCAGTGTACACATCAATACCAGTGTACACAGTAACACCGTTGCACACAGTAACACCAGTGTATACAGTAACAACAGTGTATACAGCAACACCAGTGTACATAGTCGGGGGGCCTCGTAGCCGGGTGGATAGCGCGCAGGACTCGTAATTCTGTGGCGCGGGTTCGATTCCCGCACGTGGCAGAAACAAATGGGCAAAGTTTCTTTCACCCCTAAGTGCCCCTGTTACCTAACAGTAAATATGTACCTGGGAGTTAGTCAGCTGTCACGGGCTGCTTCCTGGTGTGTGTGTGTGTGTGTGTGTGGTGTGAAAAAAAAAAAAGTAGTTAGTAAAACAGTTGATTGACAGTTGAGAGGCGGGCCGAAAGAGCAAAGCTCAACCCCCGCAAAAACACAACTAGTAAACACAACTAGTAAACTAGTAACACCAGTGTACACAGTAACACTAGTGTACACAGTAACATTATTACACAGTAACACCAGTACACAGAAACACCTGTGTGCATAGTAACACCAGTACACAGTAACACCAGTGCACAGAGTAACACCAGGGCACACAGTAACACCAGTGCACGGAGTAACACCAGTGCTCACAGTAACACCAGTGTACACAGTAACACCAGTGTACACAGCAAAACCAGTGAACACAGTATCACCAGTGTGCACAGTAACACCAGTACACAGTAACACAGTTGCACACAGTAACACAAGTGTACACAGTAACACCAGTGTACACAGCAACGCCAGTGTACACAGTAACACCAGTTAACACAGAAACACTAGTGCACACAGTAACACTAGTGTACACCGCAACACCAGTGTACACATTAATACCAGTGTATACAGTAACACCAGTGTACAGAGTAACATCAGTGTACAGAGTAACACTAGTACACAGTAACACCTGAGTATACAGTAACACTAGTACACAGTAACACAGTTGCACACAGTAACACCAGTGTTCACAGTAACATCAGTGTACACAGTAACACCAGTGTACAGAGTAACACCAATACACATTAACACCAGTGTACACAGTAACACCAGTACACAGTAACACCAGTACACAGTAACACCAGTGTACACAGTAACACTCTTGCACACAGTAACACCAGTGTACACAGAAACACCAGAGTACACAGTAACACCAGTACACAATAACACCGTTGCACACAGTAACACAAGTGTAAACGGTAACATCAGAGTACACAGCAACACTAGTGTACACAGTAACACCAGTGTACACAGACACACCTGTGCACACAGTAACACCAGTGTACACAGTAACTCTAGTGTACACAGCAACACCAGTGTGCACAGTAACAGCAGTGTACACAGTAACACCATTACACAGTAACACCAGTATAATAGTAACACCAGTGCACACAGTAACACCAGTGCACTCAATAACACCAGTGTACACAGTAACACCAGTATACACAGTAACACCAGTACACACTGTAACACCAGTACACACAGTAACAAAAGTACACACAGTAACAACAGTGTATACAGTAACACCAGTATACACAGCAACACCAGTGTACACAGTAGCACCAGTGTACACAGTAACACCAGTGCATACAGTAACACCAGTATACACAGTAACACCAGTACACACAGTAACACCAGTACACACAGTACCACCAGTGTACACAGTAATACCAGTACACACAGGAACACCAGTACAAACAGCAACAACAATGCATACAGTAACACAAGTGTATACAGTAACACCAGTGTACATAAGTAACACTAGTACACACAGTAACAGGAGTGTACACAGCAACACCAGTGTACAAAGTAGCACCAGTGTACACAGTAACACCAGTGCACACAGTAACACCAGTGAACACAGTAACACCAGTGAACACCGTAACAAAGTAACACAAGTGTACACAGTAATACAGTAACACCAGTGAACACAGTAACACAGTAACACAAGTGTACACAGTTACACAGTAACACCAGTGTACACAGTAACACAGTAACACCAGAGTACAAAGTAACACCACTGTACAAAGCAACACCAGTGTACACAGTAACACCAGTGTACACAGCAACACCAGTGTACACAGTAACACCTGTGTACACAGCAACACCAGTGTACACAGAAACACCAGTACAGAGTAACACCAGTACACAGTAACGCCAGTGTACAGAGTAACACCAGTACACAGTAACACCGTTGCACACAGTAACACCAGTGTACACTGTAACTCCAGTATATACAGCAACACCAGTTTACACAGTAACACCAGTGTACACAGTAACACCAGTGAACACAGTAACACCAGTGTACACAGCAAAACCAGTGTACACAGTAACAGCAGTGTACACAGTAACACCATTACACAGTAACACCAGTGTACACAGTAACACCAGTACACAGTATCACCAGTGTACCCGGCAACATCAGTTTACACAGTAACACCAGTGTTCACAGTAACACCAGTGTACACAGTAACACCAGTACACAGTAACACCAGTGTACACAGTAACACCAGTAACAGAAGTACCGTTCCACACAGTAACATCAGTGTACACATCAATTCCAGTGTACACAGTAACACCGTTGCACACAGTAACACCTGTGTATACAGTAACAAAATTGTATACAGCAACACCAGTGTACACAGTGGTTGGGCCTCGTAGCCTGGTGGATAGCGCGCAGGACTCGTAATTCTGTGGCGCGGGTTCGATTCCCGCACGAGGCAGAAACAAATGGGCAAAGTTTCTTTCACCCTAAGTGCCCCTGTTACCTAGCAGTAAATAGGTACCTGGGAGTTAGTCAGCTGTCACGGGCTGCTTCCTGGGGTGTGTGTGTGTGTGTGTGGTGTGGAAAAAAATAGTAGTTAATAAAACAGTTGATTGACAGTTGAGAGGCGGGCCGAAAGAGCAAAGCTCAACCCCCGCAAAAACACAACTAGTAAACACAACTAGTAAACTAGTAACACCAGTGTACACAGTAACACTAGTGTACACAGTAACATTATTACACAGTACCACCAGTGTACACAGTAACACCAGTACACAGTAACACCGTTCCACACAGTATCACCAGTGTTCACAGCAACTTCAGTGAACACAGTAACACCAGTACACAGTAACACCGCTGCACACATTAACACCAGTGTACACAGCAACAACAGTGTACAGAGTAACACCAGTTCACAGTAACATCAGTGTACACCGTAACACCAGTAAACACAGTAACACCAGTGTACACAGCAACAACAGTGTACACAGCAACACCAGTACACAGTAAAACGAGTGTACACAGTAACACAGTAACACCAGTGTACACAGTAACACAAGTGTACTCTGCAACACCGGTGTACACAGTAACACCAGTGTACCCAGTAACACCAGTACACAGTAATACCAGTGTACACAGTAAGACAGTAACACCAGTCTACACAGAAACACAGTAACACCAATGTATACAGTAACACCTGTTTACAAAATAACACCAGTGTACATACTAACACCAGTGTACACAGAAACACCAGTGTACACAACAACACCAGTGTACACAGTAAAACCAGTGTACACAGCAACACCAGTGTACACAGTAACACCAGTACAGAGTAACACTTATGTACACAGTAACACCAGTGTACGCAGCAATACCGGTTACACAGTAACACCAGTGTACTCAGTAACACCAGTACACAGTAACACCCGTGTACACAATAACACCAGTACACAGTAACACCAGGACTCAATAACACCCGTGTACACAGTAACACCAGTACACAGTAACACCAGTGTACACAGTAACACCAGTGTACAAATCAACACTGATGTACTCAGTAACACCATTGTACAGAGTAACACCAGTACTCAGTAACACCAGTGTACACAACAACACCAGTGTACACAGTAACTCCAGTGTACACAGCGTCACCAGTGTACACAGTAACACCAGTACAGAGTAACACCAGAGTACACAGTAACTCTAGTGTACACAGCAACACCAGTGTGCACAGTAACACCAGTGTACACAGTAACACCATTACACAGTAACACCAGTATACACAGTAACACCAGTATACAATAAAACCGTTGCACACAGTAACACCAGTGTGCACAGCAACACCAGTGAACAAAGTAACACCAGTACACAGTAACACCGTTGCACACAGTAACAACAGTGTACACAGTAACACCAGTGTACACAGCAACACCAGTGTACACAGCAACACCAGTGTGCACAGTAACAGCAGTGTACACAGTAACACCATTACACAGTAAAACCATTACACAGTAACACCAGTATACAGTAAAACCGTTGCAAACAGTAACACCAGTGTACACAGCAACACCAGTGAACAAAGTAACACCAGTACACAGTAACACCGTTGCACACAGTAACAACAGTGTACACAGTAACACCAGTGTACACAGCAACACCAGTGTACACAGCAACACCAGTGTGCACAGTAACAGCAGTGTACACAGTAACACCATTACACAGTAAAACCATTACACAGTAACACCAGTATACAGTAAAACCGTTGCAAACAGTAACACCAGTGTACACAGTAACACCAGTGTACACAGTAACACCAGTGTACAAATCAACACTGATGTACTCAGTAACACCATTATACAGAGTAACACCAGTACTCAGTAACACCAGTGTACACAACAACACCAGTGTACACAGTAACTCCAGTGTACACAGCGTCACCAGTGTACACAGTAACACCAGTACAGAGTAACACCAGAGTACACAGTAACTCTAGTGTACACAGCAACACCAGTGTGCACAGTAACACCAGTGTACACAGTAACACCATTACACAGTAACACCAGTATACACAGTAACACCAGTATACAATAAAACCGTTGCACACAGTAACACCAGTGTACACAGCAACACCAGTGAACAAAGTAACACCAGTACACAGTAACACCGTTGCACACAGTAACAACAGTGTACACAGTAACACCAGTGTACACAGCAACACCAGTGTACACAGCAACACCAGTGTGCACAGTAACAGCAGTGTACACAGTAACACCATTACACAGTAAAACCATTACACAGTAACACCAGTATACAGTAAAACCGTTGCAAACAGTAACACCAGTGTACACAGCAACACCAGTGAACAAAGTAACACCAGTACACAGTAACAACGTTGCACACAGTAACACCAGTGTACACAGTAACACCAGTGTACACAGCAACACCAGTGTACACAGTAACACCAGTACACAGTAACACCAGTGTACACAGTAACACCAGTGTACACAGTAACACATTAACACCAGTGTACACAGTAACACCAGTGAACACAGTAACACCAGTGTACACCGTAACAAAGTACCACCAGTGTACACAGTAATACAGTAACACCAGTGAACACAGTAACACAATAACACAAGTGTACACAGTTACACAGTAACACCAGTGTACACAGTAACACCAGAGTACAAAGTAACACCACTGTACAAAGCAACACCAGTGTACACAGTAACACCAGTGTGCACAGCAACACCAGAGTACACAGTAACACCAGTGTGCACAGCAACACCAGTGTACACAGTAACACCTGTGTACACAGCAACACCAGTGTACACAGTAACACCAGTACAGAGTAACACCAGTGTACACAGTAAACCAAGTGTAAACAGCAAAAACAGTGTACATAGTAACACCAATATACAGCAACACCAGTGTACACAACAACACCAGTGTACACAGTAAAACCTGTGTACACAGCAACACTAGTGTACACAGTAACACCAGTACAGAGTAACACCAGTGTACACAGTAACCCAAGTGTAAACAGTAACACTAGTGTACAGAGTAACACCAGTACACAGTAACACCAGTGTACAGAGTATCACAAGAACACAGTAACAACAGTACACAGTAACACCAGTGTATACAGTAACACCAGTGCACGCAGTAACACCAGTGCACACAGTAACACCAGTGCATACAGTAACACCAGTAACAGAAGCACCGTTCTACACAGTAACATCAGTGTACACATCAATACCAGTGTACACAGTAACACCGTTGCACACAGTAATACCAGTGTATACAGTAACACTAGTGGATACAGCAACACCAGTGTACACAGTAACACCAGTGTACACAGTAACACTAGTGTACACAGTAACATTATTACGCAGTAACACCAGTGTACACATTAACACCAGTACAAAGTAACACCGTTGCACACAGTATCACTAGGGTTCACAGCAACTTCAATGAACACAGTAACTCCAGTACACTGTAACACCGCTGCACACAGTAACACCAGTGTACACAGCAACGCCAGTGTACATAGTGACACCAGTTCACAGTAACTCCAGTGTACAGAATAATACCAGTGTACACCGTAACACCACTTTACACAGTAACACCAGTGTGCACAGTCACACCAGTGTACACAGCAACAACAGTGTACACAGCAACACCAGTACACAGTAAAACGAGTGTACACAGTAACACAGTAAAACGAGTGTACACAGTAACATAGTAACACCAGTGTACACAGTAACACAAGTGTACACTGCAACACCGGTGTACACAGTAACACCAGTGTACCCAGTAACACCAGTACACAGTAATACCAGTGTACACAGTAAGACAGTAACACTAGTCTACACAGTAACACAGTAACACCAATGTGCACAGTAATACCTATTTACAAAATAACACCAGAGTACATACTGACACCAGTGTACACAAAAACATCAGTGTACACAACAACACCAGATTACACTTTAACACCAGTGTACACGGTAACACCAATACCGTGTAACACCCGTGTACACAGTAACACCAGTACACAGTAACACCTGTACACAGTAACATCCGTGTACACAGTAACACCAGTACACAGTAACACCAGTGTACAAATCAACACGGGTGTACTCAGTAACACCATTGTACAGAGTAACACCACACGGTAACACCACAGTAACACCAGTGTACACAGCAACACCGGTATACACAACAACACCATATTACACTTTAACACCAGTGTACTCAGTAACACCAGTACACAGTAACACCCGTGTACACAGTAACACCAGTACACAGTAACATCAGTACACAGTAACACCCGTGTACACAGTAACACCAGTACACAGTAACACCAGTGTACAAATCAACACGGGTGTACTCAGTAACACCATTGTACAGAGTAACACCAGTACACAGTAACAACAGTGTACAGAGTAACACCAGTGTACAGAGTAACACCAGTACACAGTAACACCAGTACACAGTAACACCAGTGCACACAGTAACACCAGGGCACACAGTAACACCAGTGTACAGAGCAAAACCAGTGTACACAGTAACACCAGTGTACACAGTAACACCATTACACAGTAACACCAGTGTACACAGTAACACCAATACACAGTAATACCCTTGCACACAATATCACCAAAGTACACAGTAACACCGTTGCACACAGTAACACCAGTGTACACAGAAACACCAGTGTATACAGCAACACCATTGTACACAGTAACACCAGTGTACACAATAACACCAGTGTACACAGTAACACCAGTGTACACAGTAACACCATTACACAGTAACACCAGTGTACACAGTAACACCAGTACACAGTAATACCGTTACACACAGTATCACCTGTGTACACAGCAACATCAGTGCACACAGTAACACCAGTACACAGTAACACCAGTGTACACCGTAACACAAGTGTAAACAGTAACACCAGTGTACACTGTAACACCAGTGTACACAGTAACACCAGTGTACACTGTAACACCAGTGTACACAGTAACACCAGTGTACACTGAAACACCAGTGTAAACAGCAACATCAGTGTACAGAGTAACACCAGTTCACAGTAACACCAGTGTACAGAGTAACACCAGGGTACACAGTAACACCAGTGTACACAGTAACACCAGTGTACACAGTAACACCAGTGTAAACAGCAACACCAGTGTACAGAGTAACACCAGTTCACAGTAACACCAGTGTACAGAGTAACACCAGGGTACACAGTAACACCAGTGTACACAGTAACACCAGTACATAGTAACACCGTTGCACACAGTAGCACCACTGTACACAGCAACACCAATGTACACAGCAACACCAGTGTACACAGTAACACCAGAACAGAGTAACACTTATGTACACAGTAACACCAGTGTACACAGCAACACCGGTTTACACAGTAACACCAGTGTACTCAGTAACACCAGTACACAGTAACACCCGTGTACACAGTAACACCAGTACACAGTAACACTAGGACTCAATAACACCCGTGTACACAGTAACACCAGTACACAGTAACACCAGTGTACACAATAACACCAGTGTTCAAATCAACACTGGTGTACTCAGTAACACCATTGTACAGAGTAACACCAGTACTCAGTAACACCAGTGTACAAATAACACCAGTACACAGCAACATAAGTGTAAAGAGTAAAACCAGAACATAGTAACACCAGTACACAGTAACACCAGTGCACATAGTAACATTAGGGCACACAGTAACACCAGTGCACACAATAACACCAGTGTACACAGTAACACCAGTGTACACAGCAAAACCAGTGTACACAGTAACACCAGTGTACACAGTAACACCATTACACAGTAACACCAGTGTACACAGTAACACTATTACACAGTAATACCGTTGCACACAGTTTCACCTGAGTACACAGCAACACCAGTGTACACAGTAACACCAGTACACAGTAACACCGTTGCACACAGTAACACCAGTGAACACAGTAACACCAGTGTATACAGCAACTCAAGTGTACACAGTAACACCAGTGTACACAGTAACACCAGTACACAGTAACACCAGTACACAGTAATACCGATGCACACAGTATCACCAGTGTACACAGCAACTTCAGTGCACACAGTAACACCAGTACACAGTAACACCAGTGTACACAGTAACACAAGTGTACACAGTAACACCAGTGTACACTGTAACACCAGTGTACACAGTAACACCAGTGTACACTGTAACACCAGTGTACACAGTACCACCAGTGTACACTGTAACACCAGTGTACACAGCAACATCAGTGTACACAGTAACACCAGTTCACAGTAACACCAGTGTACAGAGTAACACCAGGGTACACAGTAACACCAGTGTACACAGTAACACCAGTGTACACAGTAACACCAGTGTACACAGTTACACCAGTCAACATAGCAACAACAGTGTACACAGTAGCACCAGTACACAGTAAAAAGAGTGTACATAGTAACACAGTAACACCAGTGTACATATTAACACCAGTATACACAGAAACACCAGTGTACACAACAACACCAGTGTACACAGTAACTCCAGTGTACACAGCGACACCAGTGTACACAGTAACACCAGTACAGAGTAACACCAATGTACACAGTAACACTAGTGTACACAGCAACAACAGTGTACTCACTAACACCTGAACACAGTAACACCAGTGTTCACAGCAACACCGGTATAAACAGTAACACCAGTGTACTCAGTAACACCAGTACACAGTAACACGCATGTACACAGTAACACCAGTACATAGTAACACCCGTGTACACAATAACACCAGTACACAGTAACACCAGAACACAGTAACACCAGTACACAGTAACACCCGTGTACACAATAACACCAGTACACAGTAACACCAGAACACAGTAACACCAGTACACAGTAACACCCGTGTACACAATAACACCAGTACACAGTAACACCAGCGTATACAGTAACACAAGTGCACAGAGCAACACCAGTGTACTCAGTAACACCATTGTACAGAGTAACACCAGTACACAGTAACACCAGTGTACAGAGTAACACCAGTACACAGTAACACCAGTGTACAGAGTAACACCAGTACACAGTAACACCAGTGAACACTGTAACACCAGAGCACACAGTAACACCAGTGCAAGAAGTAACACCAGTGCATACAGTAACACCAGTATACACATTAATACCAGTGCACACAGTAACACCAGTGCACACAGTAACACCAGTGCACAGAGTAACACCAGTAAACACAGTAACACCAATGCAAACAGTAACACCAGTGCACACAGTAACACCAGTGTACACAGTAACACCAGTACACAGTAACACCAGTTTACACAGTAACACCAGTACATAGTAACACCGTTGCACACAGTAGCACCAGTGTACACAGCAACACCAGTGTACACAATTAACACCAGTACACAGTAACACTGTTACACACTGTAACACCAGATTACACTTTAACACCAGTGTACACGGTAACACCAGTGTACACAGCGACACCAGTGTACACAGTAACACAAGTGTACACAGCAACACCGTTGAACATAGTAACACCAGTGCACACAGTAACACCAGTGTACACAGTAACACAAGTGTACACAGTAACACCACTGCACACAGTAACACCAGTGTACACAGTAACACAAGTGTACACAGTAACAACAGTGCACACAATAACACCAGTGTACACAGTAACACCAGAACACAGTAACACCAGTGTACACAGTAACACCAGTGTACACAGCAACACCAGTGTAGACAGTAACACCAGTACAGAGTAACAACAATGTACACAGTAACTCCAGTGTACACAGCAACAACAGTGTACACAGTAACATCAGAACACAGTAACAGCAGTGTACACAGCAACACCGGTATACACAGTAACACCAGTGTACTCAGTAACACCAGTACACAGTAACACCCGTGTACACAGTAACACCAATACACAGTAACACTAGAACACAGTAACACCCGTGAACACAGTAACACCAGTACACAGTAACCGCAGTGTACACAGTAACACCAGTGTACACATTAAAACTGGTGTACTCAGTAACACCATTGAACAGAGTAACACCAGTACACAGAAACACCAGTGTGCAGAATAACACCAGTACACAGTAACATAAGTGTAATGAGTAAAACCTGAACATAGTAACACCAGTGCACAGAGTAACACCAGGGCACACAGTAACACCAGTGCACGGAGTAACACCAGTGCACACAGTAACACCAGTGTACACAGTAACACCAGTGTACACAGCAAAACCAGTGTACACAGTATCACCAGTGTGCACAGTAACACCAGTACACACTAGCACAGTTGCACACAGTAACAAAAGTGTACACAGTAACACCAGTGTACACTGTAACACCAGTGTACACAGTAGCACCAGTGTACACTATAACACCAGTGTACACAGTAACACCAGTGTACACTGAAACACCAGTGTAAACAGCAACAACAGTGTATAGAGTAACACCAGTTCACAGTAACACCAGTGTACAGAGTAACACCAGGGTACACAGTAACACCAGTGTACACAGTAACACCAGTGTAAACAGTAACACCAGTGTACACAGTTACACCAGTGTACACAGCAACAACAATGTACACAGTAACTCCAGTACACAGTAAAACGAGTGTACACATTAACACAGTAACACCAGTGTAAATAGTAACACCAGTGTACACAGAAACACCAGTTTACACAACAACACCAGAGTACACAGTAACACCAGTGTACACAGCGACACCAGTGTACACAGTAACACCAGTACAGCGTAACACAAATGTACACAGTAACACCAGTGTACACAGCAACAACAGTGTACTCACTAACACCTGAACATAGTAACAATAGTGTACACAGCAACACCGGTATACACAGTAACACCAGTGTACTCAGTAACACCAGTACACAGTAACAACCATGTACACAGTAACACCAGTATACAGTAACATCCGTGTACTCAGTAACACCATTGTACAGAGTAACACCAGTACACAGTAACATAAGTGTAAAGAGTTACTCCAGAACACAAAAACACCAGTACACAGTAACACCAGTGTACACTGTAACACCAGGGCACAGAGTAACACCAGTGCACGGAGTAACACCAGTGCATACAGTAACACCAGTGTACACAGTAACACCAGTGCACACAGTAACACCAGTGCACACAGTAACACATGTGAACAGAGTAACACCAATAAACACAGTAACACCAATGCAAGCATTAACACCAGTGCATACAGTAACACCAGTGTACACAGTAACACCAGTACACAGTAACACCAGAGTACACAGTAACACCAGTACATAGTAACACCGTTGCACACAGTAGCACCACTGTACACAGCAACACCAATGTACACAGCAACACCAGTGTACACAGTAACACCAGTACAGATTAACATTTATGTACACAGTAACACCAGTGTACACAGCAACTCCGGTTTACACAGTAACACCAGTGTACTCAGTAACACCAGTACACAGTAACACCCGTGTACACAGTAACACCAGTACACAGTAACACTAGGACTCAGTAACACCCGTGTACACAGTAACACCAGTACACAGTAACACCAGTGTACACAATAACACCAATGTACAAATCAACACTGGTGTACTCAGTAACACCATTGTACAGAGTAACACCAGTACTCAGTAACACCAGTGTACAGAGTAACACCAGTACACAGCAACATAAGTGTAAAGAGTAAAACCAGAACATAGTAACACCAGTACACAGTAACACCAGTGCACATAGTAACATTAGGGCACACAGTAACACCAGTGCACACAATAACACCAGTGTACACAGTAACACCAGTGTACACAGCAAAACCAGTGTACACAGTAACACAAGTGTACACAGTAACACCATTACACAGTAACACCAGTGTACACAGTAACACTAGTACACAGTAATACCGTTGCACACAGTATCACCAGAGTACACAGCAACACCAGTGTACACAGTAACACCAGTACACAGTAACACCGTTGCACACAGTAACACCAGTGAATACAGTACCACCAGTGTATACAGCAACTCAAGTGTACACAGTAACACCAGTGTACACAGTAACACCAGTACACAGTAACACCAGTACACAGTAATACCGATGCATACAGTATCACCAGTGTACACAGCAACTTCAGTGCACACAGTCACACCAGTACACAGTAACACCAGTGTACACAGTAACACAAGTGTACACAGTAACACCAGTGTACACTGTAACACCAGTGTACACAGTAACACCAGTGTACACTGTAACACCAGTGTACACAGTACCACCAGTGTACACTGTAACACCAGTGTACACAGCAACATCAGTGTACACAGTAACACCAGTTCACAGTAACACCAGTGTACAAAGTAACACCAGGGTACACAGAAACACCAGTGTACACAGTAACACCAGTGTACACAGTAACACCAGTGTACACAGTTACACCAGTGAACACAGCAACAACAGTGTACACAGTAGCACCAGTACACAGTAAAAAGAGTGTACACAGTAACACAGTAACACCAGTGTACATATTAACACCAGTATACACAGAAACACCAGTGTACACAACAACACCAGTGTACACAGTAACTCCAGTGTACACAGCGACACCAGTGTACACAGTAACACCAGTACAGAGTAACACCAATGTACACAGTAACACCAGTGTACACAGCAACAACAGTGTACTCACTAACACCTGAACACAGTAACACCAGTGTACACAGCAACACCGGTATACACAGTAACACCAGTGTACTCAGTAACACCAGTACACAGTAACACGCATGTACACAGTAACACCAGAACACAGTAACACCAGTACACAGTAACACCAGTACACAGTAACACCAGTACACAGTAACACCCGTGTACACAATAACACCAGTACACAGTAACACCAGCGTATACAGTAACACAAGTGCACAGAGCAACACCAGTGTACTCAGTAACACCATTGTACAGAGTAACACCAGTACACAGTAACACCAGTGTACAGAGTAACACCAGTACACAGTAACACCAGTGTACACTGTAACACCAGGGCACACAGTAACACCAGTGCAAGAAGTAACACCAGTGCATACAGTAACACCAGTGTACACAGTAACACCAGTGCACACAGTAACACCAGTGCACACAGTAACACCAGTGCACAGAGTAACACCAGTAAACACAGTAACACCAATGCAAACAGTAACACCAGTGAACACAGTAACACCAGTTTACACAGTAACACCAGTACACAGTAACACCAGTTTACACAGTAACACCAGTACATAGTAACACCGTTGCACACAGTAGCACCACTGTACACAGCAACACCAATGTACACAGCAACACCAGTGTACACAGTAACACCAGTACAGATTAACATTTATGTACACAGTAACACCAGTTTACACAGCAACTCCGGTTTACACAGTAACACCAGTGTACTCAGTAACACCAGTACACAGTAACACCCGTGTACACAGTAACACCAGTACACAGTAACACTAGGACTCAGTAACACCCGTGTACACAGTAACACCAGTACACAGTAACACCAGTGTACACAATAACACCAATGTACAAATCAACACTGGTGTACTCAGTAACACCATTGTACAGAGTAACACCAGTACTCAGTAACACCAGTGTACAGAGTAACACCAGTACACAGCAACATAAGTGTAAAGAGTAAAACCAGAACATAGTAACACCAGTACACAGAAACACCAGTGCACATAGTAACATTAGGGCACACAGTAACACCAGTGCACACAATAACACCAGTGTACACAGTAACACCAGTGTACACAGCAAAACCAGTGTACACAGTAACACAAGTGTACACAGTAACACCATTACACAGTAACACCAGTGTACACAGTAACACTAGTACACAGTAATACCGTTGCACACAGTATCACCAGAGTACACAGCAACACCAGTGTACACAGTAACACCAGTACACAGTAACACCGTTGCACACAGTAACACCAGTGAATACAGTACCACCAGTGTATACAGCAACTCAAGTGTACACAGTAACACCAGTGTACACAGTAACACCAGTACACAGTAACACCTGTACACAGTAATACCGATGCACACAGTATCACCAGTGTACACAGCAACTTCAGTGCACACAGTCACACCAGTACACAGTAACACCAGTGTACACAGTAACACAAGTGTACACAGTAACACCAGTGTACACTGTAACACCAGTGTACACAGTAACACCAGTGTACACTGTAACACCAGTGTACACAGTACCACCAGTGTACACTGTAACACCAGTGTACACAGCAACATCAGTGTACACAGTAACACCAGTTCACAGTAACACCAGTGTACAAAGTAACACCAGGGTACACAGAAACACCAGTGTACACAGTAACACCAGTGTACACAGTAACACCAGTGTACACAGTTACACCAGTGAACACAGCAACAACAGTGTACACAGTAGCACCAGTACACAGTAAAAAGAGTGTACACAGTAACACAGTAACACCAGTGTACATATTAACACCAGTATACACAGAAACACCAGTGTACACAACAACACCAGTGTACACAGTAACTCCAGTGTACACAGCGACACCAGTGTACACAGTAACACCAGTACAGAGTAACACCAATGTACACAGTAACACCAGTGTACACAGCAACAACAGTGTACTCACTAACACCTGAACACAGTAACACCAGTGTACACAGCAACACCGGTATACACAGTAACACCAGTGTACTCAGTAACACCAGTACACAGTAACACGCATGTACACAGTAACACCAGAACACAGTAACACCAGTACACAGTAACACCAGTACACAGTAACACCAGTACACAGTAACACCCGTGTACACAATAACACCAGTACACAGTAACACCAGCGTATACAGTAACACAAGTGCACAGAGCAACACCAGTGTACTCAGTAACACCATTGTACAGAGTAACACCAGTACACAGTAACACCAGTGTACAGAGTAACACCAGTACACAGTAACACCAGTGTACACTGTAACACCAGGGCACACAGTAACACCAGTGCAAGAAGTAACACCAGTGCATACAGTAACACCAGTGTACACAGTAACACCAGTGCACACAGTAACACCAGTGCACACAGTAACACCAGTGCACAGAGTAACACCAGTAAACACAGTAACACCAATGCAAACAGTAACACCAGTGAACACAGTAACACCAGTGTACACAGTAACACCAGTACACAGTAACACCAGTTTACACAGTAACACCAGTACATAGTAACACCGTTGCACACAGTAGCACCAGTGTACACAGCAACACCAGTGTACACAATTAACACCAGTACACAGTAACACTGTTACACACTGTAACACCAGATTACACTTTAACACCAGTGTACACGGTAACACCAGTGTACACAGTGACACCAGTGTACACAGTAACACAAGTGTACACAGCAACACCGTTGAACATAGTAACACCAGTGCACACAGTAACACCAGGGTACACAGTAACACAAGTGTACACAGTAACACCACTGCACACAGTAACACCAGTGTACACAGTAACACAAGTGTACACAGTAACAACAGTGCACACAATAACACCAGTGTACATAGTAACACCAGAACACAGTAACACCAGTGTACACAGTAACACCAGTGTACACAGCAACACCAGTGTAGACAGTAACACCAGTACAGAGTAACAACAATGTACACAGTAAGTCCAGTGTACACAGCAACAACAGTGTACACAGTAACATCAGAACACAGTAACAGCAGTGTACACAGCAACACCGGTATACACAGTAACACCAGTGTACTCAGTAACACCAGTACACAGTAACACCCGTGTACACAGTAACACCAATACACAGTAACACTAGAACACAGTAACACCCGTGAACACAGTAACACCAGTACACAGTAACCGCAGTGTACACAGTAACACCAGTGTACACATTAACACTGGTGTACTCAGTAAAACCATTGAACAGAGTAACACCAGTACACAGAAACACCAGTGTGCAGAATAACACCAGTACACAGTAACATAAGTGTAATGAGTAAAACCTGAACATAGTAACACCAGTACACAGTAACACCAGTGCACAGAGTAACACCAGGGCACACAGTAACACCAGTGCACGGAGTAACACCAGTGCACACAGTAACACCAGTGTACACAGTAACACCAGTGTACACAGCAAAACCAGTGTACACAGTATCACCAGTGTGCACAGTAACACCAGTACACACTAACACAGTTGCACACAGTAACAAAAGTGTACACAGTAACACCAGTGTACACAGCAACACCAGTGTACACAACAACACCAGTTTACACAGAAACACTAGTGCACACAGTAACACTAGAAAACACAGCAACACCAGTGTACATAGTAATACCAGTGTACACAGTAACACCAGTGTACAGAGTAACATCAGTGTACAGAGTAACACTAGTACACATTAACACCTGAGTATACAGTAACACTAGTACACAGTAACACAGTTGCACACAGTAACACCAGTGTTCACAGTAACAACAGTGTACACAGTAACACCAGTGTACAGAGTAACACCAATACACATTAACATCAGTGTACACAGTAACACCAGTACACAGTAACACCAGTGTACACAGTAACACCAGTACACAGTAACACTCTTGCACACAGTAACACCAGTACACAGTAACACCGTTGTACACAGTAACACAAGTGTACACAGTAACACCAGAGTACACAGCAACACTAGTGTACACAGTAACACCAGTGTACACAGAAACACCAGTGCACACAGTAACACCAGTGTACACAGTAACTCTAGTGTACACAGCAACACCAGTGTGCACAGTAACACCAGTGTACACAGTAACACCATTACACAGTAACACCAGTATACACAGTAACACCAGTATACAATAAAACCGATGCACACAGTAACACCAGTGTACACAGCAACACCAGTGAACAAAGTAACACCAGTACACAGTAACACCGCTGCACACAGTAACACCAGTGTACACAGTAACACCAGTGTACACAACAACACCATTGTACACAGCAACACCAGTGTGCACAGTAACAGCAGTGTACACAGTAACACCATTACACAGTAATACCAGCATACAGTAAAACCGTTGCAAACAGTAACACCAGTGTACACAGCAACACCAGTGGACAAAGAAACACCAGTACACAGTAACACCGTTGCACACAGTAACACCAGTGTACACAGTAACACCAGTGTACACAGCAACACCAGTGTACACAGTAACACCAGTACACAGTAACACCAGTGAACACAGTAACACCAGTGTACACAGTAACACAGTAACACCAGTGAACACAGTAACACCAGTGTACACCGTAACAAAGTACCACCAGTGTACACAGTAATACAGTAACACCAGTGAACACAGTAACACAATAACTCAAGTGTACACAGTTACACAGTAACACCAGTGTACACAGTAACACCAGAGTACAAAGTAACACCACTGTACAAAGCAACACCAGTGTACACAGTAACACCAGTGTGCACAGCAACACCAGTGTACACAGTAACACCAGTGTGCACAGCAACACCAGTGTACACAGTAACATTTGTGTACACAGCAACACCAGTGTACACAGTAACACCAGTACAGAGTAACAACAGTGTACACAGTAACCCAAGTGTAAACAGCAACAACAGTGTACATAGTAACACCAATACACAGCAACACCAGTGTACACAACAACACAAATGTACACAGTAACACCTGTGTACACAATAACACCTGTGTACACAGCAACACTAGTGTACACAGTAACACCAGTACAGAGTAACACCAGTGTAAACAGTAACCCAAGTGTAAACAGTAACACCAGTGTACAGAGTAACACCAGTACACAGTAACACCAGTGTACAGAGTATCACAAGAACACAGTAACACCAGTGTACACAGTAACACCAGTGCACGCAGTAACACCAGTGCACACAGTAACACCAGTGCATACAGTAACACCAGTACACAGTAACACCGTTGCACACAGTAACACCAGTGTACACTGTAACTCCAGTGAATACAGCAACACCAGTGTACACAGTAACACCAGTACACAGTAACACCAGTGCAAGAAGTAACACCAGTGCATACAGTAACACCAGTATACACATTAACACCAGTGCACACAGTGTACACTGTAACACCAGGGCACACAGTAACACCAGTGCAAGAAGTAACACCAGTGCATACAGTAACACCAGTATACACATTAACACCAGTGCACACAGTAACACCAGTGCACACAGTAACACCAGTGCACACAGTAACACCAGTAAACACAGTAACACCAGTACACAGTAACACCAGTTTACACAGTAACACCAGTACATAGTAACACCGTTGCACACAGTAGCACCAGTGTACACAGCAACACCAGTGTACACAATTAACACCAGTACACAGTAACACTGTTACACACTGTAACACCAGATTACACTTTAACACCAGTGTACACGGTAACACCAGTGTACACAGTGACACCAGTGTACACAGTAACACAAGTGTACACAGCAACACCGTTGAACATAGTAACACCAGTGCACACAGTAACACCAGTGTACACAGTAACACAAGTGTACACAGTAACACCACTGCACACAGTAACACCAGTGTACACAGTAACACAAGTGTACACAGTAACAACAGTGCACACAATAACACCAGTGTACACAGTAACACCAGAACACAGTAACACCAGTGTACACAGTAACACCAGTGTACACAGCAACACCAGTGTAGACAGTAACACCAGTACAGAGTAACGACAATGTACACAGTAACTCCAGTGTACACAGCAACAACAATGTACACAGTAACATCAGAACACAGTAACAGCAGAGTACACAGCAACACCGGTATACACAGTAACACCAGTGTACTCAGTAACACCCGTTTACACAGTAACACCAATACACAGTAACACTAGAACACAGTAACACCCGTGAACACAGTAACACCAGTACACAGTAACCGCAGTGTACACAGTAACACCAGTGTACACATTAACACTGGTGTACTCAGTAAAACCATTGAACAGAGTAACACCAGTACACAGAAACACCAGTGTGCAGAATAACACCAGTACACAGTAACATAAGTGTAATGAGTAAAACCTGAACATAGTAACACCAGTACACAGTAACACCAGTGCACAGAGTAACACCAGGGCACACAGTAACACCAGTGCACGGAGTAACACCAGTGCACACAGTAACACCAGTGTACACAGTAACACCAGTGTACACAGCAAAACCAGTGTACACAGTATCACCAGTGTGCACAGTAACACCAGTACACACTAGCACAGTTGCACACAGTAACAAAAGTGTACACAGTAACACCACTGTACACTGTAACACCAGTGTACACAGTAGCACCAGTGTACACTATAACACCAGTGTACACAGTAACACCAGTGTACACTGAAACAC
This sequence comes from Procambarus clarkii, assembly GCF_040958095.1. Lineage (NCBI taxonomy): Eukaryota > Metazoa > Arthropoda > Malacostraca > Decapoda > Cambaridae > Procambarus > Procambarus clarkii. The sequence goes on along the minus strand of NC_091154.1, from coordinate 49,682,539 downwards.
CAGTGTAAACAGCAACACCAGTGTATAGAGTAACACCAGTTCACAGTAACACCAGTGTACAGAGTAACACCAGGGTACACAGTAACACCAGTGTACACAGTAACACCAGTGTAAACAGTAACACCAGTGTACACAGTTACACCAGTGTACACAGCAACAACAATGTACACAGTAACTCCAGTACACAGTAAAACGAGTGTACACATTAACACAGTAACACCAGTGTAAATAGTAACACCAGTGTACACAGAAACACCAGTTTACACAACAACACCAGAGTACACAGTAACACCAGTGTACACAGCGACACCAGTGTACACAGTAACACCAGTACAGCGTAACACAAATGTACACAGTAACACCAGTGTACACAGCAACAACAGTGTACTCACTAACACCTGAACATAGTAACAATAGTGTACACAGCAACACCGGTATACACAGTAACACCAGTGTACTCAGTAACACCAGTACACAGTAACAACCATGTACACAGTAACACCAGTATTCAGTAACATCCGTGTACTCAGTAACACCATTGTACAGAGTAACACCAGTACACAGTAACATAAGTGTAAAGAGTTACTCCAGAACACAAAAACACCAGTACACAGTAACACCAGTGTACACTGTAACACCAGGGCACAGAGTAACACCAGTGCACGGAGTAACACCAGTGCATACAGTAACACCAGTGTACACAGTAACACCAGTGCACACAGTAACACCAGTGCACACAGTAACACATGTGAACAGAGTAACACCAATAAACACAGTAACACCAATGCAAACATTAACACCAGTGCATACAGTAACACCAGTGTACACAGTAACACCAGTACACAGTAACACCAGAGTACACAGTAACACCAGTACATAGTAACACCGTTGCACACAGTAGCACCACTGTACACAGCAACACCAATGTACACAGCAACACCAGTGTACACAGTAACACCAGTACAGATTAACATTTATGTACACAGTAACACCAGTGTACACAGCAACACCGGTTTACACAGTAACACCAGTGTACTCAGTAACACCAGTACACAGTAACACCCGTGTACACAGTAACACCAGTACACAGTAACACTAGGATTCAGTAACACCCGTGTACACAGTAACACCAGTACACAGTAACACCAGTGTACACAATAACACCAATGTACAAATCAACACTGGTGTACTCAGTAACACCATTGTACAGAGTAACACCAGTACTCAGTAACACCAGTGTACAGAGTAACACCAGTACACAGCAACATAAGTGTAAAGAGTAAAACCAGAACATAGTAACACCAGTACACAGTAACACCAGTGCACATAGTAACATTAGGGCACACAGTAACGCCAGTGCACACAATAACACCAGTGTACACAGTAACACCAGTGTACACAGCAAAACCAGTGTACACAGTAACACAAGTGTACACAGTAACACCATTACACAGTAACACCAGTGTACACAGTAACACTAGTACACAGTAATACCGTTGCACACAGTATCACCAGAGTACACAGCAACACCAGTGTACACAGTAACACCAGTACACAGTAACACCGTTGCACACAGTAACACCAGTGAATACAGTACCACCAGTGTATACAGCAACTCAAGTGTACACAGTAACACCAGTGTACACAGTAACACCAGTACACAGTAACACCAGTACACAGTAATACCGATGCACACAGTATCACCAGTGTACACAGCAACTTCAGTGCACACAGTCACACCAGTACACAGTAACACCAGTGTACACAGTAACACAAGTGTACACAGTAACACCAGTGTACACTGTAACACCAGTGTACACAGTAACACCAGTGTACACTGTAACACCAGTGTACACAGTACCACCAGTGTACACTGTAACACCAGTGTACACAGCAACATCAGTGTACACAGTAACACCAGTTGACAGTAACACCAGTGTACAAAGTAACACCAGGGTACACAGAAACACCAGTGTACACAGTAACACCAGTGTACACAGTAACACCAGTGTACACAGTTACACCAGTGAACACAGCAACAACAGTGTACACAGTAGCACCAGTACACAGTAAAAAGAGTGTACACAGTAACACAGTAACACCAGTGTACATATTAACACCAGTATACACAGAAACACCAGTGTACACAACAACACCAGTGTACACAGTAACTCCAGAGTACACAGCGACACCAGTGTACACAGTAACACCAGTACAGAGTAACACCAATGTACACAGTAACACCAGTGTACACAGCAACAACAGTGTACTCACTAACACCTGAACACAGTAACACCAGTGTACACAGCAACACCGGTATACACAGTAACACCAGTGTACTCAGTAACACCAGTACACAGTAACACGCATGTACACAGTAACACCAGAACACAGTAACACCAGTACACAGTAACACCCGTGTACACAATAACACCAGTACACAGTAACACCAGCGTATACAGTAACACAAGTGCACAGAGCAACACCAGTGTACTCAGTAACACCATTGTACAGAGTAACACCAGTACACAGTAACACCAGTGTACAGAGTAACACCAGTACACAGTAACACCAGTGTACACTGTAACACCAGGGCACACAGTAACACCAGTGCAAGAAGTAACACCAGTGCATACAGTAACACCAGTGTACACAGTAACACCAGTGCACACAGTAACACCAGTGCACACAGTAACACCAGTGCACAGAGTAACACCAGTAAACACAGTAACACCAATGCAAACAGTAACACCAGTGAACACAGTAACACCAGTGTACACAGTAACACCAGTACACAGTAACACCAGTTTACACAGTAACACCAGTACATAGTAACACCGTTGCACACAGTAGCACCAGTGTACACAGCAACACCAGTGTACACAGTAACACTGTTACACACTGTAACACCAGATTACACTTTAACACCAGTGTACACGGTAACACCAGTGTACACAGTGACACCAGTGTACACAGTAACACAAGTGAACACAGCAACACCGTTGAACATAGTAACACCAGTGCACACAGTAACACCAGGGTACACAGTAACACAAGTGTACACAGTAACACCACTGCACACAGTAACACCAGTGTACACAGTAACACAAGTGTACACAGTAACAACAGTGCACACAATAACACCAGTGTACATAGTAACACCAGAACACAGTAACACCAGTGTACACAGTAACACCAGTTTACACAGCAACACCAGTGTAGACAGTAACACCAGTACAGAGTAACAACAATGTACACAGTAACTCCAGTGTACACAGCAACAACAGTGTACACAGTAACATCAGAACACAGTAACAGCAGTGTACACAGCAACACCGGTATACACAGTAACACCAGTGTACTCAGTAACACCAGTACACAGTAACACCCGTATACACAGTAACACCAATACACAGTAACACTAGAACACAGTAACACCCGTGAACACAGTAACACCAGTACACAGTAACCGCAGTGTACACAGTAACACCAGTGTACACATTAACACTGGTGTACTCAGTAAAACCATTGAACAGAGTAACACCAGTACACAGAAACACCAGTGTGCAGAATAACACCAGTACACAGTAACATAAGTGTAATGAGTAAAACCTGAACATAGTAACACCAGTACACAGTAACACCAGTGCACAGAGTAACACCAGGGCACACAGTAACACCAGTGCACGGAGTAACACCAGTGCACACAGTAACACCAGTGTACACAGTAACACCAGTGTACACAGCAAAACCAGTGTACACAGTATCACCAGTGTGCACAGTAACACCAGTACACACTAACACAGTTGCACACAGTAACACCAGTACACACTAACACAGTTGCACACAGTAACAAAAGTGTACACAGTAACACCAGTGTACACAGCAACACCAGTGTACACAACAACACCAGTTTCCACAGAAACACTAGTGCACACAGTAACACTAGTGAACACAGCAACACCAGTGTACATAGTAATACCAGTGTACACAGTAACGCCAGTGTACAGAGTAACATCAGTGTACAGAGTAACACTAGTACACATTAACACCTGAGTATACAGTAACACTAGTACACAGTAACACAGTTGCACACAGTAACACCAGTGTTCACAGTAACAACAGTGTACACAGTAACACCAGTGTACAGAGTAACACCAATACACATTAACATCAGTGTACACAGTAACACCAGTACACAGTAACACCAGTGTACACAGTAACACCAGTACACAGTAACACTCTTGCACACAGTAACACCAGTACACAGTAACACCGTTGTACACAGTAACACAAGTGTACACAGTAACACCAGAGTACACAGCAACACTAGTGTACACAGTAACACCTGTGTACACAGAAACACCAGTGCACACAGTAACACCAGTGTACACAGTAACTCTAGTGTACACAGCAACACCAGTGTGCACAGTAACACCAGTGTACACAGTAACACCATTACACAGTAACACCAGTATACACAGTAACACCAGTATACAATAAAACCGTTGCACACAGTAACACCAGTGTACACAGCAATACCAGTGAACAAAGTAACACCAGTACACTGTAACACCGCTGCACACAGTAACACCAGTGTACACAGTAACACCAGTGTACACAGCAACACCATTGTACACAGCAACACCAGTGTGCACAGTAACAGCAGTGTACACAGTAACACCATTACACAGTAATACCAGCATACAGTAAAACCGTTGCAAACAGTAACACCAGTGTACACAGCAACACCAGTGGACAAAGTAACACCAGTACACAGTAACACCGTTGCACACAGTAACACCAGTGTACACAGTAACACCAGTGTACACAGCAACACCAGTGTACACAGTAACACCAGTACACAGTAACACCAGTGTACACAGTAACACCAGTGTACACAGTAACACAGTAACACCAGTGAACACAGTAACACCAGTGTACACCGTAACAAAGTACCACCAGTGTACACAGTAATACAGTAACACCAGTGAACACAGTAACACAATAACACAAGTGTACACAGTTACACAGTAACACCAGTGTACACAGTAACACCAGAGTACAAAGTAACACCACTGTACAAAGCAACACCAGTGTACACAGTAACACCAGTGTGCACAGCAACACCAGTGTACACAGTAACACCAGTGTGCACAGCAACACCAGTGTACACAGTAACATTTGTGTACACAGCAACACCAGTGTACACAGTAACACCAGTACAGAGTAACAACAGTGTACACAGTAACCCAAGTGTAAACAGCAACAACAGTGTACATAGTAACACCAATACACAGCAACACCAGTGTACACAACAACACAAATGTACACAGTAACACCTGTGTACACAATAACACCTGTGTACACAGCAACACTAGTGTACACAGTAACACCAGTACAGAGTAACACCAGTGTAAACAGTAACCCAAGTGTAAACAGTAACACCAGTGTACAGAGTAACACCAGTACACAGTAACACCAGTGTACAGAGTATCACAAGAACACAGTAACAACAGTACACAGTAACACCAGTGTACACAGTAACACCAGTGCACGCAGTAACACCAGTGCACACAGTAACACCAGTGCATACAGTAACACAAGTACACAGTAACACCGTTGCACACAGTAACACCAGTGTACACTGTAACTCCAGTGAATACAGCAACACCAGTGTACACAGTAACACCAGTGTACACAGTAACACTAGTGTACACAGTAACACTTGTGTACACAGCAAAACCTTTGTACACAGTAACACCTGTGTACACAGTAACTCCATTACACAGTAACACCAGTGTACACAGTAACACCAGTACACAGTAACATTATTGCACACAGTAACACCAGTGTACACAGTAACACCAGTGTACACAGTAACTCCATTACACAGTAACACCAGTGTACACAGTAACACAAGTACACAGTAACACCGTTGCACACAGTAACACCAGTGTACACAGTAACACCAGTAACAGAAGCACCGCTCTACACAGTAACATCAGTGTACACATCAATACCAGTGTACACAGTAACACCGTTGCACACAGTAATACCAGTGTATACAGTAACACTAGTGGATACAGCAACACCAGTGTACACATTAACACCAGTACACAGTAACACCATTGCACACAGTATCACTAGGGTTCACAGCAACTTCAATGAACACAATAACTCCAGTACACTGTAACACCGCAGCACACAGTAACACCAGTGTACACAGCAACACCAGTGTACATAGTGACACCAGTTCACAGTAACACCAGTGTACAGAATAACACCAGTGTACATCGTAACACCAGTTTACACAGTAACACCAGTGTACACAGTCACACCAGTGTACACAGCAACAACAGTGTACACAGCAACACCAGTACACAGTAAAACGAGTGTACACAGTAACACAGTAAAACGAGTGTACACAGTAACACCAGTGTACACAGTAACACAAGTGTACACTGCAACACCGGTGTACACAGTAACACCAGTGTACCCAGTAACACCAGTACATAGTAATACCAGTGTACACAGTAAGACAGTAACACTAGTCTACACAGTAACACCAATGTACACAGTAATACCTATTTACAAAATAACACCAGTGTACATACTAACACCAGTGTACACAAAAACACCAGTGTACACAACAACACCAGATTACACTTTAACACCAGTGTACACGGAAACACCAATACCGTGTAACACCCGTGTACACAGTAACACCAGTACACAGTAACACCAGTATACAGTAACACCCGTGTACACAGTAACACCAGTACACAGTAACACCAGTGTACAAATCAACACGGGTGTACTCAGTAACACCATTGTACAGAGTAACACCACACGGTAACACCACAGTAACACCAGTGTACACAGCAACAGCGGTATACACAACAACACCAGATTACACTTTAACACCAGTGTACTCAGTAACACCAGTACACAGTTACACCCGTGTACACAGTAACACCAGTACACAGTAACACCAGTACACAGTAACACCCGTGTACACAGTAACACCAGTACACAGTAACACCAGTGTACAAATCAACACGGGTGTAATCAGTAACACCATTGTACAGAGTAACACCAGTACACAGTAACAACAGTGTACAGAGTAACACCAGTGTACAGAGGAACACCAGTACACAGTAACACCAGTACACAGAAACACCAGTGCACACAGTAACACCAGGGCACACAGTAACACCAGTGTACACAGCAAAACCAGTGTACACAGTAACACCAGTGTACACAGTAAAACCATTACACAGTAACACCAGTGTACACAGTAACACCAATACACAGTAATACCCTTGCACACAATATCACCAAAGTACACAGCAACACCGTTGTACACAGTAACACCAGTACACAGTAACACCGTTGCACACAGTAACACCAGTGTACACAGAAACACCAGTGTATACAGCAACACCATTGTACACAGTAACACTAGTGTACACAATAACACCAGTGTACACAGTAACACCAGTGTACACAGTAACACTATTACACAGTAACACCAGTGTTCACAGTAACACCAGTACACAGTAATACCGTTACACACAGTATCACCCATGTACACAGCAACTTCAGTGCACACAGTAACACCAGTACACAGTAACACCACTGTACACCGTAACACAAGTGTAAACAGTAACACCAGTGTACACTGTAACACCAGTGAACACAGTAACGCCAGTGTACACTGTAACACCAGTGTACACAGAAACACCAGTGTACACTGAAACACCAGTGTAAACAGCAACACCAGTTCACAGTAACACCAGTGTACCGAGTAACACCAGGGTACACAGTAACACCAGTGTACACAGTAACACCAGTGTACACAGTAACACCAGTGTACACAGTAACACCAGTGTACACAGTTACACCAGTGTACACAGCAACAACAATGTACACAGTAAAACGAGTGTGCACAGTAACACAGTAACACCAGTGTACATAGTAACACCAGTGTACACAGAAACACCATTTTGCACAACAACACCAGAGTACACAGTAACACCAGTGTACACAGCGACACCAGTGTACACAGTAACACCAGTACAGCGTAACACCAATGTACACAGTAACACCAGTGTACACAGCAACAACAGCACTAACACCTGAACACAGTAACACCAGTGTACACAGCAACACCGGTATACACAGTAACACCAGTGTACTCAGTAACACCAGTACACAGTAACAACCATGTACACAGTAACACCAGTACACAGTAACATCCGTGTACTCAGTAACACCATTGTACAGAGTAACACCAGTACACAGTAACTTAACTGTAAAGAGTTACTCCAGAACACAGAAACACCAGTACACAGTAACACCAGTGTACACTGTAACACCAGGGAACACAGTAACACCAGTGCACGGAGTAACACCAGTGCATACAGTAACACCAGTGTACACAGCAACACCAGTGCACATAGTAACACCAGTGCACACAGTAACACATGTGCACAGAGTAACACCAGTAAACACAGTAACACCAATGCAAACAGTAACACCAGTGCATACAGTAACACCAGTGTACACAGTAACACCAGTACACAGTAACACCAGTGTACACAGTAACACCAGTACATAGTAACACAGTTGCACACAGTAGCACCAGTGTACACAGCAACACCAATGTACACAGCAACACCAGTGTGCACAGTAACACCAGTACAGAGTAACACTTATGTACACAGTAACACCAGTGTACACAGCAACACCGGTTTACACAGTAACACCAGTGTACTCAGTAACACCAGTACACAGTAACACCCGTGTACACAGTAACACCAGTACACAGTAAGACCAGGACTCAATAACACCCGTGTACACAGTAACACCAGTACACAGTAACACCAGTGTACACAGTAACACCAGTGTACAAATCAACACTGGTGTACTCAGTAACACCAGTACTCAGTAACACCAGTGTACAGAGTAACACCAGTACACAGCAACATAAGTGTAAAGAGTAAAACCAGAACAGAGTAACACCAGTACACAGTAACACCAGTGCACATAGTAACACTAGGGCAGACAGTAACACCAGTGCACACAATAACACCAGTGTACACAGTAACACCAGTGTACACAGTAACACCATTACACAGTAACACCAGTGTACACAGTAACACCAGTACACAGTAACACCGTTGCACACAGTAACACCAGTGAACACAGTAACACCAGTGTATACAGCAACTCAAGTGTACACAGTAACACCAGTGTACACAGTAACCCCAGTGTACACAGTAACACCATTACACAGTAACACCAGTGTACACAGTAACACCAGTACACAGTAACACAAGTGCACAGTAATACCGATGCACACAGTATCACCAGTGTACACAGCAACTTCAGTACACACAGTAACACCAGTACACAGTAACACCAGTGTACACAGTAACACAAGTGTACAGAGTAACACCAGTGTACACAGTAACACCAGTGTACACTGTAACACCAGTGTACACTGTAACACCAGTGTACACAGTACCACCAGTGTACACTGTAACACCAGTGTACACAGCAACACCAGTGTACACAGTAACACCAGTTCATAGTAACACCCATGTACACAGTAACACCAGTACACAGTAACACCAGTGTACAAATCAACACGGGTGTACTCAGTAACACCATTGTACAGAGTAACATCAGTACACAGTAACAACAGTGTACAGAGTAACACCAGTGTACAGAGTAACACCAGTACACAGTAACACCAGTACACAGTAACACCAGTGCACACAGTAACACCAGGGCACACAGTAACACCAGTGTACACAGCAAAACCAGTGTACACAGTAACACCAGTGTACTCAGTAACACCATTACACAGTAACACCAGTGTACACAGTAACACCAATACACAGTAATACCCTTGCACACAATATCACCAAAGTACACAATAACACCGTTGCACACAGTAACACCAGTGTACACAGAAACACCTGTGTATACAGCAACACCATTGTACACAGTAACACCAGTGTACACAATAACACCAGTGTACACAGTAACACCAGTGTACACAGTAACACCATTACACAGTAACACCAGTGTACACAGTAACACCAGTACACAGTAATACCGTTACACACAGTATCACCCGTGTACACAGCAACATCAGTGTACACAGTAACACCAGTGTACACCGTAACACAAGTGTAAACAGTAACACCAGTGTACACTGTAACACCAGTGTACACAGTAACACCAGTGTACACTGTAACACCAGTGTACACAGTAACACCAGTGTACACTGAAACACCAGTGTAAACAGCAACACCAGTGTACAGAGTAACACAAGTTCACAGTAACACCAGTGTACAGAGTAACACCAGGGTACACAGTAACACCAGTGTACACAGTAACACCAGTGTACCCAGTAAAACCAGTGTACACAGTTACACCAGTGTACACAGCAACAACAATGTACACAGTAACTCCAGTACACAGTAAAACGAGTGTACACAGTAACACAGTAACACCAGTGTAAATAGTAACACCAGTGTACACAGAAACACCAGTTTACACAACAACACCAGAGTACACAGTAACACCAGTGTACACAGCGACACCAGTGTACACAGTAACACCAGTACAGCGTAACACCAATGTACACAGTAACACCAGTGTACACAGCAACAACAGTGTACTCACTAACACCTGAACATAGTTGCACCACTGAACACAGCAACACCAATGTACACAGCAACACCAGTGTACACAGTAACACCAGTACAGAGTAACACTTATGTACACAGTAACACCAGTGTACACAGCAACACCGGTTTACACAGTAACACCAGTACACAGTAACACCCGTGTACACAGTAACACCAGTACACAGTAACACCAGTACACAGTAACACCCGTGTACACAGTAACACCAGTACACAGTAACACTAGGACTCAATAACACCCGTGTACACAGTAACTCCAGTACTCATTAACACCAGTGTACAGAGCAACACCAGTACACAGCAACATAAGTGTAAAGAGTAAAACCTGAACATAGTAACACCAGTACACAGTAACACCAGTGCACATAGTAACACTAGGGCACACAGTAACACCAGTGCACACAATAACACCAGTGTACACAGTAACACCAGTGTACACAGCAAAACCAGTGTACACAGTAACACCAATGTACACAGTAACACCATTACACAACAACACCAGTGTACATAGAAAAACTTGTGTACACAACAACACCAGTGTACACAGTAACACCAGTACAGAGTAACACCAATGTACACAGTAACACCATTGAACCTAGCAACAACAGTGTACACAGTAACACCAGAACACAGAAACACCAGTGTACACAGCAACACCGGTATACACAGTAACACCAGTGTACTCAGTAACACCAGTACACAGTAACACCCGTGTACACAGTATCACCAGTACACAGTAACACCAGTACACAGTAACACCTGTGTACACAGTAACACCAGTGTACACAGCAACACCAGTGTACTCAGTAACACCAGTACACAGTAACACTAGTGTACACAGTAACACAGTAACACCAGTGTCCACAGTAACACAGTAACACCAGTGTACACAGTAACACCAGTGTATACAGTAACACCAGTGTACACAGTAACACCAGTACACACAGTAACACCAGAACACACAGTAACACCAGTGTACACAGTAACACCAGTACACACAGGAACACCAGTACAAACAGTAACAACAATGCAAACAGTAATACAAGTGTACACAGTAACACCAGTGTACATAAGTAACACTAGTATACACAGTAACAAGAGTGTACACAGTAACAGCAGTGTACACAGTAACACCAGTACATTCAGTAACACCAGTTCACACAGTAACTCCAGCATACACAGTAACACAAGTGCACACAGTAACATCAGTGTACATAGTAACACCAGAGTATACAGTAACAAAAGTGTACACAGTAACACCAGTGTACACAGCAACACCAGCACACACAGTAACACGAGTACACAAAGTAACACCAGTGTACTCAATAACACCAGTAAACACAGTAACATCGGTGTAAACACTATACATTCAGAGTACACAGAAACACCAGTACACACAAGAAGCATACACTGAAACGTACACTGAAGAAGCATATAATGAAACTGGAAAAGGTTCAGAGGTTTGCAACGAGACTCGTCCCAGAGCTACGAGGGATGGGGTATGAAGAGCGCCTGAGGGAACTGTGCCTTACGACACTAGAAAGAAGAAGGGAGAGGGGGGACATGATAGGAACGTATAAGATACTCAGAGGAATTGACAGAGTGGACATAGACGAAATGTTCACACGGAATAGTAACAGAACGAGAGGACATGGATGGAAGCTTGAAACTCAGATGAGTCACAGAGATGTTAGGAAGTTTTCTTTTAGCGTGAGAGTAGTGGGGAAATGGAATGCACTTCAGGAACAGGTTGTGGAAGCAAATACTATTCATAATTTTAAAACCAGGTATGATAGGGAAATAGGACAGGAGTCATTGCTGTAAACAACCGATGCTCGAAAGGCGGGATCCAAGAGTCAATGCTCGATCCTGCAGACACAACTAGGTGAGTACAACTAGGTGAGTACACAGTAACACAAGTACACAAAGTAACACCAGTACACACAGTAACACCAGTGTACACAGTAACACCAGAGTACACAGTAAGACAAGTGTACACAGTAACACCGTTGCACACAGTAACACCAATGTATACAGTAACACCAGTGTATAAAGCAACACAAGTGTATACAGTAACACCAGTATATAAAGTATATAAAGCAACACCAGTGTAGACAGTAATACCAGTGTACACAGTAACACCACTGTACACAGTAACACCAGTGTACACAGTAACATTATTATACAGTAACACCAGTGTACACAGTAACACCAATGCACATAGTAACACCAGTGCACACAATAACACCAGTGTACACAGTAACACCAGTATACACAGTAACACCAGTACACACTGTAACACCAGTACACACAGTAACAAAAGTACACACAGTAACAACAGTGTATACAGTAACACCAGTATACACAGTAACACCAATGTACACAGTAGCACAAGTGTACACAGTATCAGAAGTACACAGAATAACACCAGTGTATACAGTAACACCAGAGTATACAGTAACACCAGTGTATACAGAAACACCAGTTTACACAGTAACACCAGTACACACAGTAACACCAGTACACACAGTAACACCAGTGTACACAGTAACACCAGTAAACACAGGAACACCAGTACAAACAGTAACAACAATGCATACAGTAACGCAAGTGTACACAGTAACACCAGTGTACATAAGTAACACTAGTACACACAGTAACAAGAGTGTACACAGCAACACCAGTGTACACAGTAGTACCAGTGTACACAGTAACAGCAGTGTACACAGTAACACCAGTACATACAGTAACACCAGTACACACAGTAACTCCAGCATACACAGTAACAATAGTACACAGAGTAACAACAGTGCACACAGTAACACCAGAGTACACAGTAACAAAACGTGCACAGTAACACCAGTGTACACAGCAACACCACTACACACAGTAACACAAGTACACAAAGTAACACCAGTGTACTCAATAACACCAGTACACACAGTAACATCGGTGTAAACACTATACCACAAGAATACACAGAAACACCAGTACACACAGTAACACCAGTACACAAAGTAACACCAATACACACTGTAACACCAGTGTACACAGTAACACCAGAGTACACAGTAATACCAGTGCAGTAACACCAGTAACCACAGCAACATCATTGTACTCAGGTACACCATTGTACAGAGTAACACCAGTACACAGTAACACCAGTACACAGCAACACCAGTACACAGTAACACCAGTGTACACTGTAACACCAGGGCACACAGAAACACCAGTGTACACAGTAACACAAGTGTATACAGCAACACCGTTGCACACAGTAACACCAGTGCACACAGTAACACCAGTGTACACAGGAACACAAGTGTACACAGTAACACCTGTGTACACAGTAACACCATTACACAGTAACACCAGTGTACACAGTAACACCATTACACAGTAACACCAGTGTAAACAGTAACACCAATACACAGTAACACCGTTGCACACAGTATCACCAGTGTACACAGCAACTTCAGTGCACACAGTATCACCAGTACACAGTAACACCTCTGCGCACAGTAACACCAGTGTACACAGTAACACCAGTGTACACAGTAACACCAGTGTACAGTGTAACACCAGTGTACACAGTAACACCAGTGTACACTAACACCAGTGTACACAGTAACACAAGTGCACACAGCAACACCAGTGTACATAGTAACACCAGTTCACAGTAACACTTGTGTAAAGAGTAAAACCAGGGTACACAGTAACACCAGTGTACACAGTAACACCAGTGTACACAGTAACACCAGTGTACACAGTTACACCAGTGTACACAGCAACAACAGTTTACACAGTAACACCAGTACACAGTAAAACGAGTGTACACAGCAACACAGTAACGCCAGTGTACACAGTAACACAAGTGTACACAGCAACACCAGTGTACACACTAACACCAGTGTATCCAGTATCACCATTACACAGTACTACCAGTGTACACAGTAACACAAGTGTACACAGCAACACCAGTGTACACACTAACACCAGTGTATCCAGTATCACCATTACACAGTACTACCAGTGTACACAGTAACACAGTAACATCAGTGTACACAGTAACACAGTAACACCAGTGTACAGAATAACACCAGTGTACATAGCAACACCAGTGTACACAGAAACACCAGTGTGCACAACAACACCAGTGTACACAGAAAAACCAGTGTACACAACAACACCAGTGTACACAGTAACACCAGTACAGCGTACCACCAATGTACACAGTAACACCAGTGTACCTAGCAACAACAGTGTACACAGTAACACCAGAACACAGTACCACCAGTTTACACAGCAACACCGGTATACACAGTAACACCCGTGTACACAGTAACACCTGTACACTGTAACACCAGTACACGGTAACACCTGTGTACACAGTAACACCAGTGTACACAGCACCACCAGTGTACTCAGAAACACCAGTACACAGTAACACTAGTGTACACAGTAACACAGTAACACAAGTGTACAAAGTAACAACAGTGTACACAGTAATACAGTAACACCAGTGTACAGAGTAACACAGTAACACGAGTGTACACAGTAGCACAGTAACACCAGTGTACACAGTTGCACAGTAACACCAGTGTACACAGTAACACCAGTGTACACAGTAACACCAGTGTACACAGTAACACCAGTACACACAGTAACACCAGTACACACAGGAACACTAGTACAAACAGTAACAACAATGCATACAGTAATACAAGTGTACACAGTAACACCAGTGTACATAAGTAACACTAGTATACACAGTAACAAGAGTGTACATAGCAACACCAGTGTACACAGTAGCACCAGTGTACACAGTAACTGCAGTGTACACAGTAACACCAGTACACACAGTAAATCCAGCATACACAGTAACACAAGTACACACAGTAACACCAGTGTACACAGTAACACCAGAGTACACAGTAACAAAAGCGTACACAGTAACACCAGTGTACACAGCAACACCACTACACACAGTAACACAAGTACACAAAGTAACACCAGTGTACTCAATAACACCAGTACACACAGTAACATCGGTGTAAACACTATACCACCAGAATACACAGAAACACCAGTACACACAGTAACACCAGTACACAAAGTAACACCAATACACACAGTAACACCAGTGTACACAGTAACACCAGAGTACACAGTAATACCAGTGCAGTAACACCAGTAACCACAGCAACATCATTGTACTCAGTAACACCATTGTACAGAGTAACACCAGTACACAGAAACACCAGTACACAGTAACACCAGTACACAGTAACACCAGTGTACACTGTAACACCAGGGCACACAGTAACACCAGTGTACACAGTAACACAAGTGTATACAGCAACACCGTTGCACACAATAACACCAGTGCACACAGTAACACCAGTGTACACAGGAACACAAGTGTACACAGTAACACCAGTGTACACAGTAACACCATTACACAGTAACACCAGTGTACACAGTAACACCATTACACAGTAACACCAGTGTAAACAGAAACACCAATACACAGTAACACCGTTGCAAACAGTATCACCAGTGTACACAGCAACTTCAGTGCACACAGTATCACCAGTACACAGTAACACCTCTGCGCACAGTAACACCAGTGTACACAGTAACACCAGTGTACACAGTAACACCAGTGTACACTGTAACACCAGTGTACACAGTAACACTAGTGTACACTAACACCAGTGAACACAGTAACACAAGTCCACACAGCAACACCAGTGTACACAGTAACACCAGTTCACAGTAGCACTAGTGTACAGAGTAAAACCAGGGTACACAGTAACACCAGTGTACACAGTAACACCAGTGTACACAGTAACACCAGTGTACACAGTTACACCAGTGTACACAGCAACAACAGTGTACACAGTAACACCAGTACACAGTAAAACGAGTTTGCACAGCAACACAGTAACGCCAGTGTACACAGTAACACAAGTGTACACAGCAACACCAGTGTACACAGTAACACCAGTGTGTCCAGTAACACCATTACACAGTACTACCAGTGTACACAGTAACACAGTAACATCCGTGTACACATTAACACAGTAACACCAGTGTACAGAATAACACCAGTGTACATAGCAACACCAGTGTACACAGAAACACCAGTGTACACAACAACACCAGTGCACACAGAAAAACCAGTGTACACAACAACACCAGTGTACACAGTAACACCAGTACAGCGTAGCACCAATGTACACAGTAACACCAGTGTACCTAGCAACAACAGTGTACACAGTAACACCAGAACACAGTAACACCAGTGTACACAGCAACACCGGTATACACAGTAACACCTGTGTACACAGTAACACCAGTACACAGTAACACCAGTACACGGTAACACCTGTGTACACAGTAACACCAGTGTACACAGCACCACCAGTGTACTCAGAAACACCAGTACACAGTAACACTAGTGTACACAGTAACACAGTAACACCAGTGTACACAGTAACACAGTAACACAAGTGTGCAAAGTAACAACAGTGTACACAATAATACAGTAACACCAGTGTACAGAGTAAGACAGTAACACGAGTGTACACAATAGCACAGTAACACCAGTGTACACAGTAACACCAGTACACACAGTAACACCAGTACACACAGTAACACCAGTGTACATCGTAACACTAGTACACACAGGAACACCAGTACAAACAGTAACAACAATGCATACAGTAATACAAGTGTACACAGTAACACCAGTGTACATAAGTAACACTAGTATACACAGTAACAAGAGTGTACATAGCAACACCAGTGTACACAGTAGCACCAGTGTACACAGCACCACCAGTGTACTCAGAAACACCAGTACACAGTAACACTAGTGTACACAGTAACACAGTAACACAAGTGTACAAAGTAACAACAGTGTACACAGTAATACAGTAACACCAGTGTACAGAGTAACACAGTAACACGAGTGTACACAGTAGCACAGTAACACCAGTGTACACAGTTGCACAGTAACACCAGTGTACACAGTAACACCAGTGTACACAGCAACACCAGTGTACACAGTAACACCAGTACACACAGTAACACCAGTACACACAGGAACACTAGTACAAACAGTAACAACAATGCATACAGTAATACAAGTGTACACAGTAACACCAGTGTACATAAGTAACACTAGTATACACAGTAACAAGAGTGTACATAGCAACACCAGTGTACACAGTAGCACCAGTGTACACAGTAACTGCAGTGTACACAGTAACACCAGTACACACAGTAAATCCAGCATACACAGTAACACAAGTACACACAGTAACACCAGTGTACACAGTAACACCAGAGTACACAGTAACAAAAGCGTACACAGTAACACCAGTGTACACAGCAACACCACTACACACAGTAACACAAGTACACAAAGTAACACCAGTGTACTCAATAACACCAGTACACACAGTAACATCGGTGTAAACACTATACCACCAGAATACACAGAAACACCAGTACACACAGTAACACCAGTACACAAAGTAACACCAATACACACAGTAACACCAGTGTACACAGTAACACCAGAGTACACAGTAATACCAGTGCAGTAACACCAGTAACCACAGCAACATCATTGTACTCAGTAACACCATTGTACAGAGTAACACCAGTACACAGAAACACCAGTACACAGTAACACCAGTACACAGTAACACCAGTGTACACTGTAACACCAGGGCACACAGTAACACCAGTGTACACAGTAACACAAGTGTATACAGCAACACCGTTGCACACAATAACACCAGTGCACACAGTAACACCAGTGTACACAGGAACACAAGTGTACACAGTAACACCAGTGTACACAGTAACACCATGACACAGTAACACCAGTGTACACAGTAACACCATTACACAGTAACACCAGTGTAAACAGAAACACCAATACACAGTAACACCGTTGCAAACAGTATCACCAGTGTACACAGCAACTTCAGTGCACACAGTATCACCAGTACACAGTAACACCTCTGCGCACAGTAACACCAGTGTACACAGTAACACCAGTGTACACAGTAACACCAGTGTACACTGTAACACCAGTGTACACAGTAACACTAGTGTACACTAACACCAGTGAACACAGTAACACAAAGTGCACACAGCAACACCAGTGTACACAGTAAACACCAGTTCACAGTAGCACTAGTGTACAGAGTAAAACCAGGGTACACAGTAACACCAGTGTACACAGTAACACCAGTGTACACAGTAACACCAGTGTACACAGTTACACCAGTGTACACAGCAACAACAGTGTACACAGTAACTCCAGTACACAGTAAAACGAGTTTGCACAGCAACACAGTAACGCCAGTGTACACAGTAACACAAGTGTACACAGCAACACCAGTGTACACAGTAACACCAGTGTGTCCAGTAACACCATTACACAGTACTACCAGTGTACACAGTAACACAGTAACATCCGTGTACACATTAACACAGTAACACCAGTGTACAGAATAACACCAGTGTACATAGCAACACCAGTGTACACAGAAACACCAGTGTACACAACAACACCAGTGCACACAGAAAAACCAGTGTACACAACAACACCAGTGTACACAGTAACACCAGTACAGCGTAGCACCAATGTACACAGTAACACCAGTGTACCTAGCAACAACAGTGTACACAGTAACACCAGAACACAGTAACACCAGTGTACACAGCAACACCGGTATACACAGTAACACCTGTGTACACAGTAACACCAGTACACAGTAACACCAGTACACGGTAACACCTGTGTACACAGTAACACCAGTGTACACAGCACCACCAGTGTACTCAGAAACACCAGTACACAGTAACACTAGTGTACACAGTAACACAGTAACACCAGTGTACACAGTAACACAGTAACACAAGTGTGCAAAGTAACAACAGTGTACACAATAATACAGTAACACCAGTGTACAGAGTAACACAGTAACACGAGTGTACACAATAGCACAGTAACACCAGTGTACACAGTAACACCAGTACACACAGTAACACCAGTACACACAGTAACACCAGTGTACATCGTAACACTAGTACACACAGGAACACCAGTACAAACAGTAACAACAATGCATACAGTAATACAAGTGTACACAGTAACACCAGTGTACATAAGTAACACTAGTATACACAGTAACAAGAGTGTACATAGCAACACCAGTGTACACAGTAGCACCAGTGTACACAGTAACTGCAGTGTACACAGTAACACCAGTACATACAGTAACACCAGTACGCAGAGTAACTCCAGCATACACAATAACACAAGTACACACAGTAACACCAGTGTACACAGTAACACCAGAGTACACAGTAACAAAAGTGTACACACTAACACCAGTGTACACAGCAACACCAGTACACACAGTAACACAAGTACACAAAGTAACAATAGTGTACTCAATAACACCAGTACACACAGTAACATCGGGGTAAACACTCTACCACCAGAGTACACAGGAACACCAGTACACACAGTAACACCAGTACACAAAGTAACACCAGTACACACAGTAACACCAGTGTACACAGTAACACCAGAGTACACAGTAAGACAAGTGTACACAGTAACACCGTTGCACACAGTAACACCAGTGTATTCAGTAACACCAGTGTATACAGCAACACCAGTGTACACAGTAATACCAGTGTACACAGTAACACCAGTGTACACAGTAACATTATTACACAGTAACACCAGTGTACACAGAAACACCAGTGTACACAGTAACACCAATACACAGGGGTTAGGGGCCTCGTAGCCTGGTGGATAGCGCGCAGGATTCGTAATTCTGTGGCGCGGGTTCGATTCCCGCACGAGGCAGAAACAAATGGGTAAAGTGTCCTTCACCCTAAGTGCCCCTGTTTACCTAGCAGTAAATAGGTACCTGGGAGTTAGTCAGCTGTCACGGGCTGCTTCCTGGGGTGTGTGTGTGTGTGTGTGGTGGTGGAAAAAAAAAAGTAGTTAGTAAACAGTTGATTGACAGTTGAGAGGCGGGCCGAAAGAGCAAAGCTCAACCCCCGCAAAAACACAACTAGTAAACACAGTAACACCGTTGCACACAGTATCACCAGTGTACACAGCAACTTCAGTGCACACAGTATCACCAGTACACAGTAACACCAGTGTACACAGTAACACCAGTGTACACAGTAACACCAGTGTACACTGTAACACCAGTGTACACAGTAACACTAGTGTACACTAACACCAGTGAACACAGTAACACAAGTGCACACAGCAACACCAGTGTACACAGTAACACCAGTTCACAGTAGCACTAGTGTACAGAGTAAAACCAGGGTACACAGTAACACCAGTGTACACAGTAACACCAGTGTACATAGTAACACCAGTGTACACAGTTTACACCAGTGTACCACAGCAACAACAGTGTACACAGTAACACCAGTACACAGTAAAACGAGTGTACACAGCAACACAGTAACGCCAGTGTACACAGTAACACAAGTGTACACAGCAACACCAGTGTACACAGTAACACCAGTGTGTCCAGTAACACCATTACACAGTACTACCAGTGTACACAGTAACACAGTAACATCCGTGTACACATTAACACAGTAACACCAGTGTACAGAATAACACCAGTGTACATAGCAACACCAGTGTACACAGAAACACCAGTGTACACAACAACACCAGTGCACACAGAAAAACCAGTGTACACAACAACACCAGTGTACACAGTAACACCAGTACAGCGTAACACCAATGTACACAGTAACACCAGTGTACCTAGCAACAACAGTGTACACAGTAACACCAGAACACAGTAACACCAGTGTACACAGCATCACCGGTATACACAGCAACACCTGTGTACACAGTAACACCAGTACACAGTAACACCAGTACACGGTAACACCTGTGTACACAGTAACACCAGTGTACACAGCACCATCAGTGTACTCAGAAACACCAGTACACAGTAACACTAGTGTACACAGTAACACAGTAACACCAGTGTACACAGTAACACAGTATCACAAGTGTACAAAGTAACAACAGTGTACACAGTAATACAGTAACACCAGTGTACAGAGTAACACAGTAACACGAGTGTACACAATAGCACAGTAACACCAGTGTACACAGTAACACCAGTACACACAGTAACACCAGTACACACAGTAACACCAGTGTACATCGTAACACCAGTACACACAGGAACACCAGTACAAACAGTAACAACAATGCATACAGTAATACAAGTGTACACAGTAACACCAGTGTACATAAGTAACACTAGTATACACAGTAACAAGAGTGTACATAGCAACACCAGTGTACACAGTAGCACCAGTGTACACAGTAACTGCAGTGTACACAGTAACACCAGTACATACAGTAACACCAGTACGCAGAGTAACTCCAGCATACACAATAACACAAGTACACACAGTAACACCAGTGTACACAGTAACACCAGAGTACACAGTAACAAAAGTGTACACACTAACACCAGTGTACACAGCAACACCAGTACACACAGTAACACAAGTACACAAAGTAACAATAGTGTACTCAATAACACCAGTACACACAGTAACATCGGTGTAAACACTATACCACCAGAGTACACAGGAACACCAGTACACACAGTAACACCAGTACACAAAGTAACACCAGTACACACAGTAACACCAGTGTACACAGTAACACCAGAGTACACAGTAAGACAAGTGTACACAGTAACACCGTTGCACACAGTAACACCAGTGTATTCAGTAACACCAGTGAATACAGCAACACCAGTGTACACAGTAATACCAGTGTACACAGTAACACCAGTGTACACAGTAACATTATTACACAGTAACACCAGTGTACACAGAAACACCAGTGTACACAGTAACACCAATACACAGGGGTTAGGGGCCTCGTAGCCTGGTGGATAGCGCGCAGGATTCGTAATTCTGAGGCGCGGGTTCGATTCCCGCACGAGGCAGAAACAAATGGGCAAAGTTTCTTTCACCCTAAGTGCCCCTGTTACCTAGCAGTAAATAGGTACCTGGGAGTTAGTCAGCTGTCACGGGCTGCTTCCTGGGGTGTGTGTGTGTGTGTGGTGTGTGGAAAAAAAAAAAAAAAAAAAAAAAAAAAAAAAAGTAGTTAGTAAACAGTTGATTGACAGTTGAGAGGCGGGCCGAAAGAGCAAAGCTCAACCCCGCAAAAACACAACTAGTAAACACAGTAACACCGTTGCACACAGTATCACCAGTGTACACAGCAACTTCATTACACACAGTAACACCAGTACACAGTAACACCAGTGTACACAGCAACACCAGTGTACACAGTAACACCAGTTCACATTACACCAGCGTACAGAGTAACACCAGTGTACACTGTAACACTAGTGTACACAGTAACACCAGTGTGCACAGTAAAACGAGTTTACACAGTACCACAGTAACACCAGTGTACACAGCAACACCAGTGTACACAGTAACACCAGTGTACTTAGTAACACCAGTACACAGTAATACCAGTGTACACAGTAAGACAGTAAAACCAGTGTACAGAGTAACACAGTAACACCAGCTTACAAAATAACACCAGTGTACATAGTAACACCAGTGTACACAGAAACACCTGTGTACACAACAACACCAGTGTACACAGTAACACCAGTGTACACAGCAACACCAGTGTACACAGTAACACCAGTACAGAGTAACACCAATGTTCATAGTAACACCAGTGTACACAGCAACAACAGTGTACACAGTAACACCAGAACACAGTAACACCAGTGTACAAAGCAACACCGGTATACACAGTAACACCAGTGTACACAGTAACACCAGTATACACAGAAACACCCGTGTACTCAGTAACACCATTGTACAGAGTAACACCAGTACACAGTAACACCAGTGTACAGAGTAACACCAGTACACAGTAACATGAACGTACAGAGTAACACCAGAACATAGTAACACCAGTACACTGTAACACCAGTGCACACAGTCACACCATGGCACACAGTAACACCAGTACACGGAGTAACACCAGTGCGCACAGTAACACAAGTGCACACAGAAACACCAGTGCATACAGTAATACCAATGTACACAGTAACACCAGTACACAGTAACACCAGTGTACACAGTAACACCTGTACGCAGTAACACCAGTACACAGTAACACCAGTGTACACAGTAACACCAGTGTACACAGCAAAACCAGTGTACACAGTAACACCAGTGTACACAGTAACACCATTACACAGTAACACCAGTGTACACAGTAACACCAGTACAGAGTAATACCGTTGCACACAGTATCACCACTGTACACAGCAGGGAGCCGGTCGGCCGAGCGGACAGCATGCTGGGCTTGTGATCCTGTGGTCCTGGGTTCGATCCCAGGCGCCGGCGAGAAACAATGGGCAGAGTTTCTTTCACCCTATGCCCCTGTTACCTAGCAGTAAAAATAGGTACCTGGGTGTTAGTCAGCTCTCACGGGCTGCTTCCTGGGGTTGGAGGCCTGGTCGAGGACCGGGCCGCGGGGACACTAAAAGGCCCCGAAATCGTCTCAAGATAACCTCAAGATAGCAACACCAGTGTACACAGTAACACCAGTACACAGTAACACCGCTGCGCACAGTAACACCAATGTACACAGTAACACCATTGTACACAGCAACACCAATGTACACAGTAACACCAGTGTACACTGTAACACCAGTGTACACAGTAACACCAGTGTACACTGTAACACCAGTGTACACAGTAACACAAGTGTACACAGCAACACCAGTGTACACAGTAACACCAGTTCACAGTAACACTAGTGTACAGAGTAACACCAGGGTACACAGTAACACCAGTGTACACAGTATTACCAGTCCCATACTGACTGACTTTCGCCCTCCTGGGCTAAGGTATGCTGAACTCTGTAGTTACTATATGAGTACTGGAACACTTGATGATATATTGGACTTGTATCCAAAATTGACCATGTAATGTATCAATCATACAATGTATGTATGTGATGTAACTATATAACCTGAGCTTGTAAAAGCACCTTCATCACCTTCAGTGATTAAGTGCTTAATTGCACACTAGTTTCTTTATCAGCTACCTCACCCTGTCAGGGTAAATGAGACAAATGTATGTGAATGCATGTATGTGTGTATATATGTATGTGTATGTGTGTGTGTGTGTATGTATATGTATGGGTATAAAGCAAATATGGAAGCTGATCAGAATTACATTTCACCTTTGTGAATGTACATTAATGACACTATGTAAAAGACACATCTAATACTTTATGTAGGGCGTACGTAAATCTGTGTATCTTTGTATTTACGTATGTAGGTTAGCTTAGCATTTTAAAAGCACCGAATCACCTTCTGTGGTTGAGTGTTCAATAAACCCTTGAACTATATGTTTAACACTTCTCTAACCCTGTCCATGGAGGACAGAAGAAAATGTATATATGCTGGTTAGCATTGTAAATGTGTGGCCACGTCTGTGGTAGAAAATAATAAAAAAAAAAAAAAAAAAAAAAAAAAGTATTACCAGTGTACACAGTAACACCAGTGTACACAGTTACACCAGTGTACACAGCAACAACAGTGTACACAGTAACACCAGTACATAGTAAAACGAGTGTACACAGTAACGCCAGTGTACACAGTAACACAATTGTACACAGCAACACCAGTGTACACAGTAACACCAATGTACCCAGTAACACCAGTTTACACAGTAATACCAGTGTACAGAATAACACCAGTGTACATAGCAACACCAGTGTACACAGAAACACCAGTGTACACAAGAACACCAGTGTACACAGAAAAACCAGTGTACACAGTAACACCAAGACAGAGTAACACCAATCTACACAGTAACACCAGTGTACATTGCAACAACAGTGTACACAGTAACACCAGTGTACATTGCAACAACAGTGTACACAGTAACACCAGAACACAGTAGCACCAGTGTACACAGCAACACCGGTATACACAGTAACACCAGTGTACTCAGAAACACCAGTACACAGTGACACCCGTGTACACAGTAACACCAGTACACAGTAACACAAGTACACAGTAACACCAATGTACACAGTAACACCAGTGTACACAGCAACACCAGTGTACTCAGTAACACCAGTACACAGTAACACCAGTGTACACAGAAACACTAGTGTACACAGTAACACAGTAACATCTGTGTACACAGTAACACCAGTGTACACAGTAACAAAGTAACAACAGTGTACACAGTAACACCAGTGTACACAGTAATACAGTAACACCAGTGTACAGAGTAACACAGTAACACAAGTGTACACAGTAACACCAGTGTACACAGTAACACAAGTGTACAAAGTAACAACAGTGTACACAGTAATACAGTAACACCAGTGTACAGAGTAACACAGTAACACAAGTGTACTTAGTAACACCAGAGTACACAGTAACACTAGTGTACACAGTAACACAGTAACACCTGTGTACACAGTAACACCAGTGTACACAGTAACACAAGTGTACAAAGTAACAACAGTGTACACAGTAATACAGTAACACCAGTGTACAGAGTAACACAGTAACACAAGTGTACACAGTAACACCAGTGTACACAGTAACACAGTAACACAAGTGTACAAAGTAACACCAGTGTACACAGTAACACAGTAACACAAGTGTACAAAGTAACAACAGTGTACACAGTAATACAGGAACACCAGTGTACAGAGTAACACAGTAACACAAGTGTACTTAGTAACACCAGAGTACACAGTAACACTAGTGTACACAGTAACACCTGTGTACACAGTAACACCAGTGTACACAGTAACACAGTAACACAAATGTACAAAGTAACAACAGTGTACACAGTAATACAGTAACACCAGTGTACAGAGTAACACAGTAACACCAGAGTACACAGTAACACAGTAACACCCGAGTACAGAGTAACACCAGTGTACACAGCAACACCAGTGTACACAGTAACACCTGTGTACACAGCAACACCAGTCAGTAACTCCAGTACAGAGTAACAACAGTGTACACAGTAACACCAGTGTACAAAGCAACACCAGTGTACATAGTAACACCAGTGTACACAGCAACACCAGTGTACACAGTAACAATAGTACAGAGTAACACCAGTGTACACAGCACCACCAGTGTACATAGTACCATCAGCACACAGTAACACCAGTGTACACAGCAACACCAGTGTACACAGTAACACCAGAGTACACAGTAAAACAAGTGTACACAGCAACACCAGTGTACACAGTAACACCAGTAGAGAGTAACACCAGTGTACACTGTAACACCAGTGTACACTATAACACCAGTGTACACAGTAACACCAGTACACAGTAACACCAGTGTACACAGTAACACCAGTACACAGTAACACCAGTTTACACAGTAACACCAGTGTATACAGTAACAAAGTAACACAAGTGTACAAAGCAACAACAGTGTACACAGCAATACAGTAACACCAGAGTACAGAGTAACACAGTAACACAAGTGTACACAGTAACACAGTAACACCAGTGTACACAGTAACACAGTAACACCAGAGTACAGAGTAACACCAGTGTACACAGCAACACCTGTGTACACAGTAACACCTGTGTACACAGCAATACCAGTCAGTACCTCCAGTACAGAGTAACAACAGTGTACACAGTACCACCAGTGTACACAGCAACACCGGTATACACAGCAACATAAGTGTACAAAGCAACACCAGTGTACACAGTAACACCAGTGTACACAGCAACACCAGTGTACATAGTAACAATAGTACAGAGTAACACCAGTGTACACAGCACCACCAGTGTACATAGTAACATCAGTACACAGTAACACCAGTGTCCACAGCAACACCAGTGTACACAGTAACACCAGAGTACACAGTAACACCATTGTACAGATTAACACCAGTACACAGTAACACCAGTGTACAGAGTAACACCAGTGTACACTGTAACACCAGTATACACAGTAACACCAGTACACAGTAACATCAGTGTACAGAGTAACTCCAGTACACAGTAACACCAGTTTACACAGTAACACCAGTGTACACAGCAACTCCAGTATACACAGTAACATAAGTGTTCAGAGTAACACCAGTACACAGTAACACCAGTGTACAGAGTAACACCAGTACACAGTAACACCAGGGTACACAGTAACAAACGTAAACAGTAACACCAGTGTACACAGTAACACCAGTGTACACAGTAACACCATTGTACACAGTAACACCATTGTACAGAGTAACACCAGTACACAGTAACACCAGTGTACAGAGTAACACCAGTACACAGTAACACCAGTGTACAGAGTAACACTAGAACACAGTAACACCAGTACACAGTAACACCAGTGTACACAGTAACACCAGTGTACACTACTACACATAAGGGGCATAACTGGCCGACCCCTCACAGTGTTCAAGAGAGAACTGGATAAGCACCTCCAAAGGATACCTGATCAACCAGGTTGTGACTCATACGTCAGGCTGCGAGCAGCCGCGTCTAACAGCCTGGTTGATCAGTCCAGCAACCAGGAGGCCTGGTCGACGACCGGGCCGCGGGGACACTAAGCCCCGGAAGCACCTCAAGGTAACCTCAAGGTTACAGTAACACCAGTGCACACAGTAACACCAGTGCCAGAGTAACACCAGTAAACACAGTAACAGCAATGCAAACTGTAACACCAGTGCATACAGTAACACCAGTATACACAGTAATACCAGTAAACAGTAACACTAGTGTACAAAGTACCACCAGTGTACACAGTAACACCAGTACACAGTAACACCAGTATACACAGTAACACCAGTACACAGTGTTGTACTGTACTGTACCCCCCAGCTACGAGGGGGGCCTCGTAGCCTGGTGGATAGCGCGCAGGACTGGTAATTCTGTGGCGCGGGTTCGATTCCCGCACGAGGCAGAAACAAATGGGCAAAGTTTCTTTCACCCTAAGTGCCCCTGTTACCTAGCAGTAAATAGGTACCTGGGAGTTAGTCAGCTGTCACGGGCTGCTTCCTGGGGTGTGTGTGTGTGGTGTGGGAGAAAAAAAAAAAAAATAGTTAGTAAACAGTTGATTGACAGTTGAGAGGCGGGCCGAAAGAGCAAAGCTCAACCCCCGCAAAAACACAACTAGTAAACACAACTAGTAAACACAGTAACACCGTTGCACACAGTAACACCAGAGTACACAGTAACACCAGTGTACACGGTAACACCAGTGTACACAGTAATACCAGTGTACACAGTAACACAAGTGTACACAGCAACACCGTTGCACACAGTAACACCAGTGTACACTGTAACATAAGTGTACAAAGTAACACCAGTGTACACAGTAACACCAGTGCACACAGTAACACCAGTGCACACAATAACAACAGTGTACACAGTAGCACAAGTGTACACAGTAGCATTTGTGTGCACAAAACACCAGTGCATACAATAACACCAGTGTACACAGTAACACCAGTGTACACAGTAGCACCAGTGTACACAGTAACACCAGGGTACACAGTAGCACCAGTGTACACAGTAACACCAGTGTACACAGCAACAGCAGTGTACACAGGGGCCTCGTAGCCTGGTGGATAGTGGGCAGGACTCGTAATTCTGTGGCGCGGGTTCGATTCCCGCACGAGGCAGAAACAAATGGGCAAAGTTTCTTTCACCCTGAATGCCCCTGTTACCTAGCAGTAAATAGGTACCTGGGTGTTAGTCAGCTGTCACGGGCTGCTTCCTGGGGGTGGAGGCCTGGTCGAGGACCGGGCCGCGGGGACACTAAAGCCCCGAAATCATCTCACGATAACCTCAAGATAACAGTAACACCAGTACACAGTAAAACGAGTGTACACAGTAACACCAGTGTACACAGTAACACAAGTGTAGACAGCAACACCAGTGTACACAGTAACACCAGTGTACCCAGTAACACCAGTACACAGTAATACCAGTGTACACAGTAACACCAATGTACACAGCAACACCAGTGTACTCAGTAACACCATTGTACAGAGTAACACCAGTACACAGTAACACCAGTGTACAGAGTAACACCAGTACACAGTAACATAAGTGTACAGAGAAATACCAGAACACAGAAACACCAGTACACAGTAACATCAGTGTACACGGTAACACCAGGGCACACAGTAACACCAGTGTACACAGTAACACAAGTGTACACAGCAACACCGTTGCACACAGTAACACCAGTTCACACAGTAACACCAGTGTACACAGTAACACACGTGTACACAGTAACACCAGTGCACACAGTAACACCAGTGCACACAATAACACCAGTGTGCACAGTAACGCCAGTACACAGTAACACCAGTGTACACAGTGTTACGTGGAGGTGGGCCGGGGCTCTGCTAGCACTCAGCTGCTAGGGGCTCAAAAGGCCGAATACTCAGCCCCTCCGACTCCCGGGATTCACCGGAGTCTCCTTGGTCACACAGGAGAGGACCAACAATGCCCACCTCCGCAGGTCTTTGCTTCCACCACAAAAGGGGTGCCACTGATTCACCCTGGAAGAACTTCAGTCAAACACAGGGAAACTGCTGTTAACAGTTCTGGCCTAGGCCCGTGGAGGAGTGAAGGAAGACTCAATCTTACCTTATAACCATAACCTCCCTGAGTCTTGCCTGCCAGACAAAAAGGTTGCAGGAACTCCTTTCCCGCCTGTCTTCTCTATCTTCTTCTTAACAAGGTCGCCAGCTGGGTATTATATCTGCACCCCAGCAATGCAGTTCAGTGGGTGTATTATATATTGTTTGTTGCCAGAAGGTTGTTACTCCCATAGATCTGCTATTGTACTGTCTTCCCAGGGTACTCTCCCAGGAAGGTCTGTGTGGCTTTACCTCTCTCTAGCCACTACGTTACTAGTTGCCACCATTCAGGCACTGATACTGATCGGATGGCTAAGGGTACACTCTTATATAAGACCGTGCTGTCTTTACCACTCTCCAGGCAATAAGAACCTCTATAGAGAACGTAGTGTTCCCTAGGTGGTACTATAATAACCTTCGTGTATGCTCATAGAGAAATATTATAATGGAGGCATACTTAAACACAGTGATAAAATGTGTGAATTTACTGACGCAAATTACATGAACACACATACAATCACAAGTAATACATGAATATGAAAAAAAGGATAATAAGTCTGGAGATCGTCAGCCTCTTCTTCCACGACCTCCAACACTCCTTCAACTGGGCAGAAAGACAGGAGTCCCACACTCTCTCACAGAAGGGCCTCTTCACCACGTCGGCGCCGCTTCTTCACTGTCCTGCCATCCATACACACTGTCCCCTCTGACAGTCCTGGACACAAGCTGCCTTGCAGCCTATTCTACTACTAAAGTATTAATGTCCTATTGCCACATACATAAGTAAATATTGTGGCCTAACTAGCCTACTCACACAAGGGGTAATGGGAGGGAAAATGATCTACCTTACATTCCTGGCTCACGACGCCTGTCCCTCGATGGTGTGAGGTTCCCACGCTTCCTGAGTCGATCATTGACGATCCAGGAACGTTCCACAGGTCCTCAGGTGTCGTGGAGCCTTCGCGTCGTCGCCGTTCCAATCCCTGAGATTCAGCTACCCCAATCCTGGTTCATCGATGGGCACTGAGCTAATCACTATTTTCCCACACTCGCCCCCTTCCACAAGGCGTTGCTCCTTGTCCTAGGCACGGTGTCGTCCTTCCAAAACCCTCAATGGATGTGACCCGGTCACAGCTAGGCTTGCCCGCCACACCTTTCCAGGCCCTCAACGTCCAGCGTCGTCGCCGAATATTTTCCAAGTTTGGCACTCTTTTGCTCAATAAACTTGGTTCCTTTTTGCTTCCCAGAAGCGCGGGGTCTCCAATACATAAGATGGGCTGCGATAGCCAGCTCTAATCCACTAGGAAAGGCTTGTAGAGCCTCAAATCCTTGAGAGCTGACCGAGGTGCGTCCTCTCGCCTTCACGGTCAGCTCAACTCTGACGTTGGCGCCGCCCGGGCACTCGGTGACGTCATGGCGGGCCCTGATTGGTCACCCGCGACCTAAGTCGGCCAATCCGCGATCGGCTAGTGTCCCTTCCAAAACGTCATATCTGCAGCAGGGGATACTCCTTCATTTTATATCGGGGTGCCAATTTCCCCTTACTTACAACTTATAATGTAACTTTCTCCCTTAACTGGCAGCCGGTCTGGTCGCCACATATATCAATAGACTCCCTGAACCTCAGAGAATCAGTTGGGAGAGCTGATATGACTCTTAAAGCAGGCAAACGAAAGAAATTGGAGAGAGCACTGTAACAATATTTATATATTTATATAAATATATAAATATATAAATATATATATATATATATATATATATATATATATATATATATATATATATATATATATATATATAAATATATATATGTCGTACCTAGTAGCCAGAACGCACTTCTCAGCCTTCTTTACAAGGCCCAATTTGCCTAATAAGCCAAGTTTTCATGAATTAATTGTTTTTCGACTATCTAACCTACCTAACCTAACCTAACTTTTTCGGCTACCTAACCTAACCTAACCTATAAAGATAGGTTAGGTTAGGTTAGGTAGGGTTGGTTAGATTCGGTCATATATCTACGTTAATTTTAACTCCAATAAAAAAAATTGACCTCATACATAATGAAATGGGGAGCTTTATCATTTCATAAGAAAAAAATTAGAGAAAATATATTAATTCAGGAAAACATGGCTTATTAGGTAAATCGGGCCTAGCATAGTAGGCGGAGAAGTGCATTCTGGCTACTAGGTACGACATATATATATATATATATATATATATATATATATATATATATATATATATATATATATATATATATATATATATATATATATATATATATATATATATATATATATGTATATATATCAGAGAAACCAAAACCGACCAAACTAAGTTCCAAAGGGTAACGAAGGACACTACAGCCGAATTAAAAGCAAAGGTCAACAAACTGATCGAAACTGTGAACGCCAAGAAATCCGGACTCCACCTGCCAAAGATCATTGGGGAATATAAACCTGGATATGCGTATGGAAATGTCAAGACGCACAAGCCTGGAAACCCACTTCGGCCAATCATTAGCCAGATACCCACACCCACGTACAGATTGGCGAAGCGACTCAACGGCCTGCTGACTCCTTATGTTCCTTGCGCCTTCAGCCTGAAGTCTCCAAAGGAATTTGTGGACTTACTGCGGGGCGCACGGGCCACAGGGATAAGAGCCTCGTTGGACGTAGAGTCGCTGTTTACCTACGTACCTGTGGACGAGACAATCGGAATGATAGCCGACAGAGTGTATCGTGATCCAGCCTGTACTCCTCTTGACATGCCAGAAAGTATTCTGAGGAAACTACTCCAAGCTTGTACTAAAGAGGCACCCTTCTTGAGCCCGGATGGGCACATGTATAAGCAAGTAGATGGGGTCGCCATGGGTTCTCCCCTAGGTGTCCTGTTTGCAAACTTCTACATGGGTACCATCGAGCAAAAAGTCTTAGTCGACATGAACTTGAAACCGGCCATATACTGCAGGTATGTTGACGACATTTTTACACAGGTACCTGATGTCAGACATCTGCAGGAGCTGAAGGAGGCATTTGAGCAGAGTTCCGTGCTGCGTTTCACTTACGAGACGGAAAAGGATGGGAAGCTGCCTTTTCTAGATGTAACAGTCATGGAAAAGGGCGGAGGTTTCCACACTGCAGTCTACACAAAGGAAACAAACATAGGAATGTGCCTAAATGCCAACAGCGACTGCCCTGACAGGTACAAGAGGAGTGTTGTTAACGCATACGTCGACCGTGCTCTCAGCCACAGCTCAGAATGGAAGCAAGTCGACGAAGAACTCTGTAGGGTAAGGCAGGTCCTAGTCAATAACGGCTTCTCCAATGGTTTCATCGAAGACATCATAAGAAGGAAAGTGAAAAGCCATGCAACCTCCGAAGAGACAACTAACACAACACCTATACCCCCTATTAGACTATTTTACAGGAACTTCTTTTCCACAGCTCATAAAACAGAGGAAAGGGTCCTGAAAGATATTGTTAATAGAAACGTTATCCCTACAGACAAAAATCAGAGGATACAACTGACGATTTACTATAAAACCAGAAAAACGGCCAGCCTACTCATGAGAAACTCTCCAGACACGAAACAGAACGCTTTAAAAGAGACTAACGTCGTCTATGCCTTCAAATGCCCACTTGGGGACTGTAAGCTCCAAAAAACCCAGTATATAGGCAAGACAACAACATCTCTTTCTAGGCGTTTAACGATGCATAAACAACAGGGCTCCATTAAGGAACATATAATCTCTTCCCATAACCAAACCATCGCCAGAGAAATCCTAGTAAACAACACAGAAATCATCGATAGATACAGCGATAGCAGGCAGCTTGACGTTTGCGAGGCACTACACATCAAGAAGTCAACACCAGCAATCAACAGCCAATTATTGCACAACTATATTCTACCCACCTCAAGACTCCGCTCCAATATAGAAGCATCAAGAAATATGGACCAATAGGCTTTCTACAAACACTTCTATTCAATACCCATTGTTTCTGTTCTGTCTTGTGTTGATACTTTTAATACCCTATTAATATCCTCTAGTGTTCTGTCTTGTGTTAATGCCACATCATCCTTCCCACCTCACTCAAATGTAATGCCACATCACCCTTCCCACCTCACTCAAATGTAGATATAAAATCAGGGAAACGCAAGTTCTAATCAGTTGTGTATTTGTGAAGTCTTTGAAAATGTAATAAGTTTTACGAAACGCGCCCGTGTCGCGTCAGACTAGAAATAAAAATGAATTTTGGAGAAGTGATTTTTGATTTACCTCCAACAGTGAAGCATAATGTACGAAAGATTGAGAAAATTCTTGTTAGAATTATTAATCTTACTTTTTCGGTCATATTTAATAATATATGTCTACAGGAAAGACTGCTACCAAAATATACTAATATGTATATATATATATATATATATATATATTCTCAGTCTTCTTTACAAGGCCCAATTTGCCTAATAAGCCAAGTTTTCATGAATTAATTGTTTTTCGACTATCTAACCTACCTAACCTAACCTAACTTTTTCGGCTACCTAACCTAACCTAACCTATAAAGATAGGTTAGGTTAGGTTAGGTTCGGTCATATATCTACGTTATTTTTAACTCCAATAAAAAAAAATTGACCTCATACATAGTGAAAAGGGAAGCTCTATCATTTCAAAAGAAAAAAATTATAGAAAATATAGTAATTCAGGAAAACTTGGCTTATTAGGCAAATCGGGCCTTGCATAGTAGGTTGAGAAGTGAGTTCTGGCTACTAGGTACGACATATATATATATATATATATATATATATATATATATATATATATATATATATATATATATATATATATATATATATATATATATAATATATAATATTAAATATGACCGAAAAAGTAAGATTAATAATTCTAACACGAATTTTCTCTATCTTTCTTACGTTTCTTTTCACTGTTGATGGTAATTCAAAGATCAATTCTAAAAAATTCAGAAAACCAGAAAAACGGCCAGCCTACTCATGAGAAACTCTCCAGACACAAAGCAGAACGCTTTAAAAGAGACCAACGTCGTCTATGCCTTCAAATGCCCACTTGGGGACTGTAAGCCTCAAAAAACACAGTATATAGGCATGACAACAACATCTCTTTCCAGGCGTTTAACGATGCATAAGCAACAGGGCTCCATTAGGGAACATATAATCTCTTCCCACAAACAAACCATCACCAGAGAAATCTTAGCAAACAACACAGAAATCATCGATAGATACAGCGATAGCAGGCGGCTTGACGTCTGCGAGGCACTACACATCAAGAGGTCAACACCAGCAATCAACAGCCAATTAATGCACAACTATATTCTACCCACTTCAAGACTCCGCTCCAATATAGAAGCATCAAGAAATATGGGCCAATAAAAATAGGCCTTCTGCAGTTACCTACTTTTAATACCTGTTTGTATTTCATTGTTTCGTGTTCTGTCTTGTGTTAAAAGTTTATTTTCACCTCATCCAAAACTATTGTAACATGTCACTTCACCCAAATGTAGGTATAAAAACTTTAAAGATGTTTAAGCTCTATTCAGTTAAAGTTTGTGTGTTTGTGTGAACTAAAGTCTTTGAAAATGTAATAACTTTTACGAAACGCGCTCAAGTGTCGCGTCAGACTAGAAATAAAAATGAATTTTGGAGAATTGATCTTTGAATTACCATCAACAGTGAAAGGAAACGTAAGAAAGATCGAGAAAATTCGTGTTAGAATTATTAATCTTACTTTTTCGGTCATATTTAATAATATATATATATATATATATATATATATATATATATATATATATATATATATATATATATATATATATATATATATATATATATATATATATATATATATATATATATATATATATATATATATATATATATATATATATATATATATATATATATATATATATATATATATATATATATTAGTATATTTTGGTAGCAGTCTTTCCTGTAGACATATATTATTAAATATGACCGAAAAAGTAAGATTAATAATTCTAACACGAATTTTCTCAATCTTTCGTACATTTCTTTTCACTGTTGGAGGTAAATCAAAAATCAATTCTCCAAAATTCATTTTTATTTCTAGTCTGACGCGACACGAGCGCGTTTTGTAAAACTTATTACATTTTCAAAGACTTTAGTTTACAAATACACAACTGAATAGAACTTACGCATCTCCGATTTTATATCTACATTTGAGTGAGGTGGAAGGGGTGATGTGGCATTAATCAACACAAGACAGAACAAGAGGTGGCATTAATAGGGTATTAAGTTCATCAACACAAGACAGAACAAGAGGTGGCATTAATAGGGTATTAATTTCATCAACACAAGACAGAACACGAAACAATGGGTATTGAATAGAAGTGTTTGTAGAAAGCCTATTGGTCCATATTTCTTGATGCTTCTATATTGGAGCGGAGTCTTGAGGTGGGTAGAATATAGTTGTGCAATAATTGGCTGTTGATTGCTGGTGTTGACTTCTTGATGTGTAGTGCCTCGCAAACGTCAAGCCGCCTGCTATCGCTGTATCTATCGATGATTTCTGTGTTGTTTACTAGGATTTCTCTGGCGATGGTTTGGTTGTGGGAAGAGATTATATGTTCCTTAATGGAGCCCTGTTGCTTATGCATCGTTAAACGCCTAGAAAGAGATGTTGTTGTCTTGCCTATATACTGGGTTTTTTGGAGCTTACAGTCCCTAAGAGGGCATTTGAAGGCATAGACAACGTTAGTCTCTTTTAAAGCGTTCTGTTTTGTGTCTGGAGAGTTTCTCATGAGTAGGCTGGCCGTTTTTCTGGTTTTATAGTAAATCGTCAGTTGTATCCTCTGATTTTTGTCTGTAGGGATAACGTTTCTATTAACAATATCTTTCAGGACCCTTTCCTCCGTTTTATGAGCTGTGGAAAAGAAGTTCCTGTAAAATAGTCTAATAGGGGGTATAGGTGTTGTGTTAGTTGTCTCTTCAGAGGTTGCATGGCTTTTCACTTTCCTTCTTATGATGTCTTCGACGAAACCATTGGAGAAGCCGTTGTTGACTAGGACCTGCCTTACCCTACAGAGTTCTTCGTCGACTTGCTTCCATTCTGAGCTGTGGCTGAGAGCACGGTCGACATATGCGTTAACAACACTCCTCTTGTACCTGTCTGGGCAGTCACTGTTGGCATTTAGGCACATTCCTATGTTCGTTTCCTTAGTGTAGACTGCAGTGTGGAAACCTCCGCTCTTTTCCATGACTGTTACATCTAGAAAGGGCAGCTTCCCATCCTTTTCCATCAACAGCCAATTATTGCACAACTATATTCTACCCACCTCAAGACTCCGCTCCAATATAGAAGCATCAAGAAATATGGACCAATAGACTTTCTACAAACACTTCTATTCAATACCCATTGTTTCGTGTTCTGTCTTGTGTTGATGAAATTAATACCCTATTAATGCCACCTCTTGTTCTGTCTTGTGTTGATGAACTTAATACCCTATTAATGCCACCTCTTATTCTGTCTTGTGTTGATTAATGCCACATCACCCCTTCCACCTCACTCAAATGTAGATATAAAATCGGAGATGCGTAAGTTCTATTCAGTTGTGTATTTGTAAACTAAAGTCTTTGAAAATGTAATAAGTTTTACGAAACGCGCTCGTGTCGCGTCAGACTAGAAATAAAAATGAATTTCGGAGAATTGATTTTTGATTTACCTCCAACAGTGAAAAGAAATGTACGAAAGATTGAGAAAATTCGTGTTAGAATTATTAATCTTACTTTTTCGGTCATATTTAATAATATATGTCTACAGGAAAGACTGCTACCAAAATATACTAATATTAAAGCGCACGACCCAGCAGCAAGGAATCAAGCCTTCACGATAAAATAT
Source organism: Procambarus clarkii (assembly GCF_040958095.1). Lineage (NCBI taxonomy): Eukaryota > Metazoa > Arthropoda > Malacostraca > Decapoda > Cambaridae > Procambarus > Procambarus clarkii. Next base: position 49,644,151 of record NC_091154.1, on the reverse strand, counting down.
CGCCAGGATCTGATTCGTGATCAGATATACAAGGCAGAGAATGAAATCAAAGACAACAAAACGCAACTACTTCATGCTACAAACGAGTGGAGAAATAGCAACATCGACGAAAGTATCCGTACCCGCATTGAACACCACCTCGACATCCTCACAGACCAACATCACCTCAGCACTGAAACAAGGATTATCAAGAAACTAACAACATTATATGGAGGACCTATGGCAATTCCACGACCAAGAGATGGCTTCCTGAACCTTGCAGGAATTAACCTCACTGAGGACCAAGTCACTCTCCTAAATCTGGGCATAAACTGTCATGTTATGTCCAGACCGAGTGAGATGGCCCGGAAAGTAGAGTTGGAAATTCTGTTGGACGACATATTCGACCTCGAGACACAAAAGAAGGTCACTACCAAAGATACCTTACAAGCAGAACTTATTGTAGAAGGAGGAAAGAATCGAGGCAATTACAGAAGCACCATACTGTCCCCCGAGCTTAAAGCGGCAGCTAAAAGCCTTCGTGAGAACAAGGAGATAGTTGTCAGGAGAGGTGACAAGTCGCCAATATATGTCATTCTTAAAAAAGACGAATATCTGGCGAAAATGAGCATCATACTCTCTGACCAAACTAAGTTCCAAAGGGTAACGAAGGACACTACAGCCGAATTAAAAGCAAAGGTCAACAAACTGATCGAAACTGTGAACGCCAAGAAATCCGGACTCCACCTGCCAAAGATCATTGGGGAATATAAACCTGGATATGCGTATGGAAATGTCAAGACACACAAGCCTGGAAACCCACTTCGGCCAATCATTAGCCAGATACCCACACCCACGTACAGACTGGCGAAGCGACTCAACGGCCTGCTGACTCCTTATGTTCCTTGCCCCTTCAGCCTGAAGTCTCCAAAGGAATTTGTTGACTTACTGCGGGGCACACGGGCCACAGGGATAAGAGCCTCGTTGGACGTAGAATCGCTGTTTACCAACGTACCTGTGGACGAGACAATCGGAATGATAGCCGACAGAGTGTATCGTGATCCAGCCTGTACTCCTCTTGACATACCAGAAAATATTCTGAGGAAACTACTCCAAGCTTGTACTAAAGAGGCACCCTTCTTGAGCCCGGATGGGCACATGTATAAGCAAGTAGATGGGGTCGCCATGGGTTCTCCCCTAGGTGTCCTGTTTGCAAACTTCTACATGGGTACCATCGAGCAAAAAGTCTTAGTCGACATGAACTTGAAACCGGCCATATACTGCAGGTATGTTGACGACATTTTTACACAGGTACCTGATGTCAGACATCTGCAGGAGCTGAAGGAGGCGTTTGAGCAGAGTTCCGTGCTGCGTTTCACTTACGAGATGGAAAAGGATGGGAAGCTGCCCTTTCTAGATGTAACAGTCATGGAAAAGAGCGGAGGTTTCCACACTGCAGTCTACACTAAGGAAACGAACATAGGAATGTGCCTAAATGCCAACAGCGACTGCCCAGACAGGTACAAGAGGAGTGTTGTTAACGCATATGTCGACCGTGCTCTCAGCCACAGCTCAGAATGGAAGCAAGTCGACGAAGAACTCTGTAGGGTAAGGCAGGTCCTAGTCAACAACGGCTTCTCCAATGGTTTCGTCGATGACATCATAAGAAGGAAAGTGAAAAGCCATGCAACCTCTGAAGAGACAACTAACACAACACCTATACTCCTTATTAGACTATTTTACAGGAACTTCTTTTCCACAGCTCATAAAACGGAGGAAAGGGTCCTGAAAGATATTGTTAATAGAAACGTTATCCCTACAGACAAAAATCAGAGGATACAACTGACGATTTACTATAAAACCAGAAAAACGGCCAGCCTACTCATGAGAAACTCTCCAGACACAAAACAGAACGCTTTAAAAGAGACTAACGTCGTCTATGCCTTCAAATGCCCTCTTTGGGACTGTAAACTCCAAAATAACCAGTATATAGGCAAGACAACAACATCTCTTTCTAGGCGTTTAACGATGCATAAGCAACAGGGCTCCATTAATGAACATATAATCTCTTCCCACAACCAAACCATCGCCAGAGAAATCCTAGTAAACAACACAGAAATCATCGATAGATACAGCGATAGCAGGCGGCTTGACGTTTGCGAGGCACTACACATCAAGAAGTCAACACCAGCAATCAACAGCCAATTATTGCACAACTATATTCTACCCACCTCAAGACTCCGCTCCAATATAGAAGCATCAAGAAATATGGACCAATAGGCTTTCTACAAACACTTCTATTCAATACCCATTGTTTCTGTTCTGTCTTGTGTTGATACTTTTAATACCCTATTAATGCCACCTCTTGTTCTGTCTTGTGTTGATGAACTTAATACCCTATTAATGCCACCTCTTGTTCTGTCTTGTTGTAACAAACTAGGCTGTTGTAAGAATTATCCAGAGTGGTTTATCGACAAAAGAGAATGGGAAGCTGAGCCCGCGTGGTGACCTGGGAACCTGACCCCCAGGGGAATTCGCGGTGGAAATAACCGACGCTTTGTTCATAGCTGCGTATAATGAATCATCCTATAGTATTCAGTAATTTAGAGAAATTAGCCTTTATTCATTTTGTATTAAAATTGTATTGTATAATAGTACTGGGTACAATATGAAGAGTATTCTAATTATTGAGTTTAAGTCACCATCAGTGACGTCACGAATCAGATCTAACTTGTAAGGCGGAGTGACCGGCGGTCATAGGTCAGCAGGGTTGACAGGTCTACTATTTCTCAAAGTTCAATTAACCATTTTGGGGGATCGGGAACAGCTCTGCCGTTAGATGTTTGTGTAATTTAATTTCAGTAAAATAATTCAACCAGTCTGGATCAATTCAGTACAAACAGAGGTTAATTGTATAACTTAAACCTTGCTAGTAGGTTACAATGCTCTGTCTGGGGTAGACGAGACAAGGGAGAGATCAGTGTGGAAACAGGAGCAGCTGGGAGAGGTCAAACATCTTACCTCTCCCCAAGACCAGCCCAACATCTTTAGCTGGTAAAACATAGAGGTATAGTTGCTATTGTTATGTATAGAAATAGTCTCATTTGCTATTCAGGTCAAGTAGGGAGTGTTAAAGTGACAGGGAGTGAACATATTTAGATTTTTGTTTTAGTTTTTCTTTTAATAAATTAAATTTGTTAATATTTTGCATTTTATTATTTCCATGTATTTTATGTGTATACTTGTCCTGGTCACGTGGTCCACACGAGGCAGAGTTGGATTGGGCGCCGATTCTAACATCGAATCATTCCCGTGTAATTAATTTCACACTCTTAAGTTTCCACGGTCATCGAGTGGGGATCAAGCCCCAAGGTTGATTAATTAGCGTGATCGATCCAGACCTCGATCATTGCTCGGTGTTGCTGGTCTGGTGGTGGCAGCGTAGAGGCGACTCTAGGGTTTTGCTCAGAGCCTATGTCACGTCATACTGGGTGTAGAATCCTAAGTCGGTCAATCGTCTTAGGACCACGTGGCGTGGAGTTGGCTTTGGTAAAAGTTTTGGAGTCCCTTGGTAGAGAATAAAAAGTAAGAATACGGGTAGAGGGCAAAGAAGGAAGTTAAGTAGAGAGAGAGAAACCCTAACCCGTGTTACAATGGTGGCAGCGGTGGTGCACAGCGGTGGTTTCAACAATTTTGTTTGAAATTGTTGAAAGGCTCACGCGTCTAGCCGTTCGAACACGTGCGCGGATGCTAAGGAGACAGCCGCGGGCCAGGATTAGCAGTGCGCCCCACAACAGTGCGTTTGAGTGGGGATTGGCGAATCTTGGGTCATGCGGGCTGATATGATTAAGGTTTAGTTAGTAAGATTAGGCTGTTAAAATAGATTTATTGAAAAGGAGACCGCTCCGAGTTGATTGGACTGGGTACCATACTCGACCCATTGCAATTAATTCAGAGGTGTTGGGAGCCGCCATACTCTCAACAGCAGTTCCTTGAGGGCTGTCGGGGGCGGATATATCTGTGGGACGCCAGTAGATAGTCCGAGGGCGTTATTAGACGACCCAAAACGCTAGGAAAAACGTAATCCGTGAAGGGCGTTGCGGCCTCCGAGGGACGGACTAGTAACCTACCTAGCAGCGATTCAACAACTAAGTGATCGCACACTTAGTGGAGGTTGAGTCGTCCCTAGTCATAATTGTTGCTGAAAGCTGCGTGTCGCTCTGTTGGAACCTAGATGGTGTGGCCTCTAGGCTAGGTGTGGTACGGCGAGCCGGTAGGAACAATTATATGATTAAGTCGAGTGCATTTTTGAATTAAGTATACTTCAATTTATAAAGTAATTTTCCAATTATTTTCGTTGTTCTAGAGATTAATTTTTTTTCCCTTACATTCAATCCCCGGTTAAAATTTTTCCCAAGTGTTTAGCGTTTTCTTGCATATTAGGCTAAGTGCGTACGTTAAGTTTTGTTATTCCCTGTTGTATTAGTCTAAGTCAGAGGCGTTGTTGCTAGAGTGTAGTTAATCCTCTGGACTTAGGGCTATTGGTCGGTCACGATAGATAAGTGAAGGAGTTTAAGGGATAGTAAGTTGCGTGTAAATGCTTAATAGAGTCCGTGGTATATTTCTAAGTATTTTGGGATAAGTTTTCGGCTAAGTCGATGTCGGAAAGTCGTTAACTGTAATTAATTTGTATTCGTGGGTCACGTGTATGATCTGGGCGTCATTAGGATTCCCCAGTCGATGCGCGTGATATTTTCTAGTTTTTACCAGTAAGACGGTAGAATTGTGTTTTAGACTTAGAACTCTGTTTTCAGTAGAAACGTAGGTGGAAAATTTTCTAAGTCCAGCTTGGGCTAGAATCTGACTTTTTGGTGAAAATTCTAATTTTCATGTTTCGTGGATATTCTGGGGTCAGTATTACTCTCTAGTGCGCGCAAGGGACGTAATTCTGTTCGTAAAGCATTAAACAGTGATAATTACATTTTTGCCGAATTTAGTTATTTTTCGAGAAAATCGTGTTGTAATTTTGTCAGAGTCCATTTGAGGTGAAAATCTCGGATTTTGACGAAAATTCGAATTAGTGAGTGTTGAAACCGCCCGAAGTGTCAGTATTGTTCTGTATACAACGTCAGTAGTAAATAATAACGTATTTATATCTGGGAACGAGAAACCCAAATTTTTGTGAATTAAAGGAGTTTTGTGATATTTGGGTTGATAGAAATTTTTTTCCCTCGGAGTCAGAAAAATTGGCAGAGTCCAGCAATTGAGTAAAAACGCAGTTTTTGATAAAAAATTCAATTTTTTGGTAAGCATATATAGGTCCTGGGTGTCTATATTAATCGCTAGAGCGGTTTATTAACGTAAAACTAGTTATTTTCCTTCAGAACAAAAATTTTGATTTTTCAGCGTTTAAGCGAAAAAGCGCGGGACTTAGTTTTTTTCAGCGCAGCTGGTCCCGCTCCATCAGTCATCAGGGGCCACGCTGCTCACTTCAAGCGCGTTTAGTATTCAAGTACAGTAAATATTCTTTATTAATCCATCACGAGTGCTGCGCGTTAGTTGCGTTATCATTTAAATTGTTTTATATAAATTAGATTCTTTAATTTTTTTAACGTAAAGGACTTAGGTTTCAGCAATAGAACTGCGGGATATTTCACGGTCAGACACGAGTGCGGGGCAGACACTCATTCATCGGATTCACTTCAGCGATTCTCTCGATAAATCGGTGTATTTCCTATTTTGGGAATTTAGTAGTTTTCTCTTAGAATAGAGTTGTGATTTTTTTTTTATTTGTGTAAGATCACGGTTGTAGTGAGTCCGGGTCGAGGGTGTACTAAAGGGTAGTTTAGAAGAGACGTGGCACACCAGGAATCACAGAAAATGTTTAACCCAGATAATGACCAGTCAGTGGGGACCAGTGGGAGTGGAAGTGGAAGTGTAGAGGACAGCACCTCTTCCGACACCACTGGGGACCACCTAGGTACACCTCATCCGTCACTACAACAACCCCAACCCCATCCTCAATTCCCATACCAACCCCATCCTCAATTCCCATACCAACCCCATCCTCAGTTCCCATACCAACCCTTCCCCCAATCCCAGGCCACTCCATACCCATTCCAACCCCAGGCCACCCCATACCCATACCCATTCCAATCCCAGGCCACCCCATACCCATACCCATTCCAACCCCAGGCCACCCCATACCCATACCCATTCCAACCCCAGGCCACCCCATACCCATACCCATACCCATTCCAGCCCCAGGCCACCCCATACCCACCCCAACCTCAATCCACACCCCAGCCTGAGGTCACCCACACCATACCTCAACCCCAACCTCCATCCACACCCCAACCCCAGGCCACCCACACCATCCTTCAACCCCAACCCCAGGCCGCCACAGCCTTAGACAGGCAGATGCGCACGGAGACGCCGGGCACTCAGTTGTCGCCATACGTAGAGGCGTTAAGTAAAGGCGAGGGAGCCAAGCCGAGGAACTGTGGCGCGGGTTCATCCGGCGGGAAGCAGCCCACAGCTGCAAGTTCGAGCCACCCTGCGCGGGGTACCAACAGAGATCCGCGGAGGTGTTACTCCTGCTGGAAGCGCGGGCATATACAGAGGGACTGCGAAGTCACTCCTACGAAAGCATGAAAGCAGGCTCCTAGTGATGGTAGGCCTACTTTTGAGGTGAAAGTGGAAGGTGTGAGATTGACAGCTTTTGTTGATACAGGAAGCCAGGCAACGGTAATTAAAAAGTCAGCCTTCAGCAATTTTAAGTATGCACGTCTTCAACGTTGCGCAAAGACATTAACAGCAGTCAATGGGGAAAAGATTGAGATCGTAGGTCAAGGTACAGTTAATTTTGAGATTGATGGGGAATTGCAGCCTCACACATGTGCGATCGTAGAGAACCTTGATTTTCCTGGTCACATCTTAATGGGAACTGATTTTCTGTCGCGATTTGATTATTCCTTGTCTGCTCAAAAAGGGGCTAGGAACTGTAGGTTGCAGTTGGGACAGACTTCCTACCCAGTGGAGATGATCGACCATCCCCCAGTTGTAGCTTCAATTAAGAGGAAGCTGAAATATAATGCGCACTATCCAAAATTGATTTTTAAGTCTCTTCCAGACACAGTTAAGAGGTCATGCGCATTGCATGCATTGACCAAACAGAGTTGCCCACCACATTCTGTTAAATTTATTAAAGTAGCCGTGGGACGTCACATACAACCAGATACCACCCTTCAGGTGGCTGGGAGATGTGATAGTTTATTAATTCCTCATCACTTAGTTGTAGTGCTCGATAAAGGTGCACTCATTCCAGTTGTCAATCTTTCACATAAGACTTTTCGCTTCAGGGCAGGTGATAGGGTATCTCAGGGAACCATGGTGGAGGACACAGAAATCTTTCACCATGAGTCAGCTGAGACGCCAGCCGTCACTGCACAATGTAGTGCACTGAATATGTTGAACACTAAAACACCATCCAAAGTACAATACGAAACGAGAAATGTTGCACAGAATGTAGAGGAAGTGGAAAAATTAATTTCAGCACTTGATTTGCAACATGTTGCACAGGCGGATAGGAAGGCACTGAGAGGAGTTTTACGAAAATTCCCGAAATTGTTTGCGACAGAGGATGACCAGATTGGTCTCCTTGATAAGATCGAGCACACCATTCCAACTGGTGACCATTTGCCGGTGTACACAAGACAGTGGAGGTTGCCGGAACAGGCAAAGAACATTATCAGGGAGGAGTGCCAGAAAATGTTGAGACAGGGCGTGATAGAGCCTAGTACGTCACCGTGGCTCTGTCCTGTTGTGCTAGTTCGGAAACCGGACGGTAGTTATCGTTTCTGTGTTGACTACCGGTAGGTGAACGAACTAACTAAGGGTGATGTGTATCCGTTGCCCCGAATACAGGAGATAATAGATCAATTTGGTGCTGCTAAGTATTTCTCAACTCTTGACGCAAAATCGGCGTATTGGGCGATTCCGGTGGCAGAACAAGATAGGGAAAAAACAGCATTCTCGGATGGTAGGCACACTTATCAATTCCGTAGGATGCCGTTTGGTTTGAAGACAGCGCCTTCGTCGTTTCAGAGGGCCATCAACTTTATCCTTAGTCCGGTACTGGGTAGGCATTCTTTAGCGTACCTGGATGATGTTGTGATATATTCCAGGACGATTGAGGAACACCTACAGGACTTGACTGAGACTTTGAAGTTGTTAGATCAGGCAGGTTTCAGGCTGAATGTTCAGAAGTGCACCCTGGCGGCTCAGAAATTCAAATTTCTGGGGTTCCAGGTGTGCCCAGACGGTATCCGACCTGACCCAGATTCTTGCCGCGCCATTGCTGACATGCCTACTCCAAGGACAGCAAAGGACGTGCGTAGATTTTTGGGGGCGGCCGGATATTTTCGGCGTCATATTGAAGGTTTCGCTGGCATTTCAGCACCCCTGACTGATCTGACAAAGAAAAATGCGAAGTTTGTGTGGAAATCTGAACATGACGAGGCCTATCGCAAACTGAAAGACCAACTAATCACGACACCGGTATTGGCTATTCCTGATTTTGAGAAAGAGTGGGAAGTGCACACTGACGCCAGCGGTATTGCTATTGGCGGGTGCTTAATTCAGCGAGACGCAGATAATTTACCCCATCCAGTAGCCTATTTCAGTAGGAAGGTCAAAGGACCTGAAGTTCGTTATTCAGCTACGGATCGGGAGGCACTGGCAGTAGTAGAATCAGTTAGGTATTTCGAGCCTTACCTATTTCAGCGGCATTTTGTAATCTACACAGACCATCGAGCATTAACACACATATTTAAAAAGCGAACGAAATGCCCACGAATGTCACGCTGGTCTCACGAACTTTCGGCCCACTCATTCCAGATCTTGTACAAGCCTGGTCCAGCACATGTTGTGCCAGATACGCTAAGTAGAAATATAGCGGCAGTACAGATTAATGAAAATATTGAAACCATTCCATCAGATAAAATGAGAGAATACCAGATGAGCGAGCCTAGATGGAAAGAAATTATTGAGTATTTAGAAGGAGGAAAATACCCGAAAAAGAAAAAGAACTTACCTATACATGATTTTGAGATGAAACAGGGCGTCCTGTATTATGTGAATAGCCAGAATGATATGGCAGTATTTCAACTCGTTATTCCGGACGCGTTGCGGTCATCAGCGTTAAAGCTTGCGCATGCTTCAAAAATTGCAGGGCATCCGGGGATCTTTAAAACGCACTTAAAAGCAAAGTCTCTATTTTATTTTCCAGGATTACTTTCTGAGGTAATCAATTTCGTGAAGTCGTGCCCTCGTTGCCAGAGGAGGAAAGGCACCCTTAAGGTACAAGCCCCACTTCAGGAATTTCCTGAAATTTGTGAACCGTTAGATCGTGTGGGGGCCGATCTGATTGATTTACACCACAGTCATGCGGGTAACAGATACGTGTTGGTGCTAGTTGACCATCTGTCTAGATACACTACACTAGTTGCATTACCTCAGAAGGATTCTCGTACGGTTGCAGATGCGTTCTTGCGTAGGTTCGTTACTGTATTCGGACCTCCTAAAGTTTTAGTCTCTGACCGGGGTCAAGAATTCAATGGGAATATATTTAGAGAAGTTTGTAAGATTTTAGAGACAACTTCGGCTTTTACAACGGCCTACCACCCACAAGCAAACGGAATGACGGAACGGACTAATCGTTCAGTCAAGGATATGCTTGCAATCCTTGCTGAACATGATGCAAACACCTGGGATGAACACCTACCCTATGTTCTGTTCGCCTTGAATACTGCCATCCACCAATCAATTAACACCCAACCACTTCATTTGTTTACTGGTAATTCATGCAATTTCCCGTCAGGTCTGCTTAACAGACATAATGTTGCATACGGGGAGGACTATCCTTCAGAGGTCCTTGGAAAAATGAGAAATGCATGGAATATTGCAGCTGAAGCGTCCAAGAAGGCACGGACTCGGTATGCTCATTTTTATGACAAGAAAGTGCGCCCTCTTGAGTTGACGGAAGGAAGCCTCGTATTGAGAGTGAATGAGGCTGCGCCCGCCAATCAGAGCAGGAAACTAGCTCCGAGGTGGCGAGGACCATATAGAGTAATTAAAAGGGCGGGGCCGGTTAATCTTGTTATAAAAGGAGTGTTCGAGGACCAGGTGGAAAGGACAATTCATGTGAATAAATTGAAACAATATCATGCTAGAGAGGAATTAGAACTGCCTTCAGCGGGTCTAGTTCTTGACTCAGCAGTGCTGACTCAGGGCTTCACCGACGAGTCAGAGGATGAGGATGACCCTCTGTCATCGCTCATCAGTAGTCAGGTGCAGTCTCGCCACCCTATGGTGACGAGATCTCGCGCTATACAGTAAAGTAACTTCCTTGGTTAGTATAACTTAGTATTCATTAGATTTTCCTGTAAAGGCAATGAGATGTACTATGTCTATACTTGACTCAGGTAGCAACTTTTACCGTGCTCTGGGGTTCCACCTCCACCAAACCCAGAGTATATCTATGCTTCCGCTGTGTTGTGTCTGTCTGTTCCCAGGTCTGATTGGTACACCGACCCAGTTGTTCCAGCCACACGTGAACCCTTGTCTGTAAAGACCGAGGGGGGAGGCACGTTACACAAAGCCCTCCCCCCACCAGACCCAGTAACCCATACATCAGTTACTTTGGGGATGAGTGACTGTCCAAGAGTCACCCGGCCGACGCCTCACGTCATTAACGAGGTTGTCAGGGCCAGCGAGCTGTCCACATTATAGCAGTCACCGGAGGTGCCATACAACGCCGGGGTAGCTGTCTCGAGATCACCAATACCCACCTGCTGCGTCATCAAGACTGCAGCCATTCCAGCAGTGTTGGAGGAGAGGTCAAGAAATGGAAAGCACGTAGCAGTACTCAAGAATTTCGCCGGAAGATTAAAGATTACGTCATCTGAAGTAACAAGAAAGCGGAAGTAAGGCGGTCACAGGTGGAAGGCACGGTTTCCCTACAGAGTACCGGGACTCGCCAATACAAGGTCGCAAAATTGTCTCCTTTGGCCTAAAGTCGGCGGTACGAGGGTATACACAGTTGGTGTTTACGGCCTAGTAACCTGGTGACATCAAGAAACGCCGGAGATGACGTGAGCAATGATGGAAGACGAGATTCACCTGTTCTGCAAACAAGCAACCCGCCTCTACGACCTTCTGACACCACTCCTGCTAAGAGACACCGTTGGTACATCCAGTCCTGCTCTGCTGTGGTCATCTGCGACGTCAAGTTTAACATCAAGACTGCTGTGTGAACTAAGATTGATACGAAGGCGTGTGGACTGTCGAGAGCAAGATTAATGGCCGAAGTAACAGTATTCTACAGCTGTCACTTGGCACTCAGCTCTACTACACTCTGTCGTCATTCAGGAGTACCGGATGGGAGTACAAGAGGACCAGGTATTGATGTCTACACATGGGGAGAAGCAAGATCGACACCGTCATCGTCGGCGACTACATTCAGCATCCAGCAGCATCGATTTTTTTTTTCGATTACTCAATATGAACAATTGATACAAACAACAAAGTTGGCTCTGAACATCTGTGTAAAGAACATCTGGACACTTTTGTTTAAATGTTGAAAAACAGAGTTAGAATAATTCTGGTATAATATATGAATTTTACTCTATAAATTGGTCAGTAATCAAAATCGAAGCCCCTGTGTAATTGTCTCAGCCCAGAACAAACGGTTATGGAAAATTATGTTGTGCTATTTTTTGCAGAATGTTTGAACACAGGAGAGGCGGACCAATATAAACATTGACACTTCTAGTGAGTGAGAACACTTGGCTGTACAGTCAGCTGAACACTGTGATATAGTATAGGAATTTTTTTTTATATTTTTAGATACATGTAATAAACATTAGGTGTGTTCCTTAACATGAAATATGGACATTGAGTGGGGAGTGGTTAGTACACGGATGTGAGCTTGATAGTTCCGTAGTACGCTCCCGGATGACTGAAAGTTCAGTCTGAAGTTATAACTTTAATGTTTGGTTGAGCACGGTGTGGCCGGCTCTAGAGGACACATGGACTTGGCTAGTGAAGAGCCAAGAGAGTTTAATAGCTAGTCTTTGATGGTAGAGTAGGGCGATGTTATTTAGCTATGTCAGTAAGGATAGGATGTATGTTTCCTGATATTGGAGGATTGCTGTCAGTTGACAGCTGAGAAAAATATGAACATGTTTATTATGATGTTGGACTATTATTTGTCAAATTTTATTAGTTAGGTTAGCTTTTGTTTGTGGCATGAGTTGAATTCTGGGTTTGGATACTAAACCTCGTGATTTTTTAACAAATTAACAAGGTTTACTAAGTGCTTGTGCGGGGGGGGGGGGGTTGTAACAAACTAGGCTGTTGTAAGAATTATCCAGAGTGGTTTATCGACAAAAGAGAATGGGAAGCTGAGCCCGCGTGGTGACCTGGGAACCTGACCCCCAGGGGAATTCGCGGTGGAAATAACCGACGCTTTGTTCATAGCTGCGTATAATGAATCATCCTATAGTATTCAGTAATTTAGAGAAATTAGCCTTTATTCATTTTGTATTAAAATTGTATTGTATAATAGTACTGGGTACAATATCAAGAGTATTCTAATTATTGAGTTTAAGTCACCATCAGTGACGTCACGAATCAGATCTAACTTGTAAGGCGGAGTGACCAGCGGTCATAGGTCAGCAGGGTTGACAGGTCTACTATTTCTCAAAGTTCAATTAACCATTTTGGGGGATCGGGAACAGCTCTGCCGTTAGATGTTTGTGTAATTTAATTTCAGTAAAATAATTCAACCAGTCTGGATCAATTCAGTACAAACAGAGGTTAATTGTATAACTTAAACCTTGCTAGTAACTTGGTGAAACTTTGACTAGGCGGAAGGTTACAATGCTCTGTCTGGGGTAGACGAGACAAGGGAGAGATCAGTGTGGAAACAGGAGCAGCTGGGAGAGGTCAAACATCTTACCTGGTTGATACCTGGTTGATGGGGTACTGGGAGTTCTTCTACTCCCTAAGCCCGGCCCGAGGCCAGGCTCGACTTGTGAGAGTTTGGTCCACCAGGCTGTTGCTTGGAGCGGCCCGCAGGCCCACATACCCACCACAGCCCGGTTGGTCCGGCACTCCTTGGAGGAATAAATCTAGTTTCCTCTTGAAAATGTCCACGGTTGTTCCAGCAATATTTCTTATGCTTGCTGGGAGGACGTTGAACAACCGCGGACCTCTGATGTTTATACAGTGTTCTCTGATTGTGCCTATGGCACCTCTGCTCTTCATTGGTTCTATTCTACATTTTCTTCCATGTCGTTCACTCCAGTACGTTGTTATTTTACTGTGTAGATTTGGTACTTGGCCCTCCAGTATCTTCCAGGTGTATATTATTTGATATCTCTCTCGTCTTCTTTCTAGTGAGTACATTTGGAGGGCTTTGAGACGATCCCAATAATTTAGGTGCTTTATTGCGTCTATGCGTGCCGTATATGTTCTCTGTATTCCCTCTATTTCAGCAATCTCTCCTGCTTTGAAGGGGGAAGTGAGTACTGAGCAGTACTCAAGACGGGACAGCACAAGTGCCTTGAAGAGTACAACCATTGTGATGGGATCCCTGGATTTGAAAGTTCTCGTAATCCATCCTATCATTTTTCTGGCTGTCGCAATATTTGCTTGGTTATGCTCCTTAAACGTTAGGTCGTCCGACATTATTATTCCCAAATCCTTTACATGCTGTTTTCCTACTATGGGTACATTTGATTGTGTTTTGTACTCTGTATTATGTTTAAGGTCCCCATTTTTACCGTACCTGAGTACCTGGAATTTATCACTGTTAAACATCATGTTATTTTCTGATGCCCAGTCGAAAACTTTATTAATATCAGCTTGAAGTTTTTCAATGTCCTCAGCCGAGGTAATTTTCATACTGATTTTTGTGTCATCTGCAAAGGATGATACGAAGCTGTGACTTGTATTTTTGTCTATATCTGATATGAGAATAAGGAAAAGCAGTGGTGCAAGGACTGTACCCTGAGGTACAGAGCTTTTCACTGCACTTGGACTAGATTTTATATGGTTGACAGTTACTCGCTGAGTCCTGTTTGACAGAAAACTGAGTATCCAGCGTCCTACTTTACCGGTTATTCCCATTGACTTCATTTTGTGTGCTATCACGCCATGGTCACATTTATCGAAGGCCTTTGCGAAGTCCGTGTATATCACATCAGCATTCTGTTTCTCTTCTAATGCCTCAGTGACTTTGTCGTAGTGCTCAAGTAGCTGTGAGAGGCACGATCTTTCCGCTCGAAATCCATGTTGGCCTGGGTTATGAAGGTCATTGGTCTCCATGAAATTGGTGACCTGACTCCTAATCACTCTCTCAAATACTTTTATGATGTGCGATGTTAGTGCAACTGGTCTATAATTTTTTGCCAATGCTTTGCTCCCTCCCTTGTGTAGAGGGGCTATGTCTGCTACTTTAAGTGCATCTGGTATCTCCCCCGTGTCCAAGCTCTTCCTCCACACTATACTGAGTGCCTGTGCTACCGGCACTTTGCATTTCTTTATAAATATTGAATTCCATGAGTCTGGACCTGGGGCCGAGTGCATGGGCATGTTTTCAATTTCTTTTTCAAAATTTAGTGCGCTCGTGTTTATATCAGTTATATTTACCGGGGTTTGAATATCCCGCATAAAGAAAATGTCTGGATCTTCCACCTTCATGTTGTTTATTGGAGTGCTAAACATGTCCTCATACTGCTTTTTTAGGATTTCACTAATTTCTTTGTCATCCTCCGTGTATGAACCTTCACTTGTACGAATAGGTCCAATACTGGCAGTGGTTTTTGCTTTTGATTTCGCATATGAGAAGAAATATTTTGGATTTTTCTTTATTTCCTGAATTGCTTTCTGTTCTAACTGCCTTTCTTCAGTTTCATATGAGTGTTTCAATTTCCGCTCGATTTCTTCAATCTCCCTATTTAAATTATTCCTTCTTTGACGGGAAATTCGTGTCTGCATAAGCAGTTCCGTTATTTTTTTCCTGCGTTTATAGTGTCGTCTGCGTTCTCTTTCTACGTTAGATCTCTTTCTGGCTTTCCTCAAAGGAACATGTTTCAGACAGACTTGATACGCTTCTGAAGTAAGTTTTCCTATTCCTTCTGTAGGACTTGTATTATTTAGAACAGTTCCCCATGGAATGTTTGTAAGTTCCCTGTTTATTATCTCCCAGTCTATCCTTTTATTATTAAAATTGAATTTACTGAATAGCCCCTCTCGCTTTATCAACGTTTTAGGTCTATTCTGAGTATTGATGGTCGTTTGCACTTCAATGAGTTTGTGATCTGAGTATGTGGTATCTGATATCGTAATGTCTCTGATAATGTCTTCATTGTTCGTAAAGACCAGATCTAGAATTTTTCATTTCTCGTTGGCTCCGATATCTGCTGATTGAGTGAAAATTTGTCACAGAATCTAAGTAGTTCTCTAATCTGTGGTTGGTTAGGTCCTGATAGATTTCCTGGTATAATATTATTGTTTGCTATTTTCCACCTGAGACTAGGCAAGTTGAAGTCACCTAGGAAAATAATATCAGGTATCGGGTTCTCCAAATTATCAAGGCTATTCTCTATTTTGCTTATCTGTTCTGTGAATTCCTCAGCCGTTGCATCTGGCGGTTTGTATATTAGTATAATCACTAAATTTATTTTCTCTATTTTTAATCCCAGTACCTCTACCACCTCATTTGTAACGTTTAGGAGCTCCGAGCATACAAGGTCTTCCCTAATATACAGACCCACTCCTCCATGTGACCTAATTTTCCTATCACACCTGTATAGGTTATATCCTGGAATCCAGATCTCACTGTCCAACAATTCCCCTGCATGGGTTTCTGTGAAAGCTCCAAATACTGCATTTGACTCCGTGAGGAGGCCATTTATGAACTGTACTTTGTTGTTTGTTCTTGTTTTCAGTCCTTGTATGTTGGCAAAGATGAATGAGGTTACTCTATTAGTGATAGTTTGAATGGGAGACTTTTTCGGCACGTCCATTAATCGTGGACATAATGAGTTTGTTCTGACCAGTACTGATTGTTGTAGGGCAGTTGTCTGTCGTAGTTGTAGTTCCCTTTCGGTGGATAATTGTATCTGTAATTCTGGAATGCCAGTGGATCTGGCATCCAGTTCCATACACTCTCCATGCTGCTCCTTTTGAATTCTCTGCCGGTCTGGTATAAAAAATTTATAGAGTTTCCTCCAAATTCATTATCCTGCTTGCCACTCTTTATGTAGCGTTCCGTGCCTTTCACGTGAAAGTGTGGGCAGCTAAGGTCATAGCATTTTCTGTCCTCCATCGTGTTTATATCAGTTATATATATAAGTCTTATATAAGACCTCTCCCCAAGACCAGCCCAACATCTTTAGCTGGTAAAACATAGAGGTATAGTTGCTATTGTTATGTATAGAAATAGTCTCATTTGCTATTCAGGTCAAGTAGGGAGTGTTAAAGTGACAGGGAGTGAACATATTTAGATTTTTGTTTTAGTTTTTCTTTTAATAAATTAAATTTGTTAATATTTTGCATTTTATTATTTCCATGTATTTTATGTGTATACTTGTCCTGGTCACGTGGTCCACACGAGGCAGAGTTGGATTGGGCGCCGATTCTAACATCGATTCTAACATCGAATCATTCCCGTGTAATTAATTTCACACTCTTAAGTTTCCACGGTCATCGAGTGGGGATCAAGCCCCAAGGTTGATTAATTAGCGTGATCGATCCAGACCTCGATCATTGCTCGGTGTTGCTGGTCTGGTGGTGGCAGCGTAGAGGCGACTCTAGGGTTTTGCTCAGAGCCTATGTCACGTCATACTGGGTGTAGAATCCTAAGTCGGTCAATCGTCTTAGGACCACGTGGCGCGGAGTTGGCTTTGGTAAAAGTTTTGGAGTCCCTTGGTAGAGAATAAAAAGTAAGAATACGGGTAGAGGGCAAAGAAGGAAGTTAAGTAGAGAGAGAGAAACCCTAACCCGTGTTACATTGTGTTGATTAATGCCACATCACCCCTTCCACCTCACTCAAATGTAGATATAAAATCGGAGATGCGTAAGTTCTATTCAGTTGTGTATTTGTAAACTAAAGTCTTTGAAAATGTAATAAGTTTTACGAAACGCGCTCGTGTCGCGTCAGACTAGAAATAAAAATGAATTTTGGAGAATTGATTTTTGATTTACCTCCAACAGTGAAAAGAAATGTACGAAAGATTGAGAAAATTCGTGTTAGAATTATTAATCTTACTTTTTCGGTCATATTTAAAAATATATATATATATATATATATATATATATATATATATATATATATATATATATATATATATATATATATATATATATATATATATATATATATGTCGTACCTAATAGCCAGAACGCAATTCTTGGCCTACTATGCAAGGCCCGATTTGCCTAATAATCCAAGTTTTCATGAATCAATGTATTTTCGTCTACCTAACCTACCTAACCTAACCTAACCTAACTTTTTCGACTACCTAACCTAACCTAACCTATAAAGATAGGTTAGATTAGGTTAGGTAGGGTTGGTTAGGTTCGGTCATATATCTACGTTAATTTTAACTCCAATAAAAAATAATTGACCTCATACATAATGAAATGGGTAGCTTTATCATTTCATAAGAAAAAAATTAGAGAAAATATATTAATTCAGGAAAACTTGGCTTATTAGGCAAATCGGGCCTTGCATAGTAGGCTGAGAAGTGCGTTCTGGCTACTAGGTACGACATATATATATATATATATATATATATATATATATATATATATATATATATATATATATATATATATATATATATATATATATATATATATATGTATATATATGTCGTACCTAGTAGCCAAAACGCACTTCTCAGCCTACTATGCATGGCCCGATTTGCCTAATAAGCCAAGTTTTCATGAAATAATTGTTTTTCGACTACCTAACCTACCTAACCTAACCTAACCTAACTTTTTCGGCTACCTAACCTAACCTAACCTATAAAGATAGGTTAGGTTAGGTTAGGTAGGGTTGGTTAGGTTCGGACATATATCTACGTTAATTTTAAATCCAATAAAAAAAAATTGACCTCATACATAATGAAATGGGTAGCTTTATCATTTCATAGGAAAAAAATTAGAGAAAATATATTAATTCAGGAAAACTTGGCTTATTAGGCAAATCGGGCCTTGCATAGTAGGCCAAAAAGTGTGTTCTGGCTACTAGGTACGACATATATATATATAAATATATACATATATATATATATATATATATATATATATATATATATATATATATATATATATATATATATATAAATATCTATATATATTTATATATATATATATTTATATATATATATATATATATATATATATATATATATATATATATATATATATATATATATATATATATATATATATATATATATATATATATATATATATATACATACCTAACCTATAAGGATAGGTTAGGTTAGGTTAGGTAGGGTTGGTTTGGTTCGGTCATATATCTACGTTACTTTGAACTCCAATAACAAAAAATTGACCTCATACATGATGAAATGGGTAGCTTTATCTTTTCATAAGAAAAAAATTAGAGAGAATATATTAATTCATGAAAACTTGGCTTATTAGGCAAATCGGGCCTTGCATAGTAGGCTGAGAAGTGCGTTCTGGCTACTAGGTACGATATATATATATATATATATATATATATATATATATATATATATATATATATATATATATATATATGTCGTACCTAATAGCCAGAACGCACTTCTCAGCCTACTATGCAAGGCCCGATTTGCCTAATAAGCCAAGTTTTCATGAATTAATTGTTTTTCGACTACCTAACCTACCTAACCTAACCTAACCTAACTTTTTCGGCTACCTAACCAAACCTAACCTATAAAGATTGGTTAGGTTAGGTTAGGTAGGGTTGGTTAGGTTCGGTCATATATCTACGTTAATTTTAACTCCAATAAAAAAAAATTACCTCATTCATAATGAAATGGGTAGCTTTATCATTTCATAAGAAAAAAATTAGAAAAAATATATTAATTCAGGAAAACTTGGCTTATTAGGCAAATCGGGCCTTGAATAGTAGGCCAAAAAGTGAGTTCTGGCTACTAGGTACGACATATATATATATATATATATATATATATATATATATATATATATATATATATATATATATATATATATATATATATATATATATATATATATATATATATATATATATATATGTCGTACCTAGTAGCCAGAACGCACTTCTCAGCCTACTATGCAAGGCGCGATTTGCCTAATAAGCCAAGTTTTCATGAATTAATTGTTTTTCCACTACCTAACCTACCTAACCTAACCTAACCTAACCTAACTTTTTCTGCTACCTAACCTATAGAGATAGGTTAGGTTAGGTAGGGTTGGTTAGGTTCGGTCATATAACTACGTTAATTTTAACTCCAATAAAAAAAATTGACCTCATACATAATGAAATGGGTAGCTTTATCATTTCATAAGAAAAAAATTAGAGAAAATATATTAATTCAGGAAAACTTGGCTTATTAGGCAAATCGGGCCATGCATAGTAGGCTGAGAAGTGCGTTCTGGCTACTAGGTACGACATATATATATATATATATATATATATATATATATATATATATATATATATATATATATATATATATATATATATATGTCGTACCTAGTAGCCAGAATGCACTTCTCAGCCTACTATGCAAGGCCCGATTTGCCTAATAAGCCAAGTTTTCATGAATTAATATATTTTCTCAATTTTTTTTTTCTTATGAAATGATAAAGCTTCCCATTTCATTATGTATGAGGTCAATTTTATTTTATTGGAGTTAAAATTAACGTAGATATATGACCGAACCTAACCAACCCTACCTAACCTAACCTAACCTATCTTTATAGGTTAGGTTAGGTTAGGTAGCTGAAAAAGGTAAGTTAGGTTAGGTTAGGTAGGTTAGGTAGTCGAAAAACAATTATTCATGAAAACTTGGCTTATTAGGCAAATCGGGCCTTGCATATTAGGCTGAGAAGTGAGTTCTGGCTACTAGGTACGACATATATATATATATATATATATATATATATATATATATATATATATATATATATATATATATATATATATATATATATATATATAACTGAAAACTCACACCCCAGAAGTGACTCGAACCCATACTGCCAGGAGCAACGCAACTGGTATGTACAGGGACGCCTTAATCCGCTTGACTGGGAAGTGGTTCAAATAGCTTCGGCTATCACTTCCTTATGTCCGGTCGTGATGGTCAAGCGGATTAAGGCGTCTTCAAATGCCTTCAAATGCCTTCAAATGGCCTCTTGGGGACTGTAAGCTCCAAAAAACCCAGTATATAGGCAAGACAACAACATCTCTTTCTAGGCGTTTAACGATGCATAAGCAACAGGGCTCCATTAAGGAACATATAATCTCTTCCCACAACCAAACCGTCGCCAGAGAAATCCTAGTAAACAACACAGAAATCATCGATAGATACAGCGATAGCAGGCGGCTTGACGTTTGCGAGGCATTACACATCAAGAAGTCAACACCAGCAATCAACAGCCAATTAATGCACAACTATATTCTACCCACCTCAAGACTCCGCTCCAATATAGAAGCATCAAGAAATATGGACCAATAGGCTTTCTACAATCACTTCTATTCAATACCCATTGTTTCATGTTCTGGCTTGTGTTGATGAAATTAATACCTTATTAAATACCACCTCACCCCATCCACCTCACTCAAATGTAGATATAAACAAAATCGGAGATGTGTAAGTTCTATTCAGTTGTGTATGTGTTAACTAAAGTCTTTGAAAATGTAATAAGTTTTACGAAACGCGCTCAAGTGTCGCGTCAGACTAGAAATAAAAATGAATTTTGGAGAATTGGTTTTTGAATTACCACCAACAGTGAAAAGAAATGTACGAAAGATTGAGAAAATTCGTGTTAGAATTATTAATCTTACTTTTTCGGTCTTATTTAATAATATATATATATATATATATATATATATATATATATATATATATATATATATATATATATATATATATATATATATATATATATATATACATATATATATATATATATATATATATATATATATATATATATATATATATATATATATATATATATATATACATATATATTCATTTATTTATTTATTTATATACTAGAAGGTTCATTGGGTTTGTGAGAATACATAGCATAGTATTTACAATCATGTAAAGCCACTAGTACGCTCAGCGTTTCGGGCAGGTCCTTAATCTAACAGATAATTTTAAGTAGGTGAATTCTAGCAGTATTATTAAAATGATAACAAATACATTGCAAGAAAAAAATGAGATGAGAGAGATTAGTAAGTATATTAAAGCACATTGGTATATTAAAGCTCTGATTGATTACATTGACAGCTTGATTGGTAATTTAAACAAGATTAATAGACACCATACAGCAGATTGATAGCACATATAAGACAGCAATGATGACAATGGTAAAGATGTTCGGATTGGGTACATAAAGATTCGGAGATTGGGTAGCAATAGATACAGTGCAATTTTAAAGCAAAAGGTAAAAAACTATCAAGATGAAATTAGGTACTTTTTAGTATTGTTTTTGAATGACGCGAAAGTTGGACAGCTTTTCAATTAAATAGGGAGTGAGTTCCATAGACTGGGTCCCTTTATTTCCATAGTGTGTTTACACAGATTAAGTTTGACTCTGGGGATATCAAAGAGATATTTATTTCTGGTGTGGTGATAATGGGTCCTATTACATCTGTCCAGGGAGAGTTTCAGAGCATGGTTTGCATTTAAGAACAGGGTTTTGTAACTGTAGTTCACACACGAGAATTTGTGGAGTGAGATTATGTTTAGCATGTTTAGAGAGTTAAACAAGGGGGCTGAGTGTTGTCTGAAAGCAGAATTTGTTATTATTCTGATAGCAGAGTTTTGCTATGTGATGATGAACTTGAGGTGGTTTGCAGTGGTTGAACCCAATGCACAGACACCATAATTAAGATAGGGATAGATTAGTACATAATATAGAGAGATGAGAGCAGAGTTAGGTACATAATATCTGATTTTGGAGAGAATACCAACTGTTTTAGAGACTTTCTTAGTTATGTGTTGTATGTGGGTGCTGAAGTTGAGTCTCTTGTCTAGGAATAGGCCAAGAAACTTTCCATCATTTTTATTGCTAATGTTTACATTGTCTATCTGAAGCTGAATTGCATTTGTAGATTTGCTTCCAAGTAAGATGTAGTAGGTCTTTTCTATGTTAAGTGTTAGTTTGTTGGTTGACATCCATAAGTGGACTTTTTTAAGTTCATTATTAACAACATTTTTTAGTGTACGTGGGTTGGGGTTAGAGTAGATGAGGGTAGTATCATCAGCAAACAAAATAGGTTTCAGAATGTTAGAGACATTAGGCAGATCATTGATGTATATAAGAAATAGGAGAGGTCCCAAGATGGTGCCCTGTGGCACTCCAACGGTTATTGGTAGAGTGGGAGAGGTTATATTATTGATGGCTACACATTGGTGTCTATCACTAAGATAGGATTGGATATAGTCCAGGGCAAGGCCTCTGATTCCATAATGATGTAGTTTACGTAAGAGGTAATTGTGATTAATAGTATGAAAGGCCTTTCTCAGGTCAATGAAGAGTCCAATCGGAAACTCATTTTTGTCAAGGGTTGAATAAATTATATCAAGGAGACTATAATAATTGCATCGTTGATGCTCTTTTGGGAGCGGAAGCCAAACTGACAGGGGCTAAGAATGTCGAATTTTACGAGGTATATATATATAGTAACACAACAATAAACACAAATTCGTCCTTCACTTATGGTAGAGAAAAGTCTACTTGGAAGGATTCAATTTATATGAGATTAAGAGTAGGATAAAAATATATCTGGCAATACGGTGTTGATGTTAATGAAAAAGATAAGGAGTGTAAGCAATGTAATATGCCGCACGCCCACACCTTAGATCATTTTGCATTAGAGTGTCAACTTATTGATAACTATAGAAATAAGCAAATAAGCAGTGAACAACATCAAATTGTTTGGATGTGTGATACTGCGACAGAATACTTAGGAGTTACAAGCATTTTGCCCCAAGAATGTAACACTTATATGCTGTGTTGACTATATTAACCTGCAATGTTAAATGTAATCCTTGTATTGTGGTTTGTAGATTTGTGCGCCCCTTGAGAAACTTGAAGTAGAGGAGGGTAAAAATAGCCTAAGCTACTATAATACTAAAGTTTTATTGCCTTTGAGATGTATTTTATTGCCTCAATTCACGTACTTGATCTTGAAGCTGTATCCCATTGTATGCCTCTATACTATCCACCTCGGAATGGGTTTTAATCCATAATTAATAAGTAAAAAATTTCACCTTTGCTAACAACAATTACAGTTATCACCATTATGGTGCCAAAAATAACACATTTCAAGATCTACAGTAATAGAAGATGTTGGTATTGATCATCTGTGAACCCTAATTAAACCTATATTTTAAATACAAAAATACGCAAAGGTTTATGTAATCATTTTTTAATATTATGTTAATATTCATAACCTTTACAAATATTGTATTGAGGTTTATAATTGCTTTTCTCTTACAATACGCTTTTTATAAATTTATAATATTAATTACAATTTATGTTTTCTTATTATTCTTGGGTTAGATTTACCGCAGAGTTGGGTTCGTCACATGAGTAACTATGCTATTCGCAAATAGCGCAGTTATTTAATAATAGTTCCTAATAGCCCAGGTCCTTTTATTAATTTAAACGTCGAAGCTTTATTTATCTCTAAATTTTATCAATACGAGATCTCACCGTATGTCATGTGATTACCATTGGAATGTGAAATGTAATATATGGTTAATAATTGTGTACTGTATGGGTTTGTGAGCCCTTTAGAAGACTTTAAATAGACGAGGGTAGAAATAGCCTAAGTTACTCTATCTTATTTTTTATTATATTTGTTATTTTATTTATATATACAAGAGTTCTTACATTCTTATAAAGCTCTCTACATATGTCAGTTGCTTAATTTAGAAACTAATTTTGGCCGATCTCGAACCCAATGATGATGTGACGATATGCATTGAATTTTGTAACTAGCTCATCAAGACTGTAACTTGCTTAGCTAAATGAACTGTCGGGTCAGTCCCTGAGCCCATTATTTGTCTCTGTAACCCTTTCCACTACCGCCCACAAGATGGGTATAGGATGCATAATAAATTAACTAAACTAAACTTGTAAAACCATTAAGACGCATAGCGTTTCGGGCAGGTCTTAAACATTAATTTTCCTCGGAATACGACCCGCCAAATTGTTTAACAACCAGGTACCCATTCACAGCTGTGTGAACAGAGGCTAGAGTTATGGATAGGCACCCGGTCGATTCTTCCCGGCTAGGATACGAACCCAGGCCAAAGCGCTCCCGTAGCGCCAGGCGAGTGTTTTTCTGATCAGGGGAAAAAAGACACCGACAGAATGGGGGCTTATTTATTACTTGCAGAAGTACAGTAAATAATTTCTGCAGAACATGCAAATAATTAAGAAATAACAAATGTAACATGTCCATGTCAAACATAGTACTATCATTTAACTTTAAATGTACACCCGTAGTAGGTAAGAGTAAGCTTAGCCTAGTGACATGGAAACGAATTCTGCAGAAACTTAATAATAGCTTATCTGGTACTATCTTGAGGTTATCTTGAGATGATTTCGGGGCTTTTTAGTGTCCCCGCGGCCCGGTCCTCGACCAGGCCTCCACCCCCAGGAAGCAGCCCGTGACAGCTGACTAACACCCAGGTACCTATTTTACTGCTAGGTAACAGGGGCATAAGGTGAAAGAAACTCTGCCCATTGTTTCTCGCCGGCGCCTGGGATCGAACCCAGGACCACAGGATCACAAGTCCAGCGTGCTGTCCGCTCGGCCGACCGGCTCCCTTACTAGGAGTAAGGCAGTGTAAATGTAATATTTAATTATATAACACTATGTAGCAGTCAGGACACAAGAGTATATATGAATTGAATAGACCACATATCACTTAAAGAACCCCGCCCAAGAGGCCGGAAAGACAATTGTTAATCCTAGGGGAATTAAGGGGAATTAAACAGGCGGGCAGAAAATACCTAGAGACTGGGAAAAAACCTGTTATGACAAAGGGGGAAAATTTAACACAGGGCGTGAGGCCGTGCTGCCAAGGAATAAGGTGAAGGATTTCCTGACTAAAGGTAGGGCTTACTAGCACCTAGACTGACTGTAAAGGAAAAGATTAGCTGCGGACAACGGAACACTTGGGGACCGATGCTGCACCCCCACTCCGCAGGCCAGCAGGCCGGACCCCCCCCCCCCCCCCTTCCGAAGGGCGAGTGCCCGCTGGCCGCAGGGAGGCCTCTGGGCGGCAGAGCGACAATGTCCTGCCTGACGTAGGAAGCAAAAGCATTACTCTTCCACCTGCCGACTGCCATTATCTCCGTTGGGGCGAGCCCGTCTAGAGACAGCTGGGTGGCCCTGCCGATGCGAAAGGAATGCGGGCCTAGTCGGCTGGGGGCATGCCTAGCCCCGGGAGGGCAGCGCGAAGCATCCTGGAGAAATCTTGCCTGATAACAGGAGTGCCTGTGGCATGTTTGCATATGGGCCCTGGGCCCGCACCCCTGTAATTAAAGTATTTAGACAGGGCGCGTACCGGACAGTACTTGCTCGAAGGGGTCGCTCTCAGGGAGGGCCGCCGTTCGCCCCTCCTCCTGCCTAGTCGTCTGGACAGCGACGCGCTAGACTGAGCGGAATTCCAAGTCCAGCCTGTAATCGAGCCAAGAGCAGTTCGACCTCTCCTTGTCCCATCTAAAGGCCTTTTCGTACCACTTCCAATTCCCTCTGAGGGTCACCTTCATGGTCTTGACATACCGAGCATAGGTGAACAGCGCCTGGGCCTCGGGTGGGTGCTTCTCGAGGTAGATCGTTGCATAGATGTCGAAGTCATTCTCCCACTGGTCCGGCGTCAGGGGCGGCTGCTTCTTAGCAGGAGTCAGGGGTGGACACAGGGTAAGTCTTGTAGGAACCTGCTTCGCGCTCGTGAGCAAACAGCTCCCTGAGGTCGATGTACTTGTTAGCCCAGACCTTCTCCTGGAGGGCCTGGGGGACGTGCATGCCCAGGAGAGGGATTGTGGAACCCTGTGGCGCCCGAAGGTGTCCCAGCCAGGGACTAGTAAGTGGGGGAGAAGCACTCAACCTGGGAGACTCACCATAAGATGATGGGTTGGAGGAGCTGGCACGGCACCTAGACGTATGCCCCATGGACCAAGGGCGGCGCTCGGTGGGGGGGGGGGGGCGGGGCGGCCAGGGTGCATCCCCCGTCCCGGAGGCCTGTGACTAGGGAGGGCCCCCGTGCCTGCGCGATGAGGGCCTGCAGCGTCGCCCAGTCGTCTGCTGAAAGAGTTGGTTGATGTGTCACTGTTCCACCCGCTGCTATGCCAGTAGTGCGCAGCTGGGAGGTGCGCTCGCCGTCCGTGTCCGAGCCGCCCGAGGAGGCCTCTGTAGAAGGGGAGGCGAAACGAGTGGGCTTGGTCCGTGCCCTGGCCGGCTGCGTCCTCGTGCCGCTATGTTGCTGTCCTCGCGTCGACGCCGTCCGTGCCTTCTTCCGTGTTGCAGATGTTGGGTGATCCGGCTTCTCACCACTGCGGAAAGAAGGAACGTAAGCTATGGCCAGAATGACGAGGAGGCAGGCTGGGAACCAACCCAGCTGCTGCAGCACCTAGCATAGCATACACCGACAAATGTATTAATAAATTTAAATACAACGGTGAGAATAGAGCATACGGGAACCATAGGCTCGAAAGAGGGGGGGGGGCGATGAAAACTGACGTAGGAGGACAGCCTCAATTACGGGCTGAAAGGGCAATACACGGAGTGAGCCGCAAAAAGAGAAAAAAATATAGAGCCCCAGGAACAGATAAGGGAACAGGGACGGGAAAAAAGGCCAGTAAGACAACAAGAGTTGTCGAGACAAAGTCTCGGCATCGAAAGGCCGGCACTACTAATACCTAAGTGACTTGAAGCTTTACAAGGACTGGTAGAGGAGCCTGCACAAGTGCAGAGGGAAGGGGGAAGACCTCCGGGGGGGGGGGCTGCCCCCCCCCCCCCTCCTTGGCGTGCAAGGGCCAAGGAAACCTCTGCCGGGATGGCACGCGAAACACCTCAGACACCAGGTCGTAGGCAAACAAAGGGG
Organism: Procambarus clarkii; assembly: GCF_040958095.1. Taxonomy (NCBI): domain Eukaryota; kingdom Metazoa; phylum Arthropoda; class Malacostraca; order Decapoda; family Cambaridae; genus Procambarus; species Procambarus clarkii. The sequence continues at coordinate 49,616,738 of NC_091154.1, read as the reverse complement.
CAGCTCCCACAAGGAACGCACGCACAACTGGGAGGGAAAGGGGGATTAGCAGCGGGTTAAGGAGAAGAGAGCGTCGCCGAAGGCAACTGAAAGGCAAACAACCAGGCCTGAGAAAGGACATAGGTCCCTAAGACGAAGGACAAGTGGACGTAAATTACAAGCTGGATGGAAGTAAATAAAATTACGGAAGTAAAAGGGCAGCAACAGGGGAAAGCAAATGAATTTGGGAGGGGGGGGGGGGCCGCCCGTAAAGCAGTAACCTGCACTTCCTACTGATAGTACTTAATAACTTAAAGACGAAGTCAAGAAACAAGTATGAATGTAAAACGAAACGTAAAATAACATGCATTTAAGCAATGCATTACTAGCAATAATTGCTGGAGAAACTAATCTTAATACGAGTCCAAGATAAACTTAAAGGAAGGGCATGAGGCCCGTAACACAGCGTCTAGTACATCCTAGCTGACTTTACTTAATAACTTAAAGGTGAAGCATAAGTTAAACAAACATAATTGTAAACCAGTAAAGAAACAGCAGCAAGAACGAGGCAAAATACAGAAACAATGCTGAGGAAACTAAACGTAAATGCAGGGCCAGAATGACTTAAAGCAAGAGGCAAGGGGCCTGATCCCTGCGCTATCACACCTGGCTGACTTTACATAATAACTTAAAGCAATAAGCAAAAGGGGACAATCATAATTGAAAACCAGCAAAAGTCGAACATGCAGCTTGACACTGCAAAAGCAGTAATAAAATAAGGAAACTTATGGTAATTACAAGTCCACGAAACTTAAAGCTAGAGGCCGGGGGCCTGTGACACAGCAGCTAGCATGCCTACCTGACTTTACCTAATAACTGAGAGGCAAAAGCAAAGTTAAACAAACATAACTGTAAACCAGTAATTAAATAAACATGCAGCGAGACGCTGCAAAATTGCGGGAATAAATAGCTGAGGTAACTAAACGTAAATGCAGGGCCAGTATAAGCTTAAAGCAAGAGGCAATGGGGGGGGGGGCCGTACACTGCACCTATCACATCCTAGCTGAGTTAGTTAATACTTAGTGGCAAACAAAAATTAAACAATCACAATTGCAAAACCAGAAAGAGTAAAATAACATGCAGCTTGAGCCTGCACAAATTGCAGTAATAAATTGAGGGAAATTAATAGTACGCAATGCCAAGATAATCTTAAAGCCAGAGGCATGAGGCCAGTAACTCAGCAACTAGCACAACCTAGGTTACTTTACTTAATAACTTAATACAAAGCAATAGTTTTATATAAGTTAATGAAACATGCCCGTGGGCAATGCATAAATGATAATAATAAATTGCAGAGGGAAACAAATCGTAGTTGTAAGCCCAAGAAATTGTAAAGCAAGAGGCTTGGGGCCCGCGACACGGCAACTGGCACAACCCAGCTGGACTTTACCTAAACTCAATGGTGATAAGCCAATTAAATATACATAATTGGAAACCCGGGATATGCAAAGAAACAGGTAGCCTGGACGAATCATGAATTGTAGAACAAGCTGCTAAGGGAAGTCGAAACGTGGTAGCACGTCCTGGGAGGACTTAAAGCCGGGGCATGACAATGCTAAAATTTCGTTTAATTAAATTGCAAGGCATAACACATCATAACTGAAAGAGCAATAATATAAAAATTGCAAGGCATAACACACCATAGTTGAAAGTGCAATAATATAAAAATTTATATAGCCAGCGTTTAGAGTAGAGACAAACAACAGCACTAAATAAGTGCTGACTTGAACATTAAAAGTCCTGAAACAGCAATAACAGCACTATCAAATATATATAAACATAGGCATGAGGCAAAGCAAAGGAAACATTACAGTAATACATTGTAGCATGAGTAAGCACGCCATGACTAACAGTCAGACTGTAAAGAAGCACGTTTATAAAGAACATAAATCAATAATAATTAATGGCTACAAATAAGCCGGCCAAGCGGCAGACCTCACGTCGACTAGGTGAGGGAGCTTAATGTACAGGGCTGAGCGGACGGGGTTGGGTGTTGGGCTGGCCTCCTCCCGAATGTGCTTCAAATAACAGCCACCTGCTAGAGAAAACCCGGTGCCCCAGAACAACACTGAGGGACACCTCCCCCTCTAGGTCCACTGCACCTGCAAATTGGTCACCAAGGCTGAACCCACGTCGAGAGTGACATCAGCTCCTTGCAACGTCGACGCCTGCCCTGATCCTGTGAGCCTTACAGTTAGGACGAAACCTACCGTACCGTCGTCCGAGACGCCGGCGGGGCATCACCAGGCGAAACACGAGGCCATGCTCCGACGCCAGCGGACCTTCGCCGGTGTGGAAGGGGTTCAGTCCTGCCAGGAAGAAAGGGGGCCCAATCCACATCTGCTGGCTGCGGGCCTGGGGAAACCAGCGTCTTGGCCCCTGATAGGGCTCCGGGTTACACCAGTCAAACGAACGGTGAAACTTGCAACGGAGGAGGGCATGAGCGTCCTGTGTATGCCGGGAGACATAAGACTGGGACACTGCAGCCAAGGAGACACCGGGAATCCCGTGAACAATGTACAGACGAGGCAACTGGGGACTAACGCGCCGGGCTACACCGGCCAGGTGAAAACGCCTAGGGACCCACGTACCAGGCTACACTGGTCAGACGAAACGTCTGGGAACAAAACAGGCCGGGTACCCCAGCAGGTGAAACAACTAGGAACAACATGCCTGGGGCCTCCGGACCGACAGACGGCATGTTACCAATGCACCGGGCTACACTGGCCAGACGTATCGTCTGGGAACAACGTACCAGGCTACACCGGCCAGACGAGACGTCTGGGGACAAAACGAGCCTGCTACGCCTGCCAGGCGGAGCGTCTGGGAACAAATGATGCCTGGGGACTCGGGGCCGACGGAACAGCCTGGTACAAACTCGCCGAGTTACACCAGCCAGATGAAACGTCTGGGAACAAACGCCAGCTCCACCGTCCGTAGGAACGTCTGGAAACAATGAGCACGCCTGACGCGCGCCCCCGGGAAGGGGCCGACCGGCCGCCTGAAAACACAACGGAAAACCCCGAAAACCGGGGCCCTAGGGCAGTCTAGTCAAGCAAGCCAGTGGCCTAGCCGTGGGACTGAAGTGGCCACCAACCTGGGCCACGGACAGCAGCTGTACAAGGGGCTCACAGCTAAGCCCAACCCGACGTCGAGAAAAGAGGCGGCCCCTAGGCAAGGTAGCCTCGTGGCCTGCCCACCGTGAGCACCGCCACAATGCACGGGCGTCTCGTGCCCGAGAGCGGGGAAAACCCCCACAAACATGCACGCCCGGACTAGCACGTGCAGACCTAGCCCCGAGCCAGTGGGGGGCCACGCGCCAATCCACGTGGTTTAACGCCCAAGTGGGACTGGAAGGAAGCGTGACAGACCAGGGCAAGCTCTCCACGTAGCCCCATGCCACGTGGGCAACGCCGCCCCGGGCATGGGTCCCGGGGCAGGCCCTGGCAAGGGACAGGAACCTGGCCACTCGCAGGAAGCCCGGCCGGGCACGCCCGCCCATGCGCGGCGCGAAACCTGGCCCCTAGGGCAGCCCAGGGTACCCAGCAGACTGGCGTCAGGGAGCACGCGTGGAAGGCGGGAAGGGTAGCCAAGGGTGGGAAGGGAAGCCTAGGCACTCCCTGACGCCCACCCATGGGGACGGCGCCGACGTGGCGTGGGCCCCAGGGGACGTGCCCCCGAGGGCATAGGCCCACCAACGCCAGACCACGTGGTGTCGCCGCCAAGGGCGACTCCGTGCCGGTCACAGGGGCCAGGCAGGGCTGGTGCCCGAGCCCGGCACGCAGCAGGCCCCCCTGGGACGCGTCCAAGGCACGCAGGCCTCTAGGGACATGGCACACACACGCCGGCTCTAGGCGTGCACCAGCAGCGAGCAACAGCAACGGGAGCGCAGCGCGGGCCCGAAGGGTGCCCCTGGATCCCCCAGGGCAGCATAACGGGCCGAAGGCCCTAGGGAACTAGCTAAGGCGGGCCGCGAGGGGACGGCGCTAAACACATGCCAGCACTGGGGACAGTCCTGACTAAATATGAATGGAAACCCTCACATTACCTTGGGGTTAGTAGTGAAGGGCAGGAGGCTCCTGCCGTACCAGTCTGGGAGGTCGAGAGTCCCATGATATCGGGGAGGGAGAGGTGGGGACCGGGGGTAGCTGGCGTGATGTCCATCTCCTGAGTAGTCCAAGTAGTCCAAGTTTCAAGTGCAGCGGCTGATGCGGGCAAAGTGAGGACAGAGCCCCTCTTTGCGCCGGGTTTTATATGCCCCCAGAACTGCCCGTGCAGCACCAGTGGTTGGCGCTGCGCAATTGTCTCTTTCTTCCCCATCAGAAACATCTCCGCTTCCTTGGATGCAGAGGCCATTTACGACTACGCCACGGGAACTGCTCGATCCTATCCTTTTGAGATGTTTTTAACTTTCTCAATAAACGTACTTGAACTTGTGTTTGTAAGAGTACATAATATTAGTGTTTTGATATTCTTACAAGGCCACTAACACTCAAAGCGTATCTGGCAGATTATTAGTTATAATTATTAATAATTCATTGTGTTAGGAAACAGGCAGCCAATGTATATAATAATAATCGAAGTCACCCCCCCTCCCCCAGAGAAGAATACCCCTCACCCACAAAAGGAGACA
>NC_091154.1:49419566-49604566 GCF_040958095.1 Procambarus clarkii | reverse complement strand
TTCTAAGCCAGCACATCAAGGGACCAACAAGAATGAGAGGGAAGGATGAACCAGCTATGCTTGATCTGATATTTACCCTTAATGAGTGGAATATAAGGGAGGTTAAGATGGAAGCGCCCTTGGGAATGAGTGATCACAGTGTATTGATCTTTGAGTACTTGGTAGAGCTAGGACTTATTTCCCCAAAAAAAGAACTAGAAAACAAAAGGCTGGCATACCAAAAGAGGGAATTATGAGGGGATGAGAAGTTTCCTAAGGGACACAGACCTCAGAGCTAAGTCGGTACAAGGCATGATGGACTATGTCACCCAAAAGTGTTACGAGGCAGTAAACAGGTTTATCCCAGCCCAAAGGGAAAAATCCGAAGAGCAAAAGAAGAATCCATGGTTTAACAGGGCATATTTGGAAGCAAAGGTACTGAACAAAAGAGCGTAGAGGAACTTCCGAAATAATAGAACACCAGAAAGCAGAGAGAGATACCAGAGAACCAGGAATGAGTATGTTAGTGTGAGAAGGGAAGCAGAGAAAAATTATGAAAATGACATAGAAAGCAAAGCCAAGACCGCTCCAAAGTTACTCCACAGTCACATCAGGAGGAAAACAACAGTGAAAGAACAGGTAATGAAACTTAGAACAGGCGAGGACAGGTATACAGAGAATGACAAAGAGGTGTGCGAGGAACTCAACAAGAGGTTCCAGAAGGTCTTCACAATAGAACATGGTGAGGTCACTGCACTAGGAGAGGGGGCAGTAAACCAGGCGGCCTTGGAAGGGTTCGAAATTACGAGAGATTATGTCAAGAGACACTTGTTGGATCTGGATGTGAGAAAGGCTGTCGGTCCAGATGGGATCTCACCATGGGTATTGAAAGAGAGTGCAGAGGCACTCTGCTTGCCACTCTCCATAGTGTATAGTAGGTCCCTGGAGACGGGAGACCTACCAGAAATATTGAAGGCGGCTAATGTGGTCCCAATATACAAAACAGGGGACAGACAAGAGGCACTGAACTACAGGCCAGTGTCCTTAACGTGTATACCATGCAAAGTGATGGAGAAGATCGTGAGAAAAAAACTAGTAACACATCTGGAGAGAAGGGACTTCGTGACAAATCGCCAACATGGGTTCAGGGAGGGTAAATCTTGCCTTACTGGCTGAATAGAATTCTACGATCAGGTGACAAAGATTAAGCAAGAAAGAGAAGGCTGGGCAGACTGCATTTTTTTGGACTGTCGGAAAGCCTATGATACAGTCCCCCATAAGAGGCTGGTACATAAGCTGGAGTTACAGGCATGAGTAACTGGTAAAGTGCTCCAGTGGATAAGGGAACACCTAAGCAATAGGAAGCAGAGTGTTACAGGTGAGGGGTGAGACCTCAGATTGGCGTGGTCACCAGTGGAGTCCCACAGGGCTCTGTACTCGGTCCTATCCTGTTTCTGATATACGTAAACGATGTCCCGGAGGGTATAGACTGATTCCTCTCAATGTTTGCTGACGATGCCAAAATTATGAGAAGGATTAAGACAGAGGAGGACTGCTTGAGGCTTCAAGAAGACCTAGGACAAACTAAAGGAATGCTCGAACAAACGGTTGTTAGAGTTTAACCTAAGCAAATGTAATGTAATGAAGATAGGTGTGGGGAGCAGGAGGCCAGTTACAAGGTATCATTTGGGAGATGAAATTCTTCAAGAGTCAGAGAGAGAGAGAAAGACCTGGGGGTTGATATCACACCAGACCTGTCCCCTGAAGCCCATATCAAGAGGATAACATCAGCAGCATATGCCAGGTTGGCTAACATAAGAACGGCATTTAGACACTTGTGCAAGGAATCATTCAGAACTTTGTATACCACTTACGTCAGACCAATCCTGGAGTATGCAGCCCCATAGCATATCTAGTCAAGCAAAAGACCAAACTGGAAAACGTTCAAAGGTTTGCCACCAGACTAGTACCCGGGCTGAGAGGTATGAGCTACGAGGAGAGACTACAGGAATTAAACCTTACGTCGCTAGAAGACAGAAGAGTTAAGGGGGATATGATCATTACGTACAAGATTCTCAGAGGAATTGACAGGGTAGATAAAGACGGGCTATTTAACACAAGGGGCACACGCACTAGGGGACACAGGTGGAAACTGAGTGCCCAAATGAGCCACAGAGATATAAGAAAGAATTTTTTTAGTGTCAGAGTAGTTGACAAATGGAATGCATTAGGCAGTGATGTGGTGGAGGCTGACTCCATACACAGTTTCAAGTGTAGATATGATAGAGCCCAATAGGCTCGGGAACCTTTACACCAGTTGATTGACAGTTGAGAGGCGGGACCAAAGAGCCAGAGTTCAACCCCCGCAAGCACAAATAGGTGAGTACAAATAGGTGAGTACAGTCACTCCAAGGGAAAAAATTTATCACTTACGGGATATTCATGCCCGTGCCACCTCTTGAGTAATTTAATCTTCATTATTATTTGAAAATGAATGATTATTTGAATGTGAAACCGTAAAGGACTTTAGACCTCCTGGCCTCTTGTACCACCAACTGTGTAACTATGTTATTGACTCACGTGTTCTCGACGACATCCTAACAATTTATCCAAAATTTGCTTGTCCATTGTAAAGAATGAAGAACAATTTTTATTTATATTACTTCTAAGCTGCATCACTTATGACCCCATCCCTGCCCTTGTGTGGCAGAGCACAGTAGAAAGTTGTTTTCACATATCCATACATTAAAACATTGATTGTACCCATGATATATATGTGCTTCCGCCTACAGTTTAGACCTATTGTCTTGTGTATGACCCTCTGTCCTGCGTGACAGTCAATACCAGCATTATCCTCACTTTAATAAGACTTAATCGAAATCCTCAGATTAGGCAAAATTTTTATTAATTTTTTCAACAAAGATGTTAATAATAATAACATTATTATTTATTTATTTATTTATTTATTTATTTATTTATTTATTATATACAAGAAGGTACATTTGGGATTAACAGAGAACATAGAAATTAAGTTGATTTTACATTTTTGTAAAGCCACTAGCACGTATAACGTTTCGAGCAAAACGCATTAATCAATCAATCAGTTACTTGAGGTCATTAATACAGTCTAAAGAAATTGCTTCAGATTTGGAAGAACTAAGAAATGCCCAGAAACCTGAAATCTGCAGTATTAAAAGCTATGACAATTTTTGTAATACTAAACATTAGTATGGTCAGCACAGCAACCGGACCAGGCAATGTGATGTAGTCATTGCGATAATTCGCTTTGGCTACAGACACAGGTTAGTGAGGCTCAGCCACTGCCAGAATATTCAGATTGTAAACTCTGTGATAAACCTTAAATGCATTCACTAGAACAGTATATTGTTGAATGTTAAACCTTAAAGATTTTAGACCTTAAAGATTTTATTGTACCACCAACTGTGTAACTATTTCATTGAATCTGGTGTACAGGACGACATCCTAACAATTTATGCAAAATTTGCTTGTAAATTTTAAAGAATGAGGAACAATTTTATTATATATCATTTTTAAGTTGCATCTCGTATGAACCCATTCCTGTCCTTGTGTGGTAGTGAACAATAGAAAGTTGTATTTACATATTTGTACATTGAAACGCGTATACAATCTAATGTAGTTGATTGTAGCCACATTATATATGTGCTTCAGCCTACAGTTTAGACCTATTGTCTTGTGTATGATCCTCTGTCCTGTGTGACAGTGAATACTAGCATTATCCTCACTCTAATAAGACTTAATTGCATTCCTCAGATTAGGCAAAATTGTAATTAATTTTGTCAATAAAGATGTTAGTAATAATAATGATCCATGCGTGTCGGAGCTGGTATTGGCTGCACTAATACCGGGAATAAGAACAGCCAACACTATTTCGTAAGTTATCAACAATTCTCAGGTACCACATAAGGAAGGAAGGTGCTCTAGTGGATAAGGGAATACTTGAGCAACAGGAAACAGCGTGTAACGGTGAGGGGGGGGGGAGACATCAGAGCTGTGAGATGTCACCAGCGGAGTCCCACAGGGCTCAGTACTTGGATCCATCCTATTTCTAATATATGTAAACGATCTTCCAGAGGGTATAGCCTCGTTCCTCTCAATGTTTGCTGATGATGCAAAAATTATGAGAACAATCAAGACGGATGAAGATAGACAGAGACTACAGGATGACCTGGACAAGCTGGAGGAATGGTCTAGAAAATGCCTGCTAAAGTTCAACTCAGGAAAGTGTAAGATAATGAAATTAGGCGAAGGAAGCAGGAGGCTGAACACAAGGTATCATCTGGGAGGTAAAATCCTGCAAGAGTCAAATAGAGAAAAAGATCTGGGGGTTGATATCACACCGAACCTGTCCTCGGAGGCCCACATCAAAAGAATATCATCAGCGGCATATGCTAGACTGGCCAACATAAGAACTGCCTTTAGAAACTTGTGTAAGGAATCGTTCAGGACCCTGTATACCACTTTTGTAAGACCAATCCTGGATTATGCAGCTCCAGTCTGGAGTCCATACCTAGTTAAACACAAGACAAAGTTAGAGAAGATTCAGCGGTATGCTACCAGGCTCGTCCCGGAACTGAGAGGAATGAGCTACGAGGAAAGGCTAAAGGAGCTGAACCTCACATCCCTGGAAAACAGAAGAGTAAGGGGAGACATGATAACCACCTACAAAATTCTAAGGGGATTGACAGGGTGGACAAAAACAAACTCTTCAGCACGGGTGGGACACGAACAAGGGGACACAGGTGGAAACTTAGTACCCAGATGAGTCACAGAGACGTTAGAAAGAATTTTTTCAGTGTCAGAGTAGTTAATAAATGGAATGCACTAGGAAGTGATGTGGTGGAGGCTAACTCCATACACAGCTTCAAATGTAGATATGATAGAGTCCAGTAGGCTCAGGAATCTGAACACCAATTGATTGACAATTGAGAGGCGGGACCAAAGAGCCAAAGTTTAACCCCGGCAAGCACAATTAGGTGAGTACATAATGTTACTAGTGACTTATAAACCTTTATTGTATTAATTATAAAGTCTACGATAAGTAGACTGTCAAAATTCAATTAATATAGCTTAGGGAGCAACCAAATGACCAAATGCTTGGTGTAACAGATGGAACCATGCCAAATATTATTATTTTCTTTAAAATACTAACAAATTGTTATATAAATATTTGCTTAAATCTTTATCAGCAATAAATGTTTTAAATTGTAAGCTGCAATTATATATTATAAATCATATAGTAAAGTTATTTTAATTGTTTTGCTTAAAAATACTTTGTATATGATTTGTTAGTGAAATATATTGTATAATGCTATCTCTCGCTCGCAGAATGACAGCTGGAGTTCATACTCAGTATATCAGTTGACCAGCTATAGGACGTCTAACTAAACTGTTTACACACTTACTTTAAATCAGTGTTGATTTTATTGATTTTATTTTTATATACCAGACGGTACATTTATATATTTGTTTATTTATTTATTTATTTATTTATTTATTTATTTATTTATTTATTTATTTTATATACAAGAAGGTACATTGGGGGTTAAGAGAGTACATAGCAATGAAGATTTTACATTCTTGTAAAGCCACTTGCCGAGTGGCTTGAGGACCCGATAGCTGAGTGGACAGCGCTCTGGGCTCGCAATCCTAGGGTCCGGGTTCGATCCCTGGTGATGGCAGAAACAAAATGGGCAGTGTTTCTTTCACCCTGATTAATTGATTCGGGCATTATCTGCCCAAAATGCTTTGCGTAATAGTGGCTAGTGGTATGTACCAGCTCTATCTATAAATCCATCAACGTTTTGTATCTCACCTAGTATGTATGTACTTTACCTGAATAAATATTTGACTTTGATTTTTTATTTGATGCCCAGTTGCCTAGCAGTAAATAGGTACCTGGACCTACATTCACGAAGCTCCATGTATTTCTTCGTAAGTGGGTTTGCTATGAAGGTTCCTAAGTGTGCCCTAAGAAGATGCTTAGGTGCAATTCACGTACGTCCACTTAGGAAGAAATTTGTTGGTTCACCTGTGTGGCGATAGAGGTCACTACTGTGTTTCGTTTGGCCAATCAGAGAGCAGCAACATTCTTCATATTGAAGATTTAGCGTTGGCTTATCAGAGCTCTATTGCCTCCTATTTACGTCGCATTTTCTTATAAAAATTAGTATATTTCAAAGTAAAACAATGTTTTTTCAACTTCTACAGGCAGCACCGACATTGTAGTAAACAAATATGTTACATTTGTTGTTTACCTACGTAATTCTAAGAGATACTGTATAGCTGTCCTTGTTGCTCGGAAGATGCGCTGACAATTATTGTATATATTTACTGAATTTACCCAAGGGCCACTAACTATCTAGTGGCCTCGACGAGGACAGAAAGCCGGCGGCCTTGTTAAAGGGCCCCGCCAATTGTCTTAATGATATTTTTTTAGCTGGAATTTCACATTTATGGCTTCAGCGGGTGGCGGTTCCATGGGTTTATAACCCTCTTGGTGGAAAAAACATTTGTTTTCAGTCCTACTTGAGAGACAACCTGCTCTCGCACAAGACAGCACATATATGACTTAATGCTTAAAGTCAATATGTTGAATATGAATTAGTACATATATGGTATATTCACAGTTACATTTTTTCCAAGGCCCAAACTCTTCCTCACGTACCAATTTACGTCTCACAATACCCGTCCATCGCCGTAGACAGCAGAATAGTCGTGATTGGTTCACTTATAATGGAAATTGTAGTTGTCAGGTCCCCCATGTGTTGTCAAATTTACCTGCTATTGTCCATGCTCTTAGAATATTACAGATCAGCTACATCCTATTGAAGTTTCGTAGTTTTGTTTTGAGAAATATTAGTTGTTCTTAGTAAATTATAATAAGCACTATAAATTATTACATAGAATAATAGTGCTTCACCAATCAACATTATATACACTAGTCTATGCTTTAAAATCTCTAAAGAATGTATTGTAGGAACGTTAACAGAAAACGGTGTTATGTTGGAATGTCTATGGGGTAAACCACTGCAAACAGGATGGTATAGTGTCTACTACCTACTGTAGGATGGGTATAGGGTCCACTACCACCTATTAGGTGGGTAAGGGGTCCATACCACTTGTAGGATGGGTCTGGGCCCAATAACTACTCATAGGATATGTATGGCGTCCACTACCGCCTGCATGATGGGTATGGGGTCCACTACCACCTACAGGATGTGTATGGGGGTCCACTTCCACCCACAAGATAGTTATGGGGTCCACTACTACCCACAAAATAAGTATGGGGTCCACTACCACCTACAAGATGGGTATGGGGTTCACTACCACCCACAAGATAGGTATGGGGTCCACTACCACCCACAAGATAGGTATTGGGGTTCACTACCACCCACAAGATGGGTATGGGGTCCACTACCACCTACAAGATGGGTATGGGGTTCACTACCACCCACAAGATAGGTATGGGGTCCACTACCACCCACAAGATAGGTATGGGGTCCACTACCACCCACAAGATGGATATGGGGTCCATTATCACCCACAAGATGGGTATGGGGTCCACTACCACCCACAAGATGGGTATTGGGGTTCACTACCACCCACAAGATAGGTATTGGGGTTCACTACCACCCACAAGATGGGTATGGGGTCCACTACCACCCACAAGATGGGTATTGGGGTTCACTACCACCCACAAGATGGGTATGGGGTCCACTACCACCCACAAGATGGATATGGGGTCCATTATCACCCACAAGATGGGTATGGGGTCCACTACCACCCACAAGATAGGTATGGAGTCCACTATACCACCCACAAGATGGGTATGGGGTCCACTACCACCCACAAGATAGGTATGGAGTCCACTATACCACCCACAAGATGGGTATGGGGTCCACTAGCTACCACCGACATGATGGGTATGGGGTCCACTACCACCCACAGAATGGGTATGGGGGTCCACTACCGCCCACAAGATGAGTATGGGGTCCACTACCAACCACAAGATGAGTATGGGGTCCACTACCACCCACAAGATGAGTATGGGGTCCACTACCAACCACAAGATGAGTATGGGGACCACTACCGCTCACAAGATGGGTATGGGGTCCACTACCACCCACAGAATGGGTATGGGGGTCCACTACCGCCCACAAGATGAGTATGGGGTCCACTACCAACCACAAGATGAGTATGGGGACCACTACCGCTCACTAGATGGGTATGGGGTCCACTACCACAAAGTTATCAATTTATGAAACAGATTGACAAATTTTAAGTTCTAAGTTTATACATATCTATGTAGAAATTGAGAGTCTATGTAGTAACATAAATTGGTAAATCACAAATATTGTAAGTTAAGAATCTGATGCATGTGTGTGGGGGGGGGGGGCGATACCCTTGGTAAGGGAGAGTGGCAGGTAACCTTAGACGTTCTGCGGTCAACGTGGGGGTCTGGGAGGGTCAAACCCACCCTCCAACATCTGGGCATAGTACCAGCAGCCTCCACAACACTCCATCAGCCTCCAGCTGGTGCTTGTAGATGCCTCATCTAACCTCACCTATGTCACACATTAACCTACAGTTCCTGTGATATTTAAACTCCTCATCACAGTGGCGTCTCACCAATATAAACTGTATTGGATTTTGTCCCGAAATAGCTATATGCTGACTGGACGTGTATGTATGTATGTATGTATGTATGTATGTATGTATGTATGTATGTATGTATGTATGTATGTATGTATGTATGTATGTATGTATGTATGTATGTATGTACTTCTTCCGACTCATGTCGGAAGAACTTACCTTTAAAGAACACAATAAAGTAGCCGTCACAACTGCAAGAAAAATGACAGGTTGGATAACAAGAACTTTTAATTCACACTAGAGATGCTATACCGATGATGATACTTTTCAAAACGCTTGTGCTCGCTAGAGTGGAGTACTGCTGCACAATGACAGCCCCTTTCAAAGCTGGAGAAATTGCTGACCTGGAGAGCGTGCAGAGATCCTTTACTGCTAGAATCCACTCAGTAAAACATCTAACCTATTGGGACGGACTAAAGAGCCTAAATCTGTACTCCCTTGAGCGCAGGCGGGAGAGATACATAATAATTTACACGTGGAAAATATTAGAGGGGCTGGTCCCAAACCTGCACACAGAAATAACATCACATGAGACCAGAAGACATGGCAGGATGTGCAGAATACCCCCGTTGAAAAACAGAGGTGCAACTGGTACTCTGAGAGAGAACTCTATCAACATCAGAGGCCCGAGACTGTTCAACACGCTTCCGCTACACATAAGGGGCATAACTGGCCGACCCCTCACAGTGTTCAAGAGAGAACTGGATAAGCACCTCCAAAGGATACCTGATCAACCAGGCTGTGATTCATACGTCAGGCTGCGAGCAGCCGCGTCCAACAGCCTGGTTGACCAGTCCAGCAACCAGGAGGCCTGGTCGATGACCGGGCCGCGGGGACGCTAAGCCCCGGAAGCACCTCAAGGTAAGGTATGTATGTATGTATGTATGTATGTATGTATGTATGTATGTATGTATGTATGTATGTATGTATGTATGTATGTATGTATGTATGTATGTATGTATGTATGAATGAATGTATGTATGTATGTATGTATGCATGTATGTATATATGTATGCATATATGTATGCATGCATGTATGAATGTATGCATGTATGTATGTATGCATATATGTATGTGTGGATGTATGTATGTATTCCCAATCACGTTAAAGACTCCCCCTCTATCATCCAGTTTAAGAGAAAAACAACTATGTACTAAATAATCAAGTCCTTGTAACTTTAATTATGCTGACCATCCTATCTGTATTCAGACTGAGCCAACCATCATTATAGGTGATTATAACGCTAGGCATAGGAATATTGGTAATTCACAGTTCAGTAATCGTAACGGCAACCAACTGTTGTCACTATTAGGTAGTCACGATGATGCACAGATTGTGGGTGACCTTGAACCGACGCATATCTACGCAGGTATTCTTGATCTATGTCTCGGTGTCAACGTCTCCCACACCGTGTGCGCCTCGTCAATAGTGCCAGATATGGCGTCTGATCATCTGGCCATATTAGCCACTGTAAGCATTGGCAGCTCTATCCTCCCTGCTGGAGTGTTCAAGCGGAAGAGGCTGGCTGTGCCCATCCATCAACGAGACAATTTTGTTGCTCATGTGTCAGATTGGTGCAGTTCATCTGAGCCTTCATCAGTTGAAGATTTTAACAATGAGCTCACATGCAGGTACTATCGAGCAGTTTATAGAATCACTTGATCCATCGTCCAGGCCACGTAACCCAAATTACACTGGTCATAGCACTTATGCTTATTATAATGATTCTAAATTGCATGCACTAAAACGCACTGCCAGAATAATTGGACTAGCTTGTAGAAGGACCCGCACTGCTGAAATGCTTCGGCTCTTTCAAACGACTCTGGCTGAGGCCAGGGAACGTATGGTGGAGCTGAGGCAGACAGACTGGGAAACTTTTGTCCGTGGTCTCAATTCTCACACGCCACTAAGTCGGGCATGGAAGGATATCAACAAGATCAAAGGGAAAAATGCTGCAGAGATTGCGCACCCTAATCCTCTGCACAGAGCAAATGAGCTTGTTGGATGCTTGGGCCACGACTTCCAGCTTTGACAGTCTTCCTCTACCCACACAGAATGAATTAAATAATAAATATGCTGATAGGGCAAGGCTCCTTGACTTCATGCTTCATCAAGAGGATGACTGTGACATGCTTTTACTGAATACGAACTAGACTCTGTTCAACATAAAGGCAAAGCTACATCACCCGGGGTGGATGGAGTTACTTACGGCATACTGCGTATGCTTCTGCTAGTTCCAAGAAATCCCTTGCTTGAATCGTATAATATGAGCTATGTAACTGGGGAGCTTCCATAGTCATGGACCAACAGTGTTATTATTCCCATTCCTAAACCAAACCAGCAGAGTGCTTTTCGCCCAATCTCCCTCACTAGTTGTCTCTATAAGTGTCTTGAGAGGATGGTTCTCAACCGTCTCCTTTACAGAATTAGTAACATGTTGTCTCCCCAGACATATGACTTTACGCATGGAAAGAGTGTACATCACTGTATTACCACATTCCTCACCCTGCATACTGATAGGTTATATACCACTTTCCTAGATCTTAAGTCAGCCTTTGACATTGCTAACCCCACACGTCATTCTGAGAGAACTTGCTAAAATGAATGTTGGAGGATGGCTTCTACGGTGGATAAGAGGCTATCTATCCAACAGGAAGTCATCTGTACTGTTCCAAGGGCATAGGAGTGTAACGAGAGATTTTGAACTTGGCACTCCACAAGGAGGTGTCCTTAGTCCCTCTCTGTTCAATGTGTTAATCAATGTACTTTTAAACTTAGTAACTAGAAGGCCCAGCAAACACATCATTAGCTATACGGATGATATACTGATCCACACCAATGGGTATACCAACACCCAAATGTTCTGAACCCTGTATTGTACACATGTCAGGAACTATGCTTAGTCATCTCAGTAGAGAAAACAAAGATCCTGAACCGACGCCCACCCAGACGGGGTGGGGCCGTTCGCAATATGCAGTTGGATGATGGCTCTCTGCTCGACTATGTAACCAGATACAAATACCTTGGGCTTAAGGGTTCTACTTTACCGCAATGTTGTAGCCAGACTGGGTCGCCAATGTAGAGAGAGGCTCCGTGCTCTCAAGGCTGTGGCAGGCTACCATCCAAGCTATGGTGCAAATGTGAGAATTGTCAAAATGGTGTATCTCTCATAGGTCACTGATTGATTATGCTGCACCCATGCTTGCTCTAGTGCCTGAGAGAATGCTTGGAGGGCTGGAAAAGATGCAAAACGAAGCCATGAGGATTATCCTCGGATGTCCCCGTACAACTAAATTACTAAACATAAGGAAGGAACTGAATATTTCATGTGTAAGTGATCGTATCACTGAAATTAATGCTTTAATTGGTATCAAGATGCTTAGGCTAACCCACCCTAACCCCTGCACTGAAGCCCTCCAAGCCGTCTTCCTTGAAGGTCAGCATCCCTCCAAATGGATTACCGTAACTGCCAATGTGCTCAGAATGTATAACTTTCATCACCTCTACCAAGAGAGAAAACAACAACACTTTCCTGCCCCATGGGAGATCACTCCTTTCCAAATTACTGTCCCCACTTTTCCACCCAAGAAGCTGATTAAAGAACAAGCCTTGCTTCGACAAGAAGCAAAGTACAATGCCTTAAGCCAAATTGATGCTGTAGTCAGAGAGCGCTGCCTTTCCCAGATTATTTACACTGATGGATCCTTGCATCAGTCCCATGGTGCAGCTGGAAGTGCAGTTGTTGTGACAGGGAGAGATGGTTCCTTCTTCCATGAGTGTGGAGCGCGTCTAAGTAACTGGACCTCCACTCTTCAAACAGAATTGGTTGCCATAATCCTTGCACTCGAGCGCGTATATGAATCCAAAGTTGACACGCTAATTGTCAGTGACTCTTTGTCATTCTTGACTGCCCTCAGCTCCCCAAGGCATAACTGTGACGTGCTTATCTCTGAAGCTAGATACAGATATAATGAAATAATTAATGATGGAGTCAGGGTCTATCTTCTGTGGATTCCTTCCCATATTGGTCTCCGAATGCATGATAGAACTGATGAGTTGGCCAAGACATTTGCTCGTAAAGAGGGAATTGATTACCAACTTGGACTGCCTTTGAGCAGCCTGAGGGAAGTAATATTCCGGGAACATCAACTAAATTTCGGAGACTTGAAGCAAAGTGAAATTCACACCAGTTACTCCATCTATCATCATTCTATTATGCAGGAAGAACCGCACGTCTATGGGTCATCCAATAATGTTAGCAGACTTGTAGATGTTACCACTGCTAGGCTTAGGCTCGGCTACAAGTACCTCTGGGAGTTCGTAACATCTGCTGATGTAGATTTGACTAAATGTAAACTCTGTCAGCAGAACTACTCGCATACTTTGCGTCATTATATAATGGAATGTGAAAAAATTGCGGAATTCAGAGATAACACCATCAATGGTGAACAAGAAATGTGTAAGTACTTCATTCATAATGATGTGCTGCCCGAAATTTTAGCGAAGTATCCAAAATTTGCTTACTGTAGGTAATGCATGCACATGATTCTAAAGCTGCCGCCCAGTTGGGTGGGTGTGGAGCACATGACTGTAAAGCTGCCGCCCAGTTGGGTGGGTGTGGAGCAAGACTAGTAACTGTGTGACTCATCATAGATGTAAAGTGCCTTGTATAGTGACTGTTGTGAGCCTCTTGTTGAATCACTTGTGATACAAAAGATTATTGATGTGTGTATTTCTGTAGGTGATTGAATATGTATGTGTATATATGTATATGTATATATATGTACATGTATGTATGCGTAGGTGTACATGTATACATAACATTAATAATTGTGTAACTAGCGTCAAAAGATTGTTACTTGCTTATCTAAACGAACTTTACCAGTCTCCGTGGTGTAGTGGTAAGACACTCGCCTGGCGTTCCGCGAGCGCTTTGTCATGGGTTCGTATCCTGGCCGGGGAGGATTTAATGGGCGCAATTCCTTAACTGTAGCCTCTGTTTAACGCAACAGTAAAATGTGTACTTGATTGTAACAACGATTCTTCGCGGCGCGGATCGTATTCCAGGGACCTGCCCGAAACGCTACGCGTACTAGTGGCTGTACAAGAATGTAACAACTCTTGTATATATCTAAAAAAAAACTAGAAGGTTCAGTTCCTGAACCGATTATGTGCCTCTGTAATCCTTTACACCACCGCCCAAGGGATGGGTATGGGGTGCATAATAAAGAATGAAATTGAATTGTAACTTATCTCCTAAATGTCAACATATGTCAGTTCAGTTCATGCTGTTGATCTCAATTAGTCTTAAATCTTAGTTTTTAAGGTTTTCCAGATCTTGCCCAAAACGCTGTGCGTATTAGTGCTTTAGGCATAGTATATACTTGTTCTTTCTTGATATTCAACATTCTGCTCCCAACCACTCCCAACACCACCACCACTCCCAACACCACCACCACTCCCAACACCACCACCACTCCCAACACCACCACCACCACTCCCAACACCACCACCACTCCCAACACCACCACCACTCCCAACACCACCACCACTCCCAACACCACCACCACTCCCAACACCACCACCACTCCCAACACCTCCACCACTCCCAACACCACCACCACTCCCAACACCACCACCCCTCCCAACACCACCACCACTCCCAACACCACCACCACTCCCAACACCACCACCACTCCCAACACCACCACCACTCCCAACACCACCACCACTCCCAACACCACCACCACTCCCAACACCACCACCACCACTCCCAACACCACCACCACTCCCAACACCACCACCACTTCCAACACCACCACCACTCCCAACACCACCACCACCACTCCCAACACCACCACCACTCCCAACACCACCACCACTCCCAACACCACCACCACTCCCAACACCTCCACCACTCCCAACACCACCACCACTCCCAACACCACCACCACTCCCAACACCACCACCACTCCCAACACCACCACCACCACTCCCAACACCACCACCACTCCCAACACCACCACCACTCCCAACACCACCACCACTCCCAACACCACCACCACTCCCAACACCACCACCACTCCCAACACCACCACCACTCCCAACACCACCACCACTCCCAACACCACCACCACTCCCAACACCACCACCACTCCCAACACCACCACCACTCCCAACACCACCACCACTCCCAACACCACCACCACTCCCAACACCACCACCACTCCCAACACCACCACCACTCCCAACACCACCACCACTCCCAGCACCACTACCACTCCCAACACCACCACCACTCCCAACACCACCACCACTCCCAACACCACCACCACTCCCAACACCACCACCACTCCCAAC
Organism: Procambarus clarkii; assembly: GCF_040958095.1. Classification (NCBI taxonomy): domain Eukaryota; kingdom Metazoa; phylum Arthropoda; class Malacostraca; order Decapoda; family Cambaridae; genus Procambarus; species Procambarus clarkii. The sequence goes on along the minus strand of NC_091154.1, from coordinate 49,589,532 downwards.
ACCACCACCACCACTCCCAACACCACCACCACCACTCCCAACACCACCACCACTCCCAACACCACCACCACTCCCAACACCACCACCACTCCCAACACCACCACCACTCCCAACACCACCACCACTCCCAACACCACCACCACTCCCAACACCACCACCACTCCCAACACCACTACCACTCCCAACACCACCACCACTCCCAACACCACCACCACCACTCCCAACACCACCACCACTCCCAACACCACCACCACTCCCAACACCACTACCACTCCCAACACCACCACCACTCCCAACACCACCACCACCACTCCCAACACCACCACCACTCCCAACACCACTACCACTCCCAACACCACCACCACTCCCAACACCACCACCACCACTCCCACCACCACCACCACTCCCAACACCACCACCACTACCAACACCACCACCACTCCCAACACCACCACCACTCCCAACACCACCATCCCCACTCCCAACACCACCACCACTCCCAACACCACCACCACCACTCCCAACACCACCACCACTCCCAACACCACCACCACTCCCAACACCACCACCACTCCCAACACCACCACCACCACTCCCAACACCACCACCACTACCAACACTACCACCACTCCCAACACCACCACCACTCCCAACACCACCACCACTCCCAACACCACCACCACTCCCAACACCACCACCACCACTCCCAACACCACCACCACTCCCAACACCACCACCACTACCAACACCACCACCACTCCCAACACCACCACCACTCCCAACACCACCCCCACTCCCAACACCACCACTCCCAACACCACCACCACTCCCAACACCACCACCACCACTCCCAACACCACCACCACTCCCAACACCACCACCACTCCCAACACCACCACCACTCCCTACACCACCACCACTCCCAACACCACCACCACTCCCAACACCACCACCACTCCCAACACCACCACCACCACTCCCAACACCACCACCACTCCCAACACCACCACCACTCCCAACACCACCACCACTCCCAACACCACCACCACCACTCCCAACACCACCACCACTCCCAACACCACCACCACTACCAACACCACCACCACTCCCAACACCACCACCACTCCCAACACCACCACCACCACTCCCAACACCACCACCACTCCCAACACCACCACCACTCCCAACACCACCACCACTCCCAACACCACCACCACCACTCCCAACACCACCACCACTCCCAACACCACCACCACTACCAACACCACCACCACTCCCAACACCACCACCACTCCCAACACCACCACCACCACTCCCAACACCACCACCACTCCCAACACCACCACCACTACCAACACTACCACCACTCCCAACACCACCACCACACCCAACACCACCACCACTCCCAACACTACCACCACTCCCAACACCACCACCACTCCCAACACCACCACCACTCCCAACACCACCACCACTCCCAACACCACCACCACTCCCAACACCACCACCACCACTCCCAACACCACCACCACTCCCAACACCACCACCACTACCAACACCACCACCACTCCCAACACCACCACCACTCCCAACACCACCATCCCCACTCCCAACACCACCACCACTCCCAACACCACCACCACCACTCCCAACACCACCACCACTCCCAACACCACCACCACTCCCAACACCACCACCACTCCCAACACCACCACCACTCCCAACACCACCACCACTCCCAACACCACCACCACTCCCAACACCACCACCACTCCCAACACCACCACCACTACCAACACCACCACCACTCCCAACACCACCACCACTCCCAACACCACCACCACCACTCCCAACACCACCACCACTCCCAACACCACCACCACTCCCAACACCACCACCACTCCCAACACCACCACCACTCCCACCACCACTCCCTACACCACCACCACTCCCAACACCACCACCACTCCCAACACCACCACCACTCCCAACACCACCACCACTCCCAACACCACCACCACTCCCACCACCACCACCACTCCCAACACCACCACCACTCCCAACACCACCACCACCACTCCCAACACCACCACCACCACTCCCAACACCACCACCACTCCCAACACCACCACCACTACCAACACCACCACCACTCCCAACACCACCACCACTCCCAACACCACCACCACTCCCAACACCACCACCACTCCCAACACCACCACCACTCCCAACACCACCACCACTCCCAACACCACCACCACTCCCAACACCACCACCACTCCCAACACCACCACCACTCCCAACACCACCACCACTCCCAACACCACCACCACTCCCAACACCACCACCACCACTCCCAACACCACCACCACTCCCAACACCACCACCACCACTCCCAACACCACCACCACTCCCAACACCACCACCACTCCCAACACCACCACCACTCCCAACACCACCACCACTCCCAACACCACCACCACTCCCAACACCACCACCACTCCCAACACCACCACCACTCCCAACACCACCACCACTCCCAACACCACCACCACTCCCAACACCACCACCACTCCCAACACCACCACCACCACTCCCAACACCACCACCACTCCCAACACCACCACCACCACTCCCAACACCACCACCACTCCCAACACCACCACCACTCCCAACACCACCACCACTCCCAACACCACCACCACTCCCAACACCACCACCACTCCCAACACCACCACCACTCCCAACACCACCACCACTCCCAACACCACCACCACTCCCAACACCACCACCACCACTCCCAACACCACCACCACTCCCAACACCACCACCACTACCAACACTACCACCACTCCCAACACCACCACCACTCCCAACACCACCACCACTCCCAACACCACCACCACTCCCAACACCACCACCACTCCCAACACCACCACCACTCCCAACACCACCACCACTCCCAACACCACCACCACCACTCCCAACACCACCACCACCACTCCCAACACCACCACCACTCCCAACACCACCACCACTCCCAACACCAACACCACTCCCAACACCACCACCACTCCCAACACCAACACCACTCCCAACACCCTGTGGGAAGTAGTGGAATTTATATCTATCCATGAGCTGTAGTTGCCCCATACCCCAGCCCGTGAGTGACAGTGGACACCATACCCATCCTGTGGGTGATAGTGGAACCCATACCTATCCTGCGGGCGGTAGTGGACCCCATACCTATCCTGTGGGCGGTAGTGGACCCCATACCTATCCTGTGGTCGGTAATTGATCCAATACCCACCCTGTGGGCGGTAGTGGACCCCATACGCCCATAGTGGACCCCTATGGGTGGTAGTTGAGCGGTAGTTGAGCTCACCTATGAGTGAGCGCTTTGTCATGGGTTCGTATCCTGGCCGGGGAGGATTTACTGGGCGCAAATCCTTAACTATAACCTCTGTTTAACTCAACAGTAAAATGTGTACTTGGTTGTAAAAACGATTCTTCGTGGGGGTCGTATTAAAGGGACCTGCCCGAAACGCTACGCGTACTAGTGACTGTACAAGAATGTAACAACTCTTGTATATAAAAAAAAAATAAAAAAAAGTTAACCCCATACCCATCCTGTGGGCGGTAGTTAACCATATACCCATTCCGTGGACGGAACTGGACCCTATACTCATGCTGTGGGCGGCAATGGAGGCCATACCCATCCTGTGGGCGGCAGTAGACACAATTTTCATCCTGTGGGTGATTGTGGACCCCATACCCATCCTGTGGGCGGTATAGTGGACGCCTCACACATCCTTTGGGCGGAAGTGGAATATATACTTATCCATTGGGAAGTAGCGGACCCCTTACTAATCCTGTAGATGATAGTGGCCCCCAAACCCATCCTGTGGGCAGTAGCGAACACATACCCATCCTGCAGGCGGTAGTGGACGCCAGACACATCTTGTGTGTATTAGTGGACCATATACCCATCCTGTAGACGGTAGTGGACCCCATACCTATCCTGTGGGTAGTTATTGGGTCCAGACCCATCCAACAAGTGGTATGGACCCCTTACCCACCTAACAGGTGGTAGTGGACCCTATACCCATTCTACAGTAGTTAGTAGATACTATACCTGTAGATTTCCTGCCCGAAACGCTTTGCGTAATAGTGGCTTTAGGCATTGTATGTACTAGCTCTATCTATAAAGCCAACAAACTTTGTAAAATCTCTTTATGTATGTACCTTACCTAAATAAAAATTATTATTATTATTATTATATAATCCTGTTTGCAGTAGTTTACCCCATAGACATTCCAACGTAATATCGTTTTCTGTTAACGTTCCTTCAATATATTCTTTAAAGATTTTTATAGCATAAACTAGTGTATATAATGTTGATTGGTGAAGCACTATTATTCTATGTAATAATTTATAGTGCTTATTATAATTTACTAAGAACAACTAATATTTCTCAAAACAAAACTACGAGCCTTCAATAGGATGTAGCTGATCTGTAATATTCTAAGAGCATGGACAATAGAGCATTATTGCACAACTATATTCTACCCACCTCAAGACTCCGCTCCAATATAGAAGCATCAAGAAATATGGATCAATAGGCTTTCTACAATCACTTCCATTCAGTACCCATTGTTTCATGTTCTGTCTTGTGTTGATGAATTTAATACCCTATTAAAACCACCTCACCCCATCCACCTCACTAAAATGTAGATATAAACAAATCGGAGATGTGTAAGTTCTATTCAGTTGTGTATGTGTAAACTAAAGTCTTCGAAAATGTAATAAGTTTTACGAAAGTTTTACGCAGGTAAATTTGACAACACATGGGGGACCTGAAAACTACAATTTCCATTATAAGTGAACCAATCACGACTATTCTGCTGTCTACGGTGATGGATGGGTATTGTGAGACGTAAATTGGTACGTGAGGAAGAGTTTGGGCCTTGGAAAAAATGTAACTGGGAATATACCACATATGTACTAATTAGTATTCAATATATTGACTTTAAGCATTAAGTCATATATGTGCTGTCTTGTGCGAGAGCGGGTTGCCCTCAGGTAAACAGGGAAGATACGGAGGTAAGACAAGCACATAAAGGCACTAATACGCAGCGCGCGTTGTAGGTATAACTTAAACAAAAGTGTCAGGTTGTTTATAAAGCTTACATGCATGAGGGAGAAAATAATAACAAGACGAAGACTAATATAAACATTAAATTTTTTTTTTAAATTTTGCCCCGAGGGTCGAGTTTATTGGGCAGCGCCACTCATCTTGTGAGTGAACATACCGCCATAGCAGAATGTACAACACTCCCCAATAGGAAGAAAACCCGCTGGGTTGTTCATCCTGTCACTTGTACCCAGACACAGCTGGGACTTGCTTAACTGTCTCAAGTGAACAGCTCCTCAAACAAGAAGATTAACATTTATCAACCCTTAAAAGCTTACGTTATCTTGCGGGTGCAAAATGGGGAAATCTTTTAAGAACAGTATCAATATTTGACAAATAGTGTTTTCCTAACTCAAACAATGTGGGGTTTATTATTCTACAGTTATTCCTAATGTCTCTCAGGTGTTCACATTCACGTAGATAGTGGTCAAGGCGGTGTCCATCACTCTCACCACAGATTCTGCAACTTCGCTGATCAACTGTTGTTTCCATTCCAAATCTCCATGGATATTTGTATCCAAGACGGATTCTCGCTATTACAGATTCTCTCACTCGTCGTCCTCCTCTTCGGCCATACTGATTGGGATTGCCAGCTGCAACCATGTTGTACCATCGTACAGATTCACTGGTTTGTGCTTCTATCCTCCTTTCCTCAGTTACCTTGTCACGGTGATGTTGCCTGATAATACCTCTAATTTGTAGTTGAGTCTTGGGTATGAAGTATTCAATATGGTCTCCTTCAGCGCCTTCAGCAGCCAGCACATCTGCTCGTTCATTCCCACATATTCCAACATGGGAGGGGATCCACAGAAACTTGATGACTCTTCCCTGATTGGTAAGTACTCTCACAGCTCTCTTGATTTCAGCGACTATTGCAAGATTTTCTGCCTGATTTTTACTTAGGCTTTGCAGTGCTGCTTTTGAATCGGTGCAAATCACTGCACCATTAGTGTTCCGTTCAAGAAACCTTAACGCCATAACAATGGCAGTTAGCTCTGCTTGCGTTGAAGAGGCATAGTTCTCAATACGTGCTTTTTCTTCATTTCTGCGTTGGAAGGTATTATCCTTGATTACCGTGTATGCTGCACCAGCCCTGCCATTGATAGGATTAGATGACCCGTCAGTGTAGATTTGATCTAGTTCATCTCCGGCTTCTTTATAAATGTCCTCGAGATACTTGTGCCTCATTTCTTGTGGTATCATGTTGGATTTTTTCATTGCCATTTCATTGATGATGATCTTACATGAGTCATCCTCCCAGGGAGGTAACCTCTCTACAGGCAGGAGCTCACGGGCTTGCTCAAGCAGGTGAAGCTCTTCAAGGTAGCAGACTGCTCTGTGATGCCATTTTTTGCTTCTCCTGTTTCCCCCTGAAAGTAGCACAGAGCTCAGTTTTTTCTTGGCAATATCATTGTAATGGGGATCTCTGGCTATCCTAATTGCAAGCTTAGCATTCAGCTCCTGAATTCTGCTTTTAATACTGGGAAGGGACAACTCCTCTCGTAGATTAGATGTTTTGGCAGTTCTTGGGACTCCAAGAATGATTGTCATGGCTTCATTTTGAATGCTTTCAAGCCTTTTCATATCGGTTTGGGAGTAGGTGCACAGTACTGGTGCGGCATAGTCTATGACGGAGCGCACATAGGCTGTGTACATCATTTTGAGCACGGCAATAGAGGCTCCATGTCCATTCCAGGTCATAGCTTTCAGTGCCCTGAGTCGACTTTTGCATGTTCCTATGAGTTGATTGAGCTCCTCTTTCTTTCCCTTGTTAGAGCCGACAGTGACGCCAAGGTACCGATAGTGGTCAACCCATTCAAGTGTTACACCATTAATTTGCAGTTCTTCATTTGCTCTCCGCTTGTGATGGGAGTATGCCTTCGTCTTGTTTGTGGAGAGAGTGAAACCGAGCTCAATACATTTCCTTCCGAGGAGTTCAATGGACTGTTCAATTTTTCCCAAGGTGGGAGCTTGTATTAGGACATCATCTGCATATCCCACTTGTTGTGTTCCTTCCGGAAAATCAATATTTGCAATGGCGTTCATAAGTACATTGAATAGTGTAGGGCTTAAGACTCCGCCTTGGGGGGTCCCGAGTTCCATACTCATTGTTCTGGAGACTGCTCCATTGAAGCAAACCTTGGCTTTCCTTCCTGTGAGGTAGTCTTCAACCCATTTCATGAGTCTCCCCTTGACACCCATGCATGCAAGCTCGTCCAGGATCGCAATCCCCTGTGCTTTGTCGAAGGCTCCTTTGATGTCAACAAATACAGAGTACCTAGCCGTGTCATTAACCAAGTAATTAACTATACAATTTGCTGTGCTCCGTCCTTTAACAAATCCATTGACCCCCTCCCCTAACCTGCCTATTTTGTGCAACAGCCGGTTTAGGATGATCCTTTCAAGCATCTTGCAAGTGCATGACACGAGGCTGATAGGTCTGTAATTACCAGGGTCATTAGGCTTCGGTATGGGAATAATTATTGCGTGTTTCCATTGTGTGGGCAACACTCCACTTAGGAATGACTTGTTAAACAGGTGGAGTAGTGGATTCCCAGACACTTCACACAGTGCATTGAGTATGTCGTAGGTGACGCCATCTTCACCAGGTGCTGTACTTTTACCCTTTTTCATAGCGCCCCTTACTTCTTGGGCTGTGATTGGTTCCCCATATTCGTCATCTCTAGACAGTGCTCTTGTTATCCTAATTCTTCTGTCATCATGTCGCAGGAGCTGTTCCCTGCTGATTTCTGCAGGGAGGGAGGAGGAGGATGCTGCATCACTCCACTTGTGAATTAGTTCCTCAGCCTTACCCTGGGGGTCTTTGTGAGCCGCAGGCCGGGCTCTGCCCCCCTTAGCTATCTGAATTTTTGCCCACACTTGTCTTGCAGATGTTTCCCGTCCAATAGAGCTAGTGAACTCAAGCCATTGTCTTTCCCGCTCTTTAATCTTCTCTTCCCTGGCTACTTGACACACTGTTTTAAACAACTCTTGGTTACTTTCAGTGGGATGTCTCCGGTACTCTCTACTCATGTCTCGCACATTTGCGTTAAGCATCTTTATGTAATCATTCTCATACCATTTTATTTTCTTCCTCTGAGGGTTACTTCGCCCAGGCGTACGGCGCGGAACGCGGAACTCTTAGACAGCTCTCAATTTGGTGATTAAGGTCATCAACAAATGTGTTAATGTCTTCTGGGATTTGGTATTCCGTGAACCAGTCACTCATCCTGTTTATGAAGTGCGGCCTCATATCTGGTCCGAGTGATAACCTTTTTCTTTTATTTGTCTCTTTCCTTCTCTTGCTCATGTCGACGGTGGTAATCAGTGCCCAATGGTCACTACATAAACTGTGCACAATGTGTGTACTGGCATCCGTGTCCTGTGCATTCAGCAGGAGAGCATAATCTAATCTTCCTCCTCCGAGGTGAGTTGGCTGTTCATCACCCAGGACCCTAAGGTTTTCACTTCCCCTGACAAAGAGTGACAGTTTCCGTCCATTGACATTGGGCTGATGACAGTTGGCACCAAAGTGTGGGTGTCTGGCATTCAGGTCACCAACCAGCAGGGTAGGTTCTTCATTAACAAACTCAGGCAGTGCGTCAAGGTCAAGTTTACTCAAACATTGTTTAACACATTTTGTAATTGATATACAGCTTATAGGGAGGACATAACATGAAGAGAAGTAGGACAGGTGTTATTAGTAATACTTAAAATTAAGGGTGATATAGGAATTGTTGAACGTTTTGGAGATAAATGACAATTAAACAAGAGACTTATAACAACAGCTGCTCTAACAATAGTAATAAACTTTTACCTTGGCCTCCTGGCGTTGGGGGGATGGAACGCAGGACCCCCCTCCAGGGCACCAACCCATGCTCAGAGCCACACCTCTGCCCACACAGCAAGCTGGCCCATGCTCAGAGCCACACCTCTGCCCACACAGCCAGCTGGCCCATGCTCAGGGCCCACACAGCCAGCTGGCCCATGCTCAGAGCCACACCTCTGCCCACACAGCCAGCTGGCCCATGCTCAGAGCCACACCTCTGCCCACACAGCCAGCTGGCCCATGCTCAGAGCCACACCTCTGCCCACACAGCCAGCTGGCCCATGCTCAGGGCCCACACAGCCAGCTGGCCCATGCTCAGAGCCACACCTCTGCCCACACAGCCAGCTGGCCCATGCTCAGAGCCACACCTCTGCCCACACAGCCAGCTGGCCCATGCTCAGAGCCACACCTCTGCCCACACAGCCAGCTGGCCCATGCTCAGGGCCACACCTCTGCCCACACAGCCAGCTGGCCCATGCTCAGAGCCACACCTCTGCCCACACAGCCAGCTGGCCCATGCTCAGAGCCACACCTCTGCCCACACAGCCAGCTGGCCCATGCTCAGAGCCACACCTCTGCCCACACAGCCAGCTGGCCCATGCTCAGAGCCACACCTCTGCCCACACAGCCAGCTGGCCCATGCTCAGGGCCCACACAGCCAGCTGGCCCATGCTCAGAGCCACACCTCTGCCCACACAGCCAGCTGGCCCATGCACAGAGCCACACCTCTGCCCACACAGCCAGCTGGCCCATGCTCAGAGCCACACCTCTGCCCACACAGCCAGCTGGCCCATGCTCAGAGCCACACCTCTGCCCGCACAGCCAGCTGGCCCATGCTCAGAGCCACACCTCTGCCCACACAGCCAGCTGGCCCATGCTCAGAGCCACACCTCTGCCCACACAGCCAGCTGGCCCATGCTCAGAGCCACACCTCTGCCCACATAGCCAGCTGGCCCATGCTCAGAGCCACACCTGTGCCCACACAGCCAGCTGGCCCATGTTCAGGGCCACACCTCTGCAAACACAGCCAGCTGGCCCATGCTCAGGGCCACACCTCTGCCCACACAGCCAGCTGGCCTATGCTCAGAGCCACACCTCTGCCCACACAGCCAGCTGGCCCATGCTCAGAGCCACACCTCTGCCCACACAGCCAGCTGGCCCATGCTCAGAGCCACACCTCTGCCCACACAGCCAGCTGGCCCATGCTCAGAGCCACACCTCTGCCCACACAGCCAGCTGGCCCATGCTCAGAGCCACACCTCTGCCCACACAGCCAGCTGGCCCATGCTCAGAGCCACATCTCTGCTCACACAGCCAGCTGGCCCATGCTCAGAGCCACACCTGTGCCCACACAGCCAGCTGGCCCATGCTCAGGGCCACACCTCTGCAAACACAGCCAGCTGGCCCATGCTCAGGGCCACACCTCTGCCCACACAGCCAGCTGGCCCATGCTCAGAGCCACACCTCTGCCCACACAGCCAGCTGGCCCATGCTCAGAGCCACACCTCTGCCCACACAGCCAGCTGGCCCATGCACAGGGCCACACCACTGCCCACACAGCCATCTGGCCCATGCTCAGGGCCACACCTCTGCCCACACAGCCAGCTGGCCCATGCTCAGGGCCACACCTCTGCCCACACAGCCATCTGGCCCATGCTCAGAGCCACACCTCTGCCCACACAGCTAGCTGGCCCATGCTCAGAGCCACACCTCTGCCCACACAGCCAGCTGGCCCATGCTCAGAGCCACACCTCTGCCCACATAGCCAGCTGGCCCATGCTCAGAGCCACACCTGTGCCCACACAGCCAGCTGGCCCATGCTCAGGGCCACACCTCTGCAAACACAGCCAGCTGGCCCATGCTCAGGGCCACACCTCTGCCCACACAGCCAGCTGGCCTATGCTCAGAGCCACACCTCTGCCCACACAGCCAGCTGGCCCATGCTCAGAGCCACACCTCTGCCCACACAGCCAGCTGGCCCATGCTCAGAGCCACACCTCTGCCCACACAGCCAGCTGGCCCATGCTCAGAGCCACACCTCTGCCCACACAGCCAGCTGGCCCATGCTCAGAGCCACACCTCTGCCCACACAGCCAGCTGGCCCATGCTCAGAGCCACATCTCTGCCCACACAGCCAGCTGGCCCATGCTCAGAGCCACACCTGTGCCCACACAGCCAGCTGGCCCATGCTCAGGGCCACACCTCTGCAAACACAGCCAGCTGGCCCATGCTCAGGGCCACACCTCTGCCCACACAGCCAGCTGGCCCATGCTCAGAGCCACACCTCTGCCCACACAGCCAGCTGGCCCATGCTCAGAGCCACACCTCTGCCCACACAGCCAGCTGGCCCATGCTCAGGGCCACACCTCTGCCCACACAGCCATCTGGCCCATGCTCAGGGCCACACCTCTGCCCACACAGCCAGCTGGCCCATGCTCAGGGCCACACCTCTGCCCACACAGCCATCTGGCCCATGCTCAGGGCCACACCTCTGCCCACACAACCAGCTGGCCCATGCTCAGAGCCACACCTCTGCCCACACAGCCAGCTGGCCAACGCTCAGGGCCACACCTCTGCCCACACAGCCAGCTGGCCCATGCTCAGAGCCACACCTCTGCCCACACAGCCAGCTGGCCCATGCTCAGGGCCATACCTCTGCCCACACAGCCAGCTGGCCCATGCTCAGAGCCACACCTCTGCCCACACAGCCAGCTGGCACATGCTCAGGGCCACACATCTGGCCACGCAGCAAGCTGGCGCATGCTCAGGGCCACACCTCTGCCCATACAACCAGCTGGTCCACGCTCAGGGCCATACTTCTGCCCACACAACCAGCTGGCCCATGTTCAGAGCCACACCTCTGCCCACACAGCCAGCTGGCCCATGTTCAGGGCCACACCTCTGCCCACACAGCCAGCTGGCCCATGCTCAGAGCCACACCTCTGCCCACACAGCCAGCTGGCCCATGCTCAGGGCCCACACAGCCAGCTGGCCCATGCTCAGAGCCACACCTCTGCCCACACAGCCAGCTGGCCCATGCTCAGAGCCACACCTCTGCCCACACAGCCAGCTGGCCCATGCTCAGAGCCACACCTCTGCCCACACAGCCAGCTGGCCCATGCTCAGAGCCACACCTCTGCCCACATATCCAGCTGGCCCATGCTCAGAGCCACACCTGTGCCCACACAGCCAGCTGGCCCATGCTCAGGGCCACACCTCTGCAAACACAGCCAGCTGGCCCATGCTCAGGGCCACACCTCTGCCCACACAGCCAGCTGGCCCATGCTCAGAGCCACACCTCTGCCCACACAGCCAGCTGGCCCATGCTCAGAGCCACACCTCTGCCCACACAGCCAGCTGGCCCATGCTCAGAGCCACACCTCTGCCCACACAGCCAGCTGGCCCATGCTCAGAGCCACACCTCTGCCCACATAGCCAGCTGGCCCATGCTCAGAGCCACACCTGTGCCCACACAGCCAGCTGGCCCATGCTCAGGGCCACACCTCTGCAAACACAGCCAGCTGGCCCATGCTCAGGGCCACACCTCTGCCCACACAGCCAGCTGGCCTATGCTCAGAGCCACACCTCTGCCCACACAGCCAGCTGGCCCATGCTCAGAGCCACACCTCTGCCCACACAGCCAGCTGGCCCATGCTCAGAGCCACACCTCTGCCCACACAGCCAGCTGGCCCATGCTCAGAGCCACACCTCTGCCCACACAGCCAGCTGGCCCATGCTCAGAGCCACACCTCTGCCCACACAGCCAGCTGGCCCATGCTCAGAGCCACATCTCTGCCCACACAGCCAGCTGGCCCATGCTCAGAGCCACACCTGTGCCCACACAGCCAGCTGGCCCATGCTCAGGGCCACACCTCTGCAAACACAGCCAGCTGGCCCATGCTCAGGGTCACACCTCTGCCCACACAGCCAGCTGGCCCATGCTCAGAGCAACACCTCTGCCCACACACCAGCTGGCCCATGCTCAGAGCCACACCTCTGCCCACACAGCCAGCTGGCCCATGCTCAGGGCCACACCTCTGCCCACACAGCCATCTGGCCCATGCTCAGGGCCACACCTCTGCCCACACAGCCAGCTGGCCCATGCTCAGGGCCACACCTCTGCCCACACAGCCATCTGGCCCATGCTCAGGGCCACACCTCTGCCCACACAACCAGCTGGCCCATGCTCAGAGCCACACCTCTGCCCACACAGCCAGCTGGCCAACGCTCAGGGCCACACCTATGCCCACACAGCCAGCTGGCCCATGCTCAGAGCCACACCTCTGCCCACACAGCCAGCTGGCCCATGCTCAGGGCCATACCTCTGCCCACACAGCCAGCTGGCCCATGCTCAGAGCCACACCTCTGCCCACACAGCCAGCTGGCACATGCTCAGGGCCACACATCTGGCCACGCAGCAAGCTGGCGCATGCTCAGGGCCACACCTCTGCCCATACAGCCAGCTGGTCCACGCTCAGGGCCATACCTCTGCCCACACAACCAGCTGGCCCATGTTCAGAGCCACACCTCTGCCCACACAGCCAGCTGGCCCATGTTCAGGGCCACACCTCTGCCCACACTGCCAGCTGGCTCATGCTCAGGGCCACACCTCTGCCCACACAGCCAGCTGGCCAATGCTCAGAGCCACACAGGCAGCTGGCCCATGCTCAGAGCCACACCTCTGCCCTCACAACCAGCTGGCCCATGCTCAGGGCCACACCTCTGCCCACACAGCCAGCTGGCCAATGCTCAGAGCCACACAGGCAGCTGGCCCATGCTCAGAGCCACACCACTGCCCACACAGCCAGCTGGCCCATGCTCAGAGCCACACCTCTGCCCACACAGAGAGCTGGCCCATGCTCAGAGCCACACCTCTGCCCACACAGCCAGCTGGCCCATGCTCAGGGCCACACCTCTGGCCACACAGCCAGCTGGCCAATGCTCAGGGCCACACAGCCAGCTGGCCCATGCTCAGACCCACACCTCTGCCCACACAGCCAGCGGGCCCATGCTCAGAGCCACACCTCTGCCCACACAGCCAGCTGGCCCATGCTCAGAGCCACACCTCTGCCCACACAGCCAGCTGACCAATGCTCAGGGCCACACAGCCAGCTGACCCATGCTCAAAGCCACACAGCCAGCTGGCCAATGCTCAGAGCCACACAGCCAGCTGGCCCATGCTCAGAGCCATACCTCTGGCCACACAACCAGCTGGCCCATGCTCAGAGCCACACCTCTGCCCACACAGCCAGCTGGCCAATGCTCAGAGACACACCTCTGCCCACACAACCAGCTGGCCCATGCGCAGAGCCACACCTCTGCCCACACAGCCAGCTGGCCCATGCTCAGAGCCACACCTCTGCCCACACAGCCAGCTGGCCCATGCTCAGAGCCACACCTCTGCCCACACAGCCAGCTGGCCCATGCTCAGAGCCACACCTCTGCCCACACAGCCAGCTGGCCAATGCTCAGAGCCACAGAGGCAGCTGGCCCATGCTCAGAGCCACACCTCTGCCCACACAGCCAGCTGGCCCATGCTCAGGGCCACACCTCTGCCCACACAGCCAGCTGGCAAATGCTCAGAGCCACACAGGCAGCTGGCACATGCTCAGAGCCACACCTCTGCCCACACAGCCAGCTGGCCCATGCTCAGAGCCACACCTCTGCCCACACAGCCAGCAGGCCCATACTCAGGGCCACACAGCCAGCTGACCCATGCTCAGGGCCACACAGCCAGCTGGCCCATGCTCAGGGCCACACAACCAGCTGGCCCATGCTCAGGGCCACACAGCCAGCTGGCTCATGCTCAGGGCCACACCGCCAGCTGGCCCATGCTCAGGGCCACACAGATAGCTGGCCCATGCTCAGGGCCACACAGCCAGCTGGCCCATGCTCAGAGCCACACAGCCAGGTGGCCCATGCTCAGGGCCCACACAGCCAGCTGGCCCATGCTCATGGCCCTCACTGCCAGCTGGCACATGCTCAGGGCCCACACAGCAAGCTGGCCTATGCTCACGGCCACACAGTCAGCTGGCCCATGCTCAGGGCCCACACAGCCAGGTGACCCATGCTCAGGGCCACACCTCTGCCCACACAGCCAGCTGGCCCATGCTCAGAGCCACACCTCTGCCCACACAGCCAGCTGGCCCATGCTCAGGGCCACACCTCTGACCACACAGCCAGCTGGCCCATGCTCAGAGCCACACCTCTGCCCACACAGCCAGCTGGCCCATGCTCAGAGCCACACCTCTGCCCACACAGCCAGCTGGCCCATGCTCAGTGCCACACCTCTGCCCACACAGCCAGCTGGCCCATGCTCAGGGCCACACCTCTGCCCACACAGCCAGCTGGCCAATGCTCAGGGCCACACAGCCAGCTGGCCCATGCCCAGAGCCACACAGCCAGCTGGCCAATGCTCAGAGCCACACAGCCAGCTGGCCCATGCTCAGAGCCACACCTCTGCCCACACAACCAGCTGGCCCATGCTCAGAGCCACACAGCCAGCTGGCCCATGCTCAGGGCCACACCTCTAGCTGCCCACACAGCCAGCTGGCCCATGCTCAGAGCCACACCTCTGCCCACACAACCAGCTGGCCCATGCTCAGAGCCACACCTCTGCCCACACAGCCAGCTGGCCCATGCTCAGAGCCACACCTCTGCCCACACAACCAGCTGGCCCATGCTCAGAGCCACACCTCTGCCCACACAGCCAGCTGGCCCATGCTCAGAGCCACACCTCTGCCCACACAACCAGCTGGCCCATGCTCAGAGCCACACCTCTGCCCACACAGCCAGCTGGCCCATGCTCATGGCCCTCACTGCCAGCTGGCCCATGCTCAGGGCCCACACAGCAAGCTGGCCTATGCTCACGGCCACACAGTCAGCTGGCCCATGCTCAGGGCCCACACAGCAAGCTGGCCTATGCTCAGAGCTACACCTCTGCCCACACAACCAGCTGGCCCATGCTCAGGGCCCACACAGCCAACTGGCCCATGCTCATGGCCCTCACTGCCAGCTGGCCCATGCTCAGGGCCCACACAGCAAGCTGGCCTATGCTCACGGCCACACAGTCAGCTGGCCCATGCTCAGGGCCCACACAGCAAGCTGGCCTATGCTCACGGCCACACAGTCAGCTGGCCCATGCTCAGGGCCACACCTCTGCCCACACAGCCAGCTGGCCCATGCTCAGGGCCACATCTCTGCCCACACAGCCAGCTGGCCCATGCTCAGAGCCACACCTCTGCCCACACAGCCTGCTGGCCCATGCTCAGAGCCACACCTCTGCCCACACAGCAAGCTTGCTCAAGCTCAGGGCCACACCTCTGCCCTCACAGAAAGCTTGCCCATGTTCAGGGCCACACCTCTGCCAACACAGCAAGCTGGCTCATGCTCAGGGCCCACACAGCCAGGTGACCCATGCTCAGGGCCACACCTCTGCCCACACAGCCAGCTGGCCCATGCTCAGGGCCACACCTGTGCCCACACAGCCAACTGGCCCATGCTCCGGGCCACACCTCTGCCCACACAACCAACTGGCCCATGCTCAGAGCCACACCTCTGCCCACACAGCCAGCTGGGCCATGCTCAGGGCCACACAGCCAGCTGGCCATGCTCAGGGCCCACACAGCTAGCTGGCCCATGCTCAGGGCCACACAGCCAGCTGGCCCATGCTCAGGGCCACACAGCCAGCTGGCCCATACTCAGGGCCACACAGCCAGCTGGCCCATGCTCAGGGCCACACCGCCAGCTGGCCCATGCTCAGGGCCACACAGCCAGCTGGCCCATGCTCAGAGCCACACAGCCAGCTGGCCCATGCTCAGGGCCCACACAGCCAACTGGCCCATGCTCATGGCCCTCACTGCCAGCTGGCCCATGCTCAGGGCCCACAGAGCAAGCTGGCCTATGCTCACGGCCACACAGTCAGCTGCCCCATGCTCAGGGCCCACACAGCAAGCTGGCCTATGCTCACGGCCACACAGTCAGCTGGCCCATGCTCAGGGCCACACCTCTGCCCACAAAACCAGACGGCCCATGCTCAGAGCCACACAGCCAGCTGGCCCATGCTCAGGGCCACACCTCTGCCCACACAGCCAGCTGGCCCATGCTCAGAGCCACACAGCCAGCTGGCCCATGCTCAGGGCCACACCGCCAGCTGGCCCATGCTCAGGGCCACACAGCCAGCTGGCCCATGCTCAGAGCCACACAGCCAGCTGGCCCATGCTCAGAGCCACACAGCCAGGTGGCCCATGCTCAGGGCCCACACAGCCAACTGGCCCATGCTCATGGCCCTCACTGCCAGCTGGCCCATGCTCAGGGCCCACACAGCAAGCTGGCCTATGCTCACGGCCACACAGTCAGCTGGCCCATGCTCAGGGCCCACACAGCAAGCTGGCCTATGCTCACGGCTACACAGTCAGCTGGCCCATGCTCAGGGCCACACCTCTGCCCACACAGCCAGCTGGCCCATGCTCAGGGCCACACCTCTGCCCACACAGCCAGCTGGCCCATGCTCAGAGCCACACCTCTGCCCACACAGCCTGCTGGCCCATGCTCAGAGCCACACCTCTGCCCACACAGCAAGCTTGCCTATGCTCAGGGCCACACCTCTGCCCTCACAGAAAGCTTGCCCATGCTCAGGGCCACACCTCTGCCAACTCAGCAAGCTGGCTCATGCTCAGGGCCCACACAGCCAGGTGACCCATGCTCAGGGCCACACCTCTGCCCACACAGCCAGCTGGCCCATGCTCAGGGCCACACCTGTGCCCACACAGCCAGCTGGCCCATGCTCAGAGCCACACAGGCAGCTGACCCATGCTCAGGGCCCACACAGCCAGCTTGCCCATGCTCATGTCCCTCACTGCTAGCTGGCCCATGCTCAGAGCCCACACAGCATGCTGGCCCATGCTCACGGCCACACAGCCAGCTGGCCCATGCTCAGAGCCACACAGCCAGCTGGACCATGCTCATGGCCCTCACTGCCAGCTGGCACATGCTCAGGGCCCACACAGCAAGCTGGCCTATGCTCACGGCCACACAGTCAGCTGGCCCATGATCAAGGCCCACACAGCCATCTGGCCCATGCTCAGGGCCACACAGCATGCTGGCCCATGCTCACGGCCACACAGCCAGCTGGCCCATGCTCGGGGCCACACAACCAGCTGGCCCATGCTCAGGGCCACACAGCCAGCTGGCCCATGCTCAGAGCCACACAGCCAGCTGGCTCATGCTCAGGGCCACACCGCCAGCTGGCCCATGCTCAAGGCCACACAGCCAGCTGGCCCATGCTCAGAGCCACACAGCCAGCTGGCCCATGCTCAGAGCCACACAGCCAGGTGGCCCTTGCTCAGGGCCCACACAGCCAGCTTGCCCATGCTCATGGCCCTCACTGCCAGCTGGCATATGCTCAGTGCCCACACAGCAAGCTGGCATATGCTCACGGCCACACAGTCAGCTGGCCCATGCTCAGGGCCCACACAGCCAGGTGACCCATGCTCAGGGCCACACCTATGCCCACACAGCCAACTGGCCCATGCTCAGAGCCACACCCCTGCCCACACAGCCAGCTGACCCATGCTCAGGGCCACACCTCTGCCCACACAGCCAGCTGGCCCATGCTCAGAGCCACACCTCTGCCCACACAGCCAGCTGGCCCATGCTCAGAGCCACACCTCTGCCCACACAGCCAGCTGGCCCATGCTCAGAGCCACACCTCTGCCCACACAGCCAGCTGGACCATGCTCAGGGCCACACCTCTGCCCACACAGCCAGCTGGCCAATGCTCAGGGCCACACATCCAGCTGGCTCATGCTCAGAGCCACACAGCCAGCTGGCCAATGCTCAGAGCCACACAGCCAGCTGGCCCATGCTCAGAGCCACACAGCCAGCTGGCCCATGCTCAGGGCCACACAGCTAGCTGGCCCATGCTCAGGACCCACACAGCCAGCTGGCCCATGCTCAGAGCCACACCTCTGCCCACACAGCCAGCTGGCCCATGCTCAGAGCCACACCTCTGCCCACACAGCCAGCTGGCCCATGCTCAGAGCCACACCTCTGCCCACACAGCCAGCTGGCCCATGCTCAGGGCCACACCTCTGCCCACACAGCCAGCTGGCCCATGCTCAGAGCCACACCTCTGCCCACACAGCCAGCTGGCCCATGCTCAGAGCCACACCTCTGCCCACACAGCTAGCTGGCCCATGCTCAGAGCCACACCTCTGCCCACACAGCCAGCTGGCTCATGCTCAGGGCCACACCTCTGCCCACATAGCCAGCTGGCCAATGCTCAGGGCCACACAGCCAGCCGGCCCATGCTCAGAGCCACACAGCCAGCTGGCCAATGCTCAGAGCCACACAGCCAGCTGGCCCATGCTCAGAGCCACACCTCTGCCCACACAACCAGCTGGCCCATGCTCAGAGCCACACAGCCAGCTGGCCCATGCTCAGGGCCACACCTCTGCCCACACAACCAGCTGGCACATGCTCAGAGCCACACAGCCAGCTGGCCCATGCTCAGGGCCCACACAGCCAGCTGGCCCATGCTCAGAGCCACACCTCTGCCCACACAGCCAGCTGGCCCATGCTCAGAGCCACACCTCTGCCCACAGAACCAGCTGGCCCATGCTCAGAGCCACACCTCTGCCCACACAGCCAGCTGGCCCATGCTCAGAGCCACACCTCTGCCCACACAACCAGCTGGCCCATGCTCAGAGCCACACCTCTGCCCACACAGCCAGCTGGCCCATGCTCAGAGCCACACCTCTGCCCACACAGCCAGCTGGCCCATGCTCAGAGCCACACCTCTGCCCACACAGCCAGCTGGCCCATGCTCAGGGCCACACCTCTGCCCACACAACCAACTGGCCCATGCTCAGAGCCACACCTCTGCCCACACAGCCAGCTGGGCCATGCTCAGGGCCACACAGCCAGCTGGCCATGCTCAGGGCCCACACAGCTAGCTGGCCCATGCTCAGGGCCACACAGCCAGCTGGCCCATGCTCAGGGCCACACAGCCAGCTGGCCCATACTCAGGGCCACACAGCCAGCTGGCCCTTGCTCAGGGCCACACCGCCAGCTGGCCCATGCTCAGGGCCACACAGCCAGCTGGCCCATGCTCAGAGCCACACAGCCAGCTGGCCCATGCTCAGAGCCACACAGCCAGCTGGCCCATGCTCAGGGCCCACACAGCCAACTGGCCCATGCTCATGGCCCTCACTGCCAGCTGGCCCATGCTCAGGGCCCACACAGCAAGCTGGCCTATGCTCACGGTCACACAGTCAGCTGCCCCATGCTCAGGGCCCACACAGCAAGCTGGCCTATGCTCACGGCCACACAGTCAGCTGGCCCATGCTCAGGGCCACACCTCTGCCCACACAGCCAGCTGGCCCATGCTCAGAGCCACACAGGCAGCTGGCCCATGCTCAGGGCCACACCTCTGCCCACACAGCCAGCTGGCCCATGCTCAGAGCCACACAGCCAGCAGGCCCATGCTCAGGGCCACACCGCCAGCTGGCCCATGCTCAGGGCCACACAGCCAGCTGGCCCATGCTCAGAGCCACACAGCCAGCTGGCCCATGCTCAGAGCCACACAGCCAGGTGGCCCATGCTCAGGGCCCACACAGCCAACTGGCCCATGCTCATGGCCTTCACTGCCAGCTGGCCCATGCTCAGGGCCCACACAGCAAGCTGGCCTATGCTCACGGCCACACAATCAGCTGGCCCATGCTCAGGGCCCACACAGCAAGCTGGCCTATGCTCACGGCCACACAGTCAGCTGGCCCATGCTCAGGGCCACACCTCTGCCCACACAGCCAGCTGGCCCATGCTCAGAGCCACACCTCTGCCCACACAGTCAGCTGGCCCATGCTCAGGGCCACACCTCTGCCCACACAGCCAGCTGGCCCATGCTCAGAGCCACACCTCTGCCCACACAGCCTGCTGGCCCATGCTCAGAGCCACACCTCTGCCCACACAGCAAGCTTGCCCATGTTCAGGGCCACACCTCTGCCCTCACAGAAAGCTTGCCCATGCTCAGGGCCACACCTCTGCCAACACAGCAAGCTGGCTCATGCTCAGGGCCCACACAGCTAGGTGACCCATGCTCAGGGCCACACCTCTGGCCACACAGCCAGCTGGCCCATGCTCAGGGCCACACCTCTGCCCACACAGCCAGCTGGCCCATGCTCAGAGCCACACAGGCAGCTGACCCATGCTCAGGGCCCACACAGCCAGCTTGCCCATGCTCATGGCCCTCACTGCTAGCTGGCCCATGCTCAGGGCCCACACAGCATGCTGGCCCATGCTCACGTCCACACAGCCAGCTGGCCCATGCTGAGGGATACACAGCCATCTGGCCCATGCTCAGGGCCCACACAACCTGCTGGCCCATGCTCAGGCCCACACAGCCAGCTGGCCCATGATCAAGGCCCACACAGCCATCTGGCCCATGCTCACGGCCCTCACTGCCAGCTGGCACATGCTCAGGGCCCACACAGCAAGCTGGCCTATGCTCACGGCCACACAGTCAGCTGGCCCATGATCAAGGCCCACACAGCCATCTGGCCCATGCTCAGGGCCACACAGCATGCTGGCCCATGCTCACGGCCACACAGCCAGCTGGCCCATGCTCGGGGCCACACAACCAGCTGGCCCATGCTCAGAGCCACACAGCCAGCTGGCCCATGCTCAGAGCCACACAGCCAGCTGGCTCATGCTCAGGGCCACACCGCCAGCTGGCCCATGCTCAGGGCCACACAGCCAGCTGGCCCATGCTCAGAGCCACACAGCCAGCTGGCCCATGCTCAGAGCCACACAGCCAGCTGGCCCATGCTCAGGGCCCACACAGCCAGCTGGCCCATGCTCATGGCCCTCACTGCCAGCTGGCACATGTTCAGGGCCCACACAGCAAACTGGCCTATGCTCACGGCCACACAGTCAGCTGGCCCATGCTCAGGGCCCACACAGCCAGGTGACCCATGCTCAGGGCCACACCTCTGCCCACACAGCCAACTGGCCCATGCTCAGAGCCACACCTCTGCCCACACAGCCAGCTGACCCATGCTCAGGGCCACACCTCTGCCCACACAGCCAGCTGGCCCATGCTCAGAGCCACACCTCTGCCCACACAGCCATCTGGCCCATGCTCAGAGCCACACCTCTGCCCACACAGCCAGCTGGCCCATGCTCAGAGCCACACCTCTGCCCACACAGCCAGCTGGCCCATGCTCAGGGCCACACCTCTGCCCACACAGCCAGCTGGCCAATGCTCAAGGCCACACAGCCAGCTGGCCCATGCTCAGAGCCACACAGCCAGCTGGCAAATGCTCAGAGCCACACAACCAGCTGGCCCATGCTCAGAGCCACACAGCCAGCTGGCCCATGCTCAGGGCCACACAGCTAGCTGGCCCATGCTCAGGGCCCACACAGCCAGCTGGCCCATGCTCAGAGCCACACCTCTGCCCACACAGCCAGCTGGCCCATGCTCAGAGCCACACCTCTACCCACACAACCAGCTGGCTCATGCTCAGAGCCACACCTCTGCCCACACAGCCAACTGGCCCATGCTCAGAGCCACACCTCTGCCCACACAACCAGCTGGCCCATGCTCAGAGCCACACCTCTGCCCACACAGCCAGCTGGCCCATGCTCAGAGCCACACCTCTGCCCACACAGCCAGCTGGCCCATGCTCAGAGCCACACCTCTGCCCACACAGCCAGCTGACCCATGCTCAGGGCCACACCTCTGCCCACACAACCAGCTGGCCCATGCTCAGAGCCACACCTCTGCCCACACAGCCAGCTGGCCCATCCTCAGAGCCACACCTCTGCCCACACAGCCAGCTGGCCCATGCTCAGAGCCACACCTCTGCCCACACAGCCAGCTGGCCCATGCTCAGGGCCACACCTCTGCCCACACAGCCAGCTGGCCAATGCTCAGGGCCACACAGCCAGCTGGCTCATGCTCAGAGCCACACAGCCAGCTGGCCAATGCTCAGAGCCACACAGCCAGCTGGCCCATGCTCAGAGCCACACAGCCAGCTGGCCCATGCTCAGGGCCACACAGCTAGCTGGGCAATGCTCAGGGCCCACACAGCCAGCTGGCCCATGCTCAGAGCCACACCTCTGCCCATACAGCCAGCTGGCCCATGCTCAGAGCCACACCTCTGCCCACACAGCCAGCTGGCCCATGCTCAGAGCCACACCTCTGCCCACACAGCCAGCTGGCCCATGCTCAGGGCCACACCGCTGCCCACACAGCCAGCTGGCCCATGCTCAGAGCCACACCTCTGCCCACACAGCCAGCTGGCCCATGCTCAGAGCCACACCTCTGCCCACACAGCCAGCTGGCCCATGCTCAGAGCCACACCTCTGTCCACACAGCCAGCTGGCCCATGCTCAGGGCCACACCTCTGCCCACACAGCCAGCTGGCCAATGCTCTGTGCCACACAGCCAGCTGGCCCATGCTCAGAGCCACACAGCCAGCTGGCCAATGCTCAGAGCCACACAGCCAGCTGGCGCATGCTCAGAGCCACACCTCTGCCCACACAACCAGCTGGCCCATGCTCAGAGCCACACAGCCAGCTGGCCCATGCTCAGGGCCACACCGCTGCCCACACAGCCAGCTGGCCCATGCTCAGAGCCACACCTCTGCCCACACAGCCAGCTGGCCCATGCTCAGAGCCACACCTCTGCCCACACAGCCAGCTGGCCCATGCTCAGAGCCACACCTCTGTCCACACAGCCAGCTGGCCCATGCTCAGGGCCACACCTCTGCCCACACAGCCAGCTGGCCAATGCTCTGTGCCACACAGCCAGCTGGCCCATGCTCAGAGCCACACAGCCAGCTGGCCAATGCTCAGAGCCACACAGCCAGCTGGCGCATGCTCAGAGCCACACCTCTGCCCACACAACCAGCTGGCCCATGCTCAGAGCCACACAGCCAGCTGGCCCATGCTCAGGGCCACACCTCTGCCCACACAACCAGCTGGCACATGCTCAGAGCCACACAGCCAGCTGGCCCATGCTCAGGGCCCACACAGCCAGCTGGCCCATGCTCAGAGCCACACCTCTGCCCACACAGCCAGCTGGCCCATGCTCAGAGCCACACCTCTGCCCACACAACCAGCTGGCCCATGCTCAGAGCCACACCTGTGCCCACACAGCCAGCTGGCCCATGCTCAGAGCCACACCTCTGCCCACACAACCAGCTGGCCCATGCTCAGAGCCACACCACTGCCCACACAGCCAGCTGGCCCATGCTCAGAGCCACACCTCTGCCCACACAGCCAGCTGGCCCATGCTCAGAGCCACACCTCTGCCCACACAGCCAGCTGGCCCATGCTCAGGGCCACACCTCTGCCCACACAACCAACTGGCCCATGCTCAGAACCACACCTCTGCCCACACAGCCAGCTGGGCCATGCTCAGGGCCACACAGCCAGCTGGCCATGCTCAGGGCCCACACAGCTAGCTGGCCCATGCTCAGGGCCACACAGCCAGCTGGCCCATGCTCAGGGCCACACTGCCAGCTGGCCCATACTCAGGGCCACACAGCCAGCTGGTCCATGCTCAGGGCCACACCGCCAGCTGGCCCATGCTCAGGGCCACACAGCCAGCTGGCCCATGCTCAGAGCCACACAGCCAGCTGGCCCATGCTCAGAGCCACATAGCCAGGTGGCCCATGCTCAGGGCCCACACAGCCAACTGGCCCATGCTCATGGCCCTCACTGCCAGCTGGCCCATGCTCAGGGCCCACACAGCAAGCTGGCCTATGCTCACGGCCACACAGTCAGCTGCCCCATGCTCCGGGCCCACACAGCAAGCTGGCCTATGCTCACGGCTACACAGCCAGCTGGCCCATGCTCAGGGCCACACCTCTGCCCACACAGCCAGCTGGCCCATGCTCAGAGCCACACAGCCAGCTGGCCCATGCTCAGGGCCACACCTCTGCCCACACAGCCAGCTGGCCCATGCTCAGAGCCACACAGCCAGCAGGCCCATGCTCAGGGCCACACCGCCAGCTGGCCCATGCTCAGGGCCACACAGCCAGCTGGCCCATGCTCAGAGCCACACAGCCAGCTGGCTCATGCTCAGGGCCACACCGCCAGCTGGCCCATGCTCAGGGCCACACAGCCAGCTGGCCCATGCTCAGAGCCACACAGCCAGCTGGCCCATGCTCAGAGCCACACAGCCAGGTGGCCCATGCTCATGGCCCTCACAGCAAGCTGGCCTATGCTCACGGCCACACAGTCAGCTGGCCCATGCTCAGGGCCCACACAGCCAGGTGACCCATGCTCAGGGCCACACCTCTGCCCACACAGCCAACTGGCCCATGCTCAGAGCCACACCTCTGCCCACACAGCCAGCTGACCCATGCTCAGGGCCACACCTCTGCCCACACAGCCAGCTGACCCAAGCTCAGAGCCACACCTCTGCCCACACAGCCATCTGGCCCATGCTCAGAGCCACACCTCTGCCCACACAGCCAGCTGGCCCATGCTCAGAGCCACACCTCTGCCCACACAGCCAGCTGGCCCATGCTCAGGGCCACACCTCTGCCCACACAGCCAGCTGGCCAATGCTCAGGGCCACACAGCCAGCTGGCCCATGCTCAGAGCCACACAGCCAGCTGGCCAATGCTCAGAGCCATACAACCAGCTGGCCCATGCTCAGAGCCACACAGCCAGCTGGCCCATGCTCAGGGCCACACAGCTAGCTGGCCCATGATCAGGGCCCACACAGCCAGCTGGCCCATGCTCAGAGCCACACCTCTGCCCACACAGCCAGCTGGCCCATGCTCAGAGCCACACCTCTGCCCACACAACCAGCTGGCCCATGCTCAGAGCCACACCTCTGCCCACACAGCCAGCTGGCCCATGCTCAGAGCCACACCTCTGCCCACACAGCCAGCTGGCCCATGCTCAGAGCCACACCTCTGCCCACACAGCCAGCTGGCCCATGCTCAGGGCCACACCTCTGCCCACACAACCAACTGGCCCATGCTCAGAGCCACACCTCTGCCCACACAACCAACTGGCCCATGCTCAGAGCCACACCTCTGCCCACACAGCCAGCTGGGCCATGCTCAGAGCCACACCTCTGCCCACACAACCAGCTGGCCCATGCTCAGAGCCACACACCCAGCAGGCCCATGCTCAGGGCCCACACAGCTAGCTGGTCCATGCTCAGGGCTACACAGCCAGCTGGCCCATGCTCAGGGCCACACAGCCAGCTGGCCCATGCTCAGGGCCACACAGCCAGCTGGCCCATGCTCAGGGCCACACAGCCAGCTGGCCCATGCTCAGAGCCACACCTCTGCCCACACAACCAGCTGGCCCATGCTCAGAGCCACACAGCCAACAGGCCCATGCTCAGGGCCCACACAGCTAGCTGGCCCATGCTCAGGGCCACACAGCCAGCTGGCCCATGCTCAGGGCCACACAGCCAGCTGGCCCATACTCAGGGCCACACAGCCAGCTGGCCCATGCTCAGGGCCACACAGCCAGCTGGCCCATGCTCAGGGCCACACAACCAGCTGGACCATGCTCAGGGCCACACAGCCAGCTGGCCCATGCTCAGAGCCACACAGCCAGCTGGCCCATGCTCAGAGCCACACCGCCAGCTGGCCCATGCTCAGGGCCAAACAGCCAGCTGGCCCATGCTCAGAGCCACACAGCCAGCTGGCCCATGCTCAGAGCCACACAGCCAGGTGGCCCATGCTCAGGGCCCACACAGCCAATTGGCCCATGCTCATGGCCCTCACTGCCAGCTGGCCCATGCTCAGGGCCCACACAGCAAGCTGGCCTATGCTCACGGCCACAGTCAGCTGGCCCCTGCTCAGGGCCCACACAGTAAGCTGGCCTATGCTCACGGCCACACAGTCAGCTGGCCCATGCTCAGGGCCACACCTCTGCCCACACAGCCAGCTGGCCCATGCTCAGAGCCACACCTCTGCCCACACAGCCAGCTGGCCCATGCTCAGGGCCACACCTCTGCCCACACAGCCAGCTGGCCCATGCTCAGAGCCACACCTCTGCCCACACAGCCTGCTGGCCCATGCTCAGAGCCACACCTCTGCCCACACAACCAGCTGGCCCATGCTCAGAGCCACACAGCCAACAGGCCCATGCTCAGGGCCCACACAGCTAGCTGGCCCATGCTCAGGGCCACACAGCCAGCTGGCCCATGCTCAGGGCCACACAGCCAGCTGGCCCATACTCAGGGCCACACAGCCAGCTGGCCCATGCTCAGGGCCACACAGCCAGCTGGCCCATGCTCAGGGCCACACCGCCAGCTGGCCCATGCTCAGAGCCAAACAGCCAGCTGGCCCATGCTCAGAGCCACACAGCCAGCTGGCTCATGCTCAGGGCCACACCGCCAGCTGGCCCATGCTCAGGGCCACACAGCCAGCTGGCCCATGCTCAGAGCCACACAGCCAGCTGGCCCATGCTCTTAGCCACACAGCCAGGTGGCCCATGCTCATGGCCCTCACAGCAAGCTAGCCTATGCTCACGGCCACACAGTCAGCTGGCCCATGCTCAGGGCCCACACAGCCAGGTGACCCATGCTCAGGGCCACACCTCTGCCCACACAGCCAACTGGCCCATGCTCAGAGCCACACCTCTGCCCACACAGCCAGCTGACCCATGCTCAGGGCCACACCTCTGCCCACACAGCCAGCTGGCCCAAGCTCAGAGCCACACCTCTGCCCACACAGCCATCTGGCCCATGCTCAGAGCCACACCTCTGCCCACACAGCCAGCTGGCCCATGCTCAGAGCCACACCTCTGCCCACACAGCCAGCTGGCCCATGCTCAGGGCCACACCTCTGCCCACACAGCCAGCTGGCCAATGCTCAGGGCCACACAGCCAGCTGGCCCATGCTCAGAGCCACACAGCCAGCTGGCCAATGCTCAGAGCCACACAACCAGCTGGCCCATGCTCAGAGCCCCACAGCCAGCTGGCCCATGCTCAAAGCCACACAGCTAGCTGGCCCATGCTCAGGGCCCACACAGCCAGCTGGCCCATGCTCAGAGCCACACCTCTGCCCACACAGCCAGCTGGCCCATGCTCAGAGCTACACCTCTGCCCACACAACCAGCTGGCCCATGCTCAGAGCCACACCTCTGCCCACACAGCCAGCTGGCCCATGCTCAGAGCCACACCTCTGCCCACACAGCCAGCTGGCCCATGCTCAGAGCCACACCTCTGCCCACACAGCCAGCTGGCCCATGCTCAGGGCCACACCTCTGCCCACACAACCAACTGGCCCATGCTCAGAGCCACACCTCTGCCCACACAACCAACTGGCCCATGCTCAGAGCCACACCTCTGCCCACACAGCCAGCTGGGCCATGCTCAGAGCCACACCTCTGCCCACACAACCAGCTGGCCCATGCTCAGAGCCACACACCCAGCAGGCCCATGCTCAGGGCCCACACAGCTAGCTGGTCCATGCTCAGGGCTACACAGCCAGCTGGCCCATGCTCAGGGCCACACAGCCAGCTGGCCCATGCTCAGGGCCACACAGCCAGCTGGCCCATGCTCAGGGCCACACAGCCAGCTGGCCCATGCTCAGAGCCACACCTCTGCCCACACAACCAGCTGGCCCATGCTCAGAGCCACACAGCCAACAGGCCCATGCTCAGGGCCCACACAGCTAGCTGGCCCATGCTCAGGGCCACACAGCCAGCTGGCCCATGCTCAGGGCCACACAGCCAGCTGGCCCATACTCAGGGCCACACAGCCAGCTGGCCCATGCTCAGGGCCACACAGCCAGCTGGCCCATGCTCAGGGCCACACAACCAGCTGGACCATGCTCAGGGCCACACAGCCAGCTGGCCCATGCTCAGAGCCACACAGCCAGCTGGCCCATGCTCAGAGCCACACCGCCAGCTGGCCCATGCTCAGGGCCAAACAGCCAGCTGGCCCATGCTCAGAGCCACACAGCCAGCTGGCCCATGCTCAGAGCCACACAGCCAGGTGGCCCATGCTCAGGGCCCACACAGCCAATTGGCCCATGCTCATGGCCCTCACTGCCAGCTGGCCCATGCTCAGGGCCCACACAGCAAGCTGGCCTATGCTCACGGCCACAGTCAGCTGGCCCCTGCTCAGGGCCCACACAGTAAGCTGGCCTATGCTCACGGCCACACAGTCAGCTGGCCCATGCTCAGGGCCACACCTCTGCCCACACAGCCAGCTGGCCCATGCTCAGAGCCACGCCTCTGCCCACACAGCCAGCTGGCCCATGCTCAGGGCCACACCTCTGCCCACACAGCCAGCTGGCCCATGCTCAGAGCCACACCTCTGCCCACACAGCCTGCTGGCCCATGCTCAGAGCCACACCTTTGCCCACATAGCAAGCTTGCCCACGCTCAGGGCCACACCTCTGCCCTCACAGAAAGCTTGCCCATGCTCAGGGCCACACCTCTGCCCACACAGCCAGGTGACCCATGCTCAGGGCCACACCTCTGCCCACACAGCCAGCTGACCCATGCTCAGGGCCACACCTCTGCCCACACAGCCAGCTGGCCCATGCTCAGAGCCACACAGGCAGCTGACCCATGCTCAGGGCCCACACAGCCAGCTTGCCCATGCTCATGGCCCTCACTGCCAGCTGGCCCATGCTCAGGGACCACACAGCAAGCTGGCCCATGCTCAGAGCCACACAGCCAGCTGGACCATGATCAGGGCCACACAGCCATCTGGCCCATGCTCAGGGGGCCACACAACCTGCTGGCCCATGCTCTGGGCCACACAGCCAGCTGGCCCATGCTCAGGGGGCCACACAGTCAGCTGGCCCATGCCCAGGGCCCACACAGCCATCTGGCCCATGCTCAGGGGGCCACACAGCCAGCTGGCCCATGCCCAGGGCCCACACAGCCAGCTGGCCCATGCCCAGGGCCCACACAGCCAGCTGGCCCATGCCCAGGGCCCACACAGCCAGCTGGCCCATGCCCAGGGCCCACACAGCCAGCTGGCCCATGCCCAGGGCCCACACAGCCAGCTGGCCCATGCCCAGGGCCCACACAGCCAGCTGGCCCATGCCCAGGGCCCACACAGCCAGCTGGCCCATGCCCAGGGCCCACACAGCCAGCTGGCCCATGCCCAGGGCCCACACAGCCAGCTGGCCCATGCCCAGGGCCCACACAGCCAGCTGGCCCATGCCCAGGGCCCACACAGCCAGCTGGCCCATGCCCAGGGCCCACACAGCCAGCTGGCCCATGCCCAGGGCCCACACAGCCAGCTGGCCCATGCCCAGGGCCCACACAGCCAGCTGGCCCATGCCCAGGGCCCACACAGCCAGCTGGCCCATGCCCAGGGCCCACACAGCGCCATAGGGAGAGCCAGCACTGAGGGCCAGTAACTCCAAAAGGCTTATGTTGTAATATGCATTTATTTATTTATTTATTTATACAAGAGTTCTCACATGCGTGTACAGCCACTAGCACGCATAGCTTTTTAGGCAGGTCCTTAATCCTAATTTTCAAACACACCCAGGAAGCAGCCCGTAGCAGCTGTCTAACTCCCAGGTACCTATTTACTAATAGTTGAACAGACGCATCAGGGTTACCTTACCTTGAGGTTACCTTGAGGCGCTTCCGGGGCTTAGCGTCCCCGCGGCCCGGTCGTCGACCAGGCCTCCTGGTTGCTGGACTGGTCAACCAGGCTGTTGGACGCGGCTGCTCGCAGCCTGACGTATGAGTCACAGCCTGGTTGATCAGGTATCCTTTGGAGGTGCTTATCCTGTTCTCTCTTGAACACTGTGAGGGGGCGGCCAGTTATGCCCCTTATGTGCAGCGGAAGCGTGTTGAACAGTCTCGGGCCTCTGATGTTGATAGAGTTCTCTCTCAGAGTACCAGTTGCACCTCTGTTTTTCAACGGGGGTATTCTGCACATCCTGCCATGTCTTCTGGTCTCATGTGATGTTATTTCTGTGTGCAGGTTTGGGACCAGCCCCTCTAATATTTTCCACGTGTAAATTATTATGTACCTCTCCCGCCTGCGCTCAAGGGAGTACAGTTTTAGGCTCTTTAGTCGGTCCCAATAGTTTAGATGTTTTACTGAGTGGATTCTAGCAGTAAAGGATCTCTGCACGCTCTCCAGGTCAGCAATTTCTCCAGCTTTGAAAGGTGCTGTCATTGTGCAGCAGTACTCCACTCTAGAGAGCACTAGCGTCTTGAAAAGTATCATCATCGGTATAGCATCTCTAGTGTGAAAAGTTCTTGTTATCCAACCTGTCATTTTTCTTGCAGTTGTGACGGCTACTTTATTGTGTTCTTTAAAGGTAAGGTCTTCCGACATGAGTACACCCAGATCCTTTACATTGCCTTTTCGTTCTATGTTATGATTTGCCTGAGTTTTGTACGTGGTTTCCGTTTTTATATTTTCATTTTTTCCATAGCGCATGAGCTGGAACTTATCTTCGTTAAACACCATATTATTTTCTGTAGCCCATAGAAAGACCTGATCTACATCTGACTGGAGGTTTGCCGTGTCCTCTATGTTGCCTACTCTCATGAAGATCCTAGTGTCATCTGCAAAGGATGATACAGTGCTATAGGTTGTGTTCTTGTCTATGTCCGATATGAGGATGAGAAAAAGTACTGGAGCAAGCACAGTACCCTGGGGGACTGAGCTCTTCACGGTTGATGGGCTGGATTTTATTTTGTTGACTATTACACATTGGGTTCTGTTGGTCAGGAAATTGTAGATCCATCTGCCTATTTTTCCGGTAATTCCTTTTGAACGCATTTTATGTGCAATAACACCATGGTCACATTTATCAAAAGCTTTTGCGAAATCTGTGTAAATTACATCAGCGTTTTGTTTGTCTTCAATAGCATCTAATGCCATATCATAGTGGTCCAGCAACTGCGACAGGCAAGAGCGCCCTGTTCTGAAACCATGTTGTCCGGGGTTATGGAGATGCTGTGATTCCATCTATTTTGTGATCTTACTTCTTAGCACTCTCTCAAAAATTTTTATGATGTGCGATGTTAGTGCTATCGGTCTGTAATTTTTTGCCTCTGCCTTATTTCCTCCTTTATGAAGTGGTGCTATCTCTGCCGTTTTTAGTATATCAGGAATAACGCCAGTATCTAGGCTTTGTCTCCACAGAATGTGGAGGGCCTGCGATAGTGGTTTTTTACAGTTCTTTATGAATATGGAGTTCCAAGAATCCGGGCCTGGTGCAGAGTGCATAGGCATACTGTTTATGGCTTCTTCAAAATCCAGTGGGGATAGGGTGACGTCTGATATGTGATTTGATGTTGGTATCATATCCATGAAAAATTCATTTGGGTTATCAATCTTTAGTGTGTTTAATGGCTCGCTGAAAACAGAGTCGTACTGCTTCCTCAGTAGCTCGCTCATTTCTTTGTTGTCATCGGTGAAAGTTCCATCTCCCTTTCGCAGGAGCCCGATACTATTTGTGGTTTTTTATCTTGATTTTGCATAGGATAAAAAATATTTCGGATTTCTCTCTATTTCACTGATGGCCTTTTGCTCTCTTTGCCTCTCCTGGGTTTTGTATGATTCTTGTAGCTTCCGTTCAATTGTTTCTATTTCTCTACCTAACCTTCTTCGCCGTTCTTGAGATTGGGTGCGACTCTCAAGTTGTTCCGAAATTCGTTTTCTTCGCCTATATAGGGAACGACGTTCCTGTTCCAATCTGCATCTCTTCCTCCTTTTTCTTAGAGGTATGCGGTTTGAACATATTTCTAGTGCTACTGAGCTTATTTTTTCCAGGCACTGGTTCAGGTTTGCATTTTCTAGCTGTTCTTCCCAGTTTATTTCTATGAAGTCCTGGTTTATTTGCTCCCAGTTTATCTGTTTATTATTGAAGTTGAATTTGCTGAAATCTCCTCCACCGGGAATCTGGACTGGTTTTGAAGGTCTACTCCCCATGGTTGTCATAACTTCAATTAAGTTGTGATCTGAGTAACAGGTATTTGTAATCATTATGTTCCTGATCAATTCATCATTATTAGTGAAAATGAGGTCCAGCGTGTTCTCCTTCCTAGTTGGTTCTACTATTTGCTGGTTTAAGGCAAACCTGTCGCACATCCGTAGCAGGTCATTTGCATGTGCCTGTTCATTTAGGCTACTTCCTGGTATTCTTTCTGATATTACTGTATTAGCCAGGTGCTTCCATTTCAGGTGCCGTAGGTTGAAGTCCCCAAGCAGGATGATGTTCGGAGCTGGATTTGTGAGGTTTTCCAAGCAGTGTTCTATTTTCATTAGTTGGTCTTTAAACTGCTGAGGGTTTGCCTCCGGTGACTTATATACAAGGACAATAACTACATTTAAAATCTCTATTTTGATTATCAGCACTTCCACCATATCATTTGAGGTGTTTAGCAGCTCAGTACAGATGAGTGTGTCTTTGATGTAGAGGCTGACCCCACCCTGAAGCCGGTGTTTCCTATCACATCTGAAAAGATTGTACTCTGAGATCCATATTTCACCATCATGGTAGTCCTTTGTGTGGGTTTCTGTTAGGGCTGCAAACACTGCATTTGCCTCATGAAGGAGACCATCTATAAAGTGAACTTTGTTGGATTTGAGTGTTTTTATACCCTGGATGTTGGCAAATATAAATGATGTTATCGTGTTAGTGGAAGTGGTGGAAGCCTTACTTGGTGTTAATATCTGAGGCTCTGGTAAGGAGGCCACTGTGTTTGCGTCCAGGGTGTGTTTTTTGGAAGTGATTCGTCCAGTTTTGGTAGTAGGACGGGTGTTGTCTGGTGTAGTACCTGTGTGCTTTTTGGTAATTTGAATTCCAGTCTTGTGGGTATCTCCGTTCCCCTCTGTAATCCTGTAGTGGCTCCATCTGACTGTTCCTCTCTCTTATATTTACTACTCTGTTTCTGCCTTCCTCTAAAAAATTTCCAGTAGTGTCATATTGATCTTCCCGTCTATAACGCTCTGTACCTCTCACATGGAATTCCGGACACTGAAGATTGTAGCATTTTTTGTCCCTAATTGAAAATTGACATAATTTAGGGTGGAAGTATCTACACCCTGTTCCAAAACGGCATGTACCCCTCGCCAACATGTTCCTGCATTTTCGAGGATGCAGAAAATGGCATTTTGCTCCTAATTTTCCATATTTGCATATTCCTTTAGCGTAGAATTTGCAAATGTGTTCCGGTTTTGTGTTTTTCAAGGTATTTATATCTGTGACTGTCTTGTCTACCTCTTTATTGGAGCCATCTCCGTTTTTCGTCCCATTTCCTTCATCTATGCACTCTGTCTCACTGTTGCTCTCATCGTTTATATTATCTGACTCTGCAATATTGCTGTTATTTTGTATCACAATAGTCTCCTCCACACTACTGCTGTGGTTCTCTAAACTAAAGAAACTGCCAATTTGTTTCCGCCGGGGATAGAACCCGGGCCTTTAGGACTACGAATCCCAAGCGTTGTCCACTCAGCCGTCATTGTAATAGTTCGCCATTTATTCCTGATATTCCTTATTATTAGTTGTTCAACTTGAGGGTCGCCGCTTCTCTATCAAGTATGGTAATGTTTCCATACAGTCTTTAGTTGATAAGTATCACAATACCCAAATAGGTAAGTAAAAATAACAATATACATTAATCAGTCAAAATAAAATACCATAAGAGTTGTAAAAAGGTTATGAAGAGCATGAGTTTTTTTTTTCCATTTTTCGTTAAGAATACAAAATATTATATAACAATTTAAAAACTATCAAACACCAAATTGTTTTTGTTTAATTTTACATTCTAATATATTTAAACAGTAAATTAAACATTATGATATATACAAACTATTAAGCAACAATAATTTAGTAAATTTTTCATGAATATACTCAAATACTTATGGTATGTGCTCACCTAGTTGTGCTTGCAGGAGTTGAGCTTGGACTCTTTAGGCAGAGCCAAAGTGTGTCTGTGTGTGGATACACTGAGAGTTTACGTCAGTCGTGGAGACTAAAGTACACTTGCTGGTGGGTTAGTGAGGTATTGTGGCGGGAGTAATATGCCTCTGGCGGTCGCGTGACCATGAGCCCAACACCAGTAGCCTTCAGCAGTCAGCCAGGCTATATAATAATTTGTATGTCAAATGAAGGGGGGGGGGGGGGTAACTTTCTTGGTTAATTTTTTGTTGTTATATAATTCATTGTGTCGGGGACAGGCCGCCAGTGTGTATTTGTACACGTTAGGTTAATATCAAGATCCTCCCCAGGGTGGAATTACTGACCCCGCCCAGGATGCAATCCCACAACAGCATGACTAATTCCTGAGTACCTATTTACTGCTAGGTGATGCATTAGGGAATAGGAAACACGCCCAACCAAATCTGTCCCTCCCGGGATTCGAAGCTGGAATTCTCGACTGAGTCGATGAGTCGGGAACGAAACCGACTCTACTGCCAGGACCCCCATAAGGGTCGACTTGGACGTGATACAGGACAAGACATAAGTAATCTTCAAATTTTGCTACAATGTACCTATTAATTTTCTTCAAATTTTGTTACAATGTACATATTAATTTTCTTCAAATTTTGCTACAATGTTATCTTGAGGTTATCTTGAGATGATTTCGGGGCTTTTTTTAGTGTCCCCGCGGCCCGGTCCTCGACCAGGCCTCCACACCTAATAATTTTCCTAAAGTTTTGCTACAAATTAACTACTTACAATTGTCTATTAGATTAAGGACCTGCCCAAAACACTATGCGAGTTAGTGGCTTTACAAGAACGTAAAAAATAAAGTTATATTCTCCCACAAACCCAATGTACATTCTTGTATATATAAACAGAAAATAAAACAAATAAAAAGATACCCATTAGGCGAGCGTGAAGTGGGAATAGCTGAGGAGAAGCCGGTGTGGTGAAGCGCTGACGTTGCCGGTGTGATGAAGCGCTGACGTTGCCGGTGTGGTGAAGCGCTGACGTTGCCGGTGTGATGAAGCGCTGACGTTGCCGGTGTGATGAAGCGCTGACGTTGCCGGTGTGATGAAGCGCTGACGTTGCCGGTGTGGTGAAGCGCTGACGTTGCCGGTGTGATGAAGCGCTGACGTTGCCGGTGTGATGAAGTGCTGACGTTGCCGGTGTGATGAAGCGCTGACGTTGCCGGTGTGGTGAAGCGCTGACGTTGCCGGTGTGATGAAGCGCTGACGTTGCCGGTGTGGTGAAGCGCTGACGTTGCCGGTGTAATGAAGCGCTGACGTTGCCGATGTGATGAAGCGCTGACGTTGCCGGTGTGATGCAGCGCTGACGTTGCCGGTGTGATGAAGCGCTGACGTTGCCGGTGTGATGAAGCGCTGACGTTGCCGGTGTGATGCAGCGCTGACGTTGCCGGTGTGATGAAGCGCTGACGTTGCCGGTGTGATGAAGCGCTGACGTTGCCGGTGTGATGAAGCGCTGACGTTGCCGGTGTGATGCAGCGCTGACGTTGCCGGTGTGATGAAGCGCTGACGTTGCCGGTGTGATGAAGCGCTGACGTTGCCGGTGTGATGAAGCGCTGACGTTGAAGCAAGAGAACCAGGACTCGACCCAGCTCCATGGTGAGGGCGGGCAACCCCACCACAGGCAGGGCGGCCTGTGTCAAGTGCTTCCTCAGGGGGCATTACATCCAGATTTCCCCCCAAAATGCATTAAATGAAAACTTGTTCGATTTAAATCAAACTTGTTTTTCTAGTTGTATAGGAAAAGGGTTTCATCTGGTCATGAATCATACAAAACCCAGGAGAGGCAAAGAGAGCAAAAGGCCATCAGTGAAATAGAGAGAAATCCGAAATATTTTTTCTCCTATGCAAAATCAAGATCAAAAACCACATCTAGTATCGGGCCCCTGCGAAAGGTAGATGGAACTTTCACCGATGACAACAAAGAAATGAGCGAGCTACTGAGGAAGCAGTACGACTCTGTTTTCAGCGAGCCATTAAACGCACTAAAGATTGGTAACCCAAATGAATTTTTAATGGATATGATACTGTGGTGTTTGCATGTAGCTGAGGAAGTCTTGGTTGTAGGGTTGATATAAAGCCATTGCTTAGTTACTGACTTTAATACTTAAACTGATACATGACTAGTAGCTACCAAGCTGGTAGCGTCCTGTACGCTCTTTGTTTACCTTCTCTTGGCGTCTGAGCCGCCGCACATAGAAAACGGATGGTACCGTTTTCTGTGAACATGACATCCCTCCTTTTCTTTAAAAAGAATGAATACAGGATGTCTACCATGCTTGTAGCACAAAGCAAAGTTATTGACACACAGTAAGTTATTAACATATCAAGAGATATTGCATACATTTAACATTAATTAAGCACACAAAGAATTTAAACAACTTAATCTTTACCACAAAGGATTTCAATGTTAAAAATACATATGCAATGTTAAACAAACATGAAAGAAACTGTAATACAAAGTTACAAAATATTGAATGAGAGATTTGCATTATTCAAACAATATTAAATTTAGTTTAGCATAACAAGTAAATACTTTGCATTACATAGGAACACAATTAATCATTAAATCGTGTAGGGCGTTTAACATGACGTTTAGGACAAGAGTCCCCAAATACAAGAACATCCCTTGATGAATTGTTTGTCGGGTTATAACTCATTTTTTCTTTTTCCTTTGCATGACTTTGTACTTCATCATTTTCTACAGTAGTTGGAATCACTTTGAAATAGGCCATATTACGTGTTATACTATGATATCTAGCTTTCCGCCTTTTTTTCTTTTTAACTAAAACAGTATCTCCAACCTTTATAAATTGTTCCTTTGCACGTTGATCATGAGCAATTTTCATTTTGCCCTTTGCTAGTGCATCCTTCTGAGCGAGACGTTTATCCGTTACCTCGGCTGGCATGACAGGTAGTGCGATTCTCATAGGACGTCCAAATAAAAGTTCGCCAGGCGACTTGCCCAGTGTTCCATGTGGTGTTGCACGGTAGTTCCTGAGAAAAGCATACATAGCTTGTTTCCAGGATCGTCCTTCGGCATGAGCACAGCGTACCGCTTTCATGAGAGGTTGCATGAATCTCTCAACTTCTCCATTTGCTTGAGGATGTAGTGGCATCACACGGCGGTGTTTGAATCCAATATGCTCAGCAAAGTTGACGAAGTCTTGTCCATTGAATGGCGGTCCATTGTCCGTCTTGACAACTTCAGGAATGCCAAAATTTGAAAAGATCTTGTCGAGTTTCGGGATGACAGCCTTTGCAGATGTGGAAGTGATGATTTCTACTTCTGGATAACGTGAGTGATCATCAATGACTACCATCAAGTACTCTCCAGTTGGTAGTGGTCCGCAGAAGTCCATCGATACTTCCGTCCATGGTGCAGCAGATAGTGGTGAAGGTTGTAGAGGTGTTGGTCTTGAAGTATCCACTGCAGCTTGGCAAGGGACACAGGCATCATGCATGTCCTTTGCTTGACGATCAATGCCAGGAAACCACACCTTTTCTCGTAGCAGCTGTTTGGTCCTAACAAGACCTTGGTGTCCTTGATGTGCAAGCTTCAGAGCACGTTGCTGGAGAACAGCTGGAATGACGATACGAGTACCTCGCAGCACGGTGTCGCGTTGTTGCGTAACACTTAATTCTGTCTGGATGCGTTCAAGTGCTTTGAATGCATCTTGGTCAACTCCTGAGGGTGGGATGCGTGGAAACTTTTTCTTAGTCAATGCATCCACTGTTGCTTGCAGAGTTGGGTCCTCTAGGGTTGCAGTACGGATTTCATCAAGAGTGAGAGCCTTAGGGACTGCATCACAGGTTACAGAGTGTACATATTCCTCGGCAACTTGCTGATGCTTGGTGATGGTGAAACTGTTGGCAGAATGTCGACTGATGTAATCAGCAGGATTGCCTGCACCCGGCTTGTATTTCACCGTAAAGTTGTATGGTTGCAGACGAAGAGCCCATCTCTCAATGCGAGCTGGTGGTTTGGACTTTGGATTATTGAAGATGGTCTCCAATGGTTTGTAGTCAGTGACTATCGTGGTGAAGGGTGCACCAAGCAGATACACATTGAAGTGTTCACAGCCCCATACAAGAGCAAGAGCTTTCTTCTCTGACTGTATCGTTGCTCAACATCTGTGAGAGAACGGCTGGCATAGGCAATTACTACTCTGGAATCTGGTTGACCAGGTTTGTGTTGGGATAAAACAGCACCTAAACCAACAGGACTAGCATCCACCGTTAACTCAGTGTCCATTGATGGATCAAAGTATGCAGCAGTCGCATTCTCTACTAGTGCATCTTTCACAGCATCAAATGCATTTTGCTCGATATCGCTCCAGTACCATGATGCATTTTTTTTTCAGGAGCTCACGTATAGGCTTCGAAATGGTAGCAAAATCTGGAATGAAGCGAGAACAGTAGTTTGCCATTCCCAGAAAACTATGTACTTCAGTGGACGTTGAAGGAGGTGCAGTATTCTTGATATCTGCAACTTTCTTAGGATCTGGAGACAGACCTTTGTCACTAAGTACATGTCCAAAGAATTCAATTTTATGTTGATTGAACTCACACTTTGCTCGGCTTAGCGTCAAATTCTTTTCTCGTAAGCGTTGCAATGTTGCACGAAGAGTTTTGTCGTGTTCAGCTTGGGTACGGCCATAAACAATGATGTCATCAGACATGTTGTCTGCATTAGGTATATCTTGCAAAACCTGGCTGATGATGTGCTGGAATACCTCGGCAGCACTGTTAATACCAAAACTCAGGCGCTTGTACCTATACAGACCTCGATGTGTCGTAAACGTTGTGATGAAGCGACTCTCATCATCAAGTTCAAGCTGATGATAGCCCTTGTTTAAATCTAACTTGCTGAATATAGTTGCACCATTCAAGCGGTAGATCATATCATCTACAGTCGGTGTAGGATGGCGTTCACGCATTATTGCCTTGTTGGGAACACGCATGTCCACACAAATGCGTATCTCATCTGGATTCTTCGGCTTTGGTGGAGTGACAATTGGGCTTACCCATGGTGTTGGGCCTGTTACTGGTTCAATGATATCTAGTTCCATCAGCCTATCCAGTTCGGCATCGACTTTCTTGCGAGTATGGAATGGTTCTCGGCGATGTGGTTGGGCAACTGGAATTACATCTGGGTTGATATGCAGATGTACTTTGCAATCAGTATAACAACCTATGGATTTAAATCGATCAGAAAATTCAGCAACAATAGCATCAACATTGTTTGCAGATTCCACTGCTACAGCATTAGAAAGCTGAAGTTGCCCCAATTTGGTTGAAGTCTTGTAACTGAGTAAAGACTCCTTTGCATTCCTAACAACATGGAATGTAGTAGTGAGCATTGCATTCTTTGACTTAATCTATGCAGTGAAAGTTCCAATTACTGGCAAGGCTACCTTTGAAGCATAGGCAGTGGCTTTGCCATTATAGTTCTCAAGCTTTGGGAACTGTTTTATAAATTTCTCATAGTGGCACTCAGCAATGGTGTCAATGTTTGATCCAGTGTCAATGAGAACTTTGAGACAAATACCAGCAATGTATACTATAGTCTCTGGGTTGTTTGGAAGATCATTCCATTCTGTGATTGCTTGTACTCCATAAATGTAATCACATTCACTGTCATCTGAGACTGGTTGTAATGAAATGTTGTCTTGTACATTATTAACATTTTGGATATGAGGTGCAATATTGTGTTTCTCACCTCGACCCCTATGACCTGATCCTCGTACAGTGCTTTTATTCACTGACTGTGGTTTCTTTAGTGCGGAACGACACATAGCACCAAAATGACCTAGTTTTCCACACTCAAAGCACTTCTTACCTTGAGCAGGACAAACATTACCTTGGTGTGGGTAGTCTCCTCCACAATTGTAACATTTATTGTTGACACCTTCTGATGTGGGTCGTTGTGACTGCTTGAGTCTTGTTCCTTGACCCCATTTGTGATGTGGTTCTCGCTTCAAATTGTTGTTGGGTTTGGCATGATATCTTCTTTGATTACGATGTCCTCCCTGAACCTTATATATCTCATCACTGTTAGTAACAGTGGCAGAACTGTTGTTGGCACTGCACTCCATGACACGAGCATCACGTGCAGCATCTTCCATTCGACGAGCAATATCCAGTATCTTGGTCAGAGAACTTTCATCATCAACAAGTTCTAGAGCTCTTCGACGGAGACGTGTAGATGCGCATGTTTCAATTATTTGCTGTTTTTTCTTTGTCAACATCAGCAAACTCACAATGGGCTGCTAAACCCTGCAGATGTGTGTGGTATTAATCCACAGTTTCATTAGAGAGTTGTCTGGCTCTCCTGAAATGCATAATTTCCATTGCAGTATTTTGCCTTGGTTTAAAATGCTCAGTTAATTTGGCTTTGGCAGTATCATAATCTTTGGCACCACCAGTGTCTTTCAGTGTGTCAAAGATGTCACAAACTCTACCACCTGCATAATGAAATAGAAAGGCACGCTTTCTTTCAGCACTTTTGATGTCAGAAACTATCAACAAATTTTCAAACATTTTAAGCCATTTGATCCACCTCTGTGACAGGTTTGTCTGGTCACAGTCAGGATCAAATGCAGGAAGCTGAGGTATATTTGTCATTTTTACTGTATAAAAGTAAACTTATCACTTAAAATGTTCCTCAGAATACTAAACACTTACCGCACTGTATATGTTAGTTAAGAATTTACTATAACTACTTTAATTTTGCAAAGCACACAAGAATTTTAATGCAAAATTTCACAGCAGTGCACAATACAGCAGCAACTGACTTCTTACCTAGGCCTTGTGTACATGTGTTGTTACTACTCACAGCAGCACAGCAGTTGTCAGCAGTTGGTACAGCAGTAGTTAGCAGTTGGTACAGCAGTTAGTTCACAGCGTGAAAAATTGTAGCACAGAGCGCATTTCGCACACAAAACATCGGGTTTTGTATACAGCATCAAAGCGTCGTTTTGTACACAGCGTCGGCAGATTCCTCAGTACTCAGCTTCAGTCAGCACAGCTTGGGTAGCACACAGCATTGGTTAGCACACAGCATTGGTTAGCACACAGCATTGGTTAGCACACAGCATTGGTTAGCACGCAGCATCGGGTATGGTGCTCACAGACAGTACGACTTCCCTCCTCCTCCGGGCATGAGACAGCATGCTTCTCCCTTGTGCTTTAAGCTGAACAAATACCTGCGTTCACAGTTCATCCTCGTCGCCAATGTGGTGTTTGTATGTAGCTGAGGAAGTCTTGGTTGTAGGGTTGATATAAAGCCATTGCTTGGTTATTGACTTTAATACTTAAACTGATACATGACTAGTAGCTACCAAGCTGGTAGCGTCCTGTACGCTCTCTGTTTACCTTCTCTTGGCGTCTGAGCCGCCACACATAGAAAACGGATGGTACCGTTTTCTGTGAACATGACAGATACCAACATTAAATCATATATTAGACGTCACCCTATCCCCACTGGATTTTGAAGAAGCCATAAACAGTATGCCTATACACTCTGCACCAGGCCCGGATTCTTGGAACTCCATATTCATAGAGAACTGTAAAAAAAAAACACTATCGCAGGCCCTCCACATTCTGTGAAGACAAAGCCTAGATACTGGCGTTATTCCTAATATACTAAAAACAGCAGAGATAGCACCACTTCATAAAGGAGGAAATAAGGCAGAGGCAAAAAATTACAGACCGATAGCACTAACATCGCACATCATAAAAAATTTTGAGAGAGTGCTAAGAAGTAAGATCACAAAATATATGGAATCACAGCATCTCCATAACCCCGGACAACATGGTTTCAGAACAGGGCGCTCTTGCCTGTCGCAGTTGCTGGACCACTATGATATGGCATTAGATGCTATGGAAGACAAACAAAACGCTGATGTAATTTACACAGATTTCGCAAAAGCTTTTGATAAATGTGACCATGGTGTTATTTCACATAAAATGCGTTCAAAAGGAATTACCGGAAAAATAGGCAGATGGATCTACAATTTCCTGACCAACAGAACCCAATGTGTAATAGTCAACAAAATAAAATCCAGCCCATCAACCGTGAAGAGCTC
The DNA here is from genome assembly GCF_040958095.1 of Procambarus clarkii. NCBI lineage: Eukaryota > Metazoa > Arthropoda > Malacostraca > Decapoda > Cambaridae > Procambarus > Procambarus clarkii. The sequence goes on along the minus strand of NC_091154.1, from coordinate 49,546,489 downwards.
AGTCCCCCAGGGTACTGTGCTTGCTCCAGTACTTTTTCTCATCCTCATATCGGACATAGACAAGAACACAACCTATAGCACTGTATCATCCTTTGCAGATGATACTAGGATCTTCATGAGAGTAGGCAACATAGAGGACACGGCAAACCTCCAGTCAGATGTAGATCAGATCTTTCTATGGGCTACAGAAAATAATATGGTGTTTAACGAAGATAAGTTCCAGCTCATGCGCTATGGAAAAAATGAAAATATAAAAACGGAAACCACGTACAAAACTCAGGCAAATCATAACATAGAACGAAAAGGCAATGTAAAGGATCTGGGTGTACTCATGTCGGAAGACCTTACCTTTAAAGAACACAATAAAGTAGCCGTCACAACTGCAAGAAAAATGACAGGTTGGATAACAAGAACTTTTCACACTAGAGATGCTATACCGATGATGATACTTTTCAAAACGCTTGTGCTCTCTAGAGTGGAGTACTGCTGCACAATGACAGCACCTTTCAAAGCTGGAGAAAGTGCTGACCTGGAGAGCGTGCAGAGATCCTTTACTGCTAGAATCCACTCAGTAAAACATCTAAACTATTGGGACCGACTAAAGAGCCTAAAACTGTACTCCCTTGAGCGCAGGCGGGAGAGGTACATAATAATTTACACGTGGAAAATATTAGAGGGGCTGGTCCCAAACCTGCACACAGAAATAACACCACATGAGACCAGAAGACATGGCAGGATGTGCAGAATACCCCCGTTGAAAAGCAGGGGTGCAACAGGTACTCTGAGAGAGAACTCTATCAACATCAGAGGTCCGAGACTGTTCAACACGCTTCCACTACACATAAGGGGCATAACTGGCCGACCCCTCACAGTGTTCAAGAGAGAACTGGATAAGCACCTCCAAAGGATACCTGATCAACCAGGCTGTGACTCATACGTCAGGCTGCGAGCAGCCGCGTCCAACAGCCTGGTTGATCAGTCCGGCAACCAGGAGGCCTGGTCGACGACCGGGCCGCGGGGACGCTAAGCCCCGGAAGCACCACAAGGTAAGGTGGTCCAAGTCTCAGCATCGTAACATAAATAGGGAGAAAAAATATTGAAGTAGGTGTCAAAATTATTCCAAAATGGTCAAAAACGATTATCAAAGACAAGTGTCAACTGAAATCATATGTATGACTCTAAGCTATCACAATAGCATATATTAAAAAAATATTATAATTAGTTTTATTAGAAAAAAATTTAAGTTAATTTTTTTTTTATTTTTTCATTTTTTTTATCGGATGATTTGCATGAAACTTATACACCTGACTGAACATAAGCCTATCTGTAAGGGTGCCAATTTTGGAGAAAACTGGTTGATGTCAACCTCAGTCACAGATGGCAGCACCTTAGACGTTATTATTTTCGTATTTATTTTCAAGTAACATAAACGTTCAAATAACTTTTTCATTTTTTATTCAATTTAAATGAAACTTACACCTTATATGTAAAGTGTATGTCTCTAAACTCATAACTTAACGTTTTTTCCTAAGTTCATTTATTGATTTTATAATAGCAATAAACATGACATATTTGCATAATTTTTTTTTTTGGGGGGGGAAACTTTGACTATTTGTATTAGGAAAACTAAAGATGTTTTGGAAACTCTCTAAGTTATTAGCCTTTATTATATGCTAATGTGTCAGAAATGTGTCATAGAATTATTATATCTGAAAGGTGTGTTTTTCTATTTACACTTGAAAATGTGTAAAATTTGTTGAAAAAAAATTCTCCCTCTCTATTTACGCTGCAGTACTGAAACTTGCAACAATTGAAGCCCTTTTCATTTACAACTAGTCAAAAAATATTGGTTGACATTGAACAACTTTTCCAAAACCATTCTAATGCCCCCTTCAGTCTAGATGCAACACACAGGCTTCAGGCGGTGTCTTCTTCAGTCTAGCTGCATCACACAGGATTCAGGCGGTGACTTCTTCAGTCTAGCTGCATCACACAGGCTTCAGGCAATGTCTTCTTCAGTCTAGCTGCAACACTCAGGCTTCAGGCAGTGTCTTCTTCAGTCTAGCTGCAACACACAGGCTTCAGGCAGTGTCTTCTTCAGTCTAGCTGCATCACACAGGCTTCAGGCGGTGTCTTCTTCAGTCTAGCTGCATCACACAGGCTTCAGGCGGTGTCTTCTTCAGTCTAGCTGCAACACTCAGGCTTCAGTCAGTGTCTACTTCAGTCTAGCTGCAACACACAGGCTTCAGGCAATGTCTTCTTCAGTCTAGCTGCAACACACAGGCTTCAGTCAGTGTCTTCTTCAGTCTAGCTGCAACACTCAGGCTTCAGGCAATGTCTTCTTCAGTCTAGCTGCAACACACAGGCTTCAGGCGGTGTCTTCTTCAGTCTAGCTGCATCACACAGGCTTCAGGCGGTGTCTTCTTCAGTCTAGCTGCAACACTCAGGCTTCAGTCAGTGTCTACTTCAGTCTAGCTGCAACACACAGGCTTCAGGCAATGTCTTCTTCAGTCTAGCTGCAACACACAGGCTTCAGGCAATGTCTTCTTCAGTCTAGCTGCAACACACAGGTTTCAGTCAGTGTCTTCTTCAGTCTAGCTGCAACACTCAGGCTTCAGGCAATGTCTTCTTCAGTCTAGCTGCAACACACAGGCTTCAGGCGGTGTCTTCTTCAGTCTAGCTGCATCACACAGGCTTCAGGCAATGTCTTCTTCAGTCTAGCTGCAACACTCAGGCTTCAGGCAATGTCTTCCTCAGTCTAGCTGCATCACACAGGCTTCAGGCAATGTCTTCTTCAGTCTAGCTGCAACACACAGGCTTCAGGCAATGTCTTCTTCAGTCTAGCTGCAACACACAGGCTTCAGTCAGTGTCTTCTTCAGTCTAGCTGCAACACTCAGGCTTCAGGCAATGTCTTCTTCAGTCTAGCTGTAACACTCAGGCTTCAGTCATTGTCTACTTCAGTCTAGCTGCAACACACAGGCTTCAGGCAATGTCTTCTTCAGTCTAGCTGCAACACACAGGCTTCAGGCAATGTCTTCTTCAGTCTAGCTGCAACACACAGGCTTCAGTCAGTGTCTTCTTCAGTCTAGCTGCAACACTCAGGCTTCAGGCAATGTCTTCTTCAGTCTAGCTGCAACACACAGGCTTCAGGCAATGTCTTCTTCAGTCTAGCTGCAACACACAGGCTTCAGGCGGTGTCTTCTTCAGTTTAGCTGCAACACTCAGGCTTCAGGCAATGTCTTCTTCAGTCTAGCTGCAACACTCAGGCTTCAGGCAATGTTTTCTTCAGTCTAGCTGCAACACACAGGCTTCAGGCGGTGTCTTCTTCAGTCTAGCTGATTCACACAGGCTTCAGGCAATGTCTTCTTCAGTCTAGCTGCAACACTCAGGCTTCAGGCAATGTCTTCTTCAGTCTAGCTGCTACACACAGGCTTCAGGTAGTGTCTTCTTCAGTCTAGCTGCAACACTCAGGCTTCAGGCAATGTCTTCCTCAGTCTAGCTGCAACACACAGGCTTCAGGCAGTGTCTTCTTCAGTCTAGCTGCAACACTCAGGCTTCAGGCAATGTCTTCTTCAGTCTAGCTGCAACACTCAGGCTTCAGTCAATGTCTTCCTCAGTCTAGCTGCATCATTCAGGCTTCAGGCAATGTCTTCTTCAGTCTAGCTGCAACACACAGGCTTCAGGCAATGTCTACTTCAGTCTAGCTGCAACACTCAGGCTTCAGGCAATGTCTTCTTCAGTCTAGCTGCATCATTCAGGCTTCAGGCAATGTCTTCTTCAGTCTAGCTGCAACACTCAGGCTTCAGGCAATGTCTTCTTCAGTCTAGCTGCTACACACAGGCTTCAGGTAGTGTCTTCTTCAGTCTAGCTGCAACACTCAGGCTTCAGGCAATGTCTTCCTCAGTCTAGCTGCAACACACAGGCTTCAGGCAGTGTCTTCTTCAGTCTAGCTGCAACACACAGGTTTCAGGCAATGTTTTCTTCAGTCTAGCTGCAACACACAGGCTTCAGGCAGTGTCTTCTTCAGTCTAGCTGCAACACTCAGGCTTCAGGCGGTGTCTTCTTCAGTCTAGCTGCATCACACAGGCTTCAGGCGGTGTCTTCTTCAGTCTAGCTGCAACACTCAGGCTCCAGTCAGTGTCTACTTCAGTCTAGCTGCAACACTCAGGCTTCAGGCAATGTCTTCTTCAGTCTAGCTGCAACACTCAGGCTTCAGGCAATGTCTTCTTCAGTCTAGCTGCATCACACAGGCTTCAGGCGGTGTCTTCTTCAGTCTAGCTGCAACACTCAGGCTCCAGTCAGTGTCTACTTCAGTCTAGCTGCAACACTCAGGCTTCAGTCAATGTCTTCCTCAGTCTAGCTGCATCATTCAGGCTTCAGGCAATGTCTTCTTCAGTCTAGCTGCAACACACAGGCTTCAGGCGGTGTCTTCTTCAGCCTAGCTGCTTCACACAGGCTTCATGCAATGTCTACTTCAGTCTAGCTGCAACACTCAGGCTTCAGGCAATGTCTTCTTCAGTCTAGCTGCATCATTCAGGCTTCAGGCAATGTCTTCTTCAGTCTAGCTGCAACACTCAGGCTTCAGGCAATGTCTTCTTCAGTCTAGTTGCAACACACAGGCTTCAGGCAGTGTCTTCTTCAGTCTAGCTGCAACACACAGGCTTCAGGCAATGTCTTCTTCAGTCTAGCTGCATCATTCAGGCTTCAGGCAATGTCTTCTTCAGTCTAGCTGCAACATTCAGGCTTCAGGCAGTGTCTTCTTCAGTCTAGCTGCAACACACAGGCTTCAGGCAATGTCTTCTTCAGTCTAGCTGCATCATTCAGGCTTCAGGCAATGTCTTCTTCAGTCTAGCTGCAACACTCAGGCTTCAGGCAGTGTCTTCTTCAGTCTAGCTGCAACACTCAGGCTTCAGGAAATGTTTATTTTAGTCTAGCTGCAACACTCAGGCTTCAGGAAATGTTTTCTTCAGTCTAGCTGCAACACTCAGGGTTCAGGTAATGTTTCTTTTAGTCTAGCTGCAACACTCAGGCTTCAGGAAATGTTTTCTTCAGTCTAGTTGCAACACACAGGCTTCATGCAGTGTCTACTTCAGTCTAGCTTCAACACTCAGGCTTCAGGCAAGGTCTTCTTCAATCTAGCTGCTACACACAGGCTTCAGGTAGTGTCTTCTTCAGTCTAGCTGCAACACACAGGCTTCAGGCAATGTTTTTTTCAGTCTATTTGCAACACAGGCTTCAGGCAATGTTTTCTTCAGTTTAACTGCAACACTCAGGTTTCAATCAATGTCTTCTTTAGTCTAGCTGCTACACACAGGCTTCAGGTAGTGTCTTCTTCAGTCTATTTGCAACACAGGCTTCAGGCAGTATCTACTTCAGTCTAACTGCAACACTCAGGTTTCAATCAATGTCTTCTTCAGTCTAGCTGGATCACACAGGCTTCAGGTAATGTCTTCTTCAGTGTAACACCGGTTGATGTTGTTGTAGAATGATTGAAATTGAAATTGAAATAAGTTTATTGATGTAAAATACACACAAAGGGATGAGGTAGCTCAAGCTATTCTCACCCCGTTCAGTACAACGTGTTAATACATACATATACACACATAACAAACAATAAACATATTACCAAACATTCTGAGAGATAAACATATACATTTCCTCCTTCACAAGTAGTATGGTATCAGACGTACACACAAATACTTTTATGACCGAGGTATACTGTTTAGACAATTTGCAAGAGACATGCAGATAATTCAACAAAAAATGACAGTCTTGGTGCAAAATTCTTATATCTCTCAAGAATATCATCAACCTTTCCGTTGTGACACATCCAGGCTATTTGTTCAGGAACAGTCCTTATCTCAGTGTTTCTATATTCATTAATCAAGGGACAATCAAGAACATAATGGACAAGGGTGTGAGACCTTAACATACCACATAGTTTACACCTCGTGTCATTATCATGAACACCTATCCCATATTCCCAGTAATATTTGTACCCAAGCCTGAGCCGCATGTACACAGAGTTACTCCGAGCATTTCTCCTTTTACCATAAGTGAAATGGGTGTTTTGACTCACATACATGTAGTGTTGCATGGTTTGACTTCTCTCATACATTATATCTCTCCTCTCCACTCCTGCCTGTGCCTGAATATTTCTGATTTTGCTTCTTATTTGTCTTATTGTGAATTCACATTCAATGTCAACTTGTGGTTTTGATGTGGCACGTTTGGCCAAGTCATCCGCCACCTCGTTGAGCACTATTCCAACATGAGATGGAATCCACATGAATTTCACATTATAACCTTTCAGCTGTATCTCAGTTATCCTTTTCTTACAATCCTCAACTATGGACATGAAGACTGGGTTTCGATTGTTTAAGGAATCAAGTGCTCCTCGGCTATCGACAAATACAAAAACATTTTTGTCGTCATGACGTACTTCCTCCAAACACGCCAGAATGGCCTGCAGTTTAGCTTGTGTGGATGATATATAATTACTAAGCCGGAGTTCAATTATCCTGTCCACAGTCCCAAACTCAGTATATTCCCTTATTAGGACACCACACCCTGCCCTGCCATCCTCCGCCACCGACCCGTCACAATATACATGTAAACTGTTGCCTCTTGGTAACCGAGATATCATGCTTCCATACAAACACCGTAATTGTCCCGGTTCATGATGAATCTTTTTCACCTTGAGGGGTACAATTTCGACGTCTATTTCCTGTACTTCCAGGGAGCAGACCTATTGCACTGGTTAGAGGGTTTACAGCAGTCAAGTACATCGTATTCCCTGAGGTCATGAGCTAATCCCCTCGTGTAGCGTGTCTCCCTCAGTTTCCTGGAAGTGTGTACGTCACTCAAGCAGGTCTGAACGCTCTCAAACAGCTTATCCCCTCCTTTTCTCCGTATGAAACGAATAGATACTCTAGCGTTAATGTCACGGACTCTATCACACACACTCTGTAAATTTAATTCCATTCCCATTATTTCAATCATTGCATTTCTTTGACATCCAAGAATAATCCTCATAGCCTCGTTCTGTATCAGCTCTATTTTTTGAATTCTGCCTTGGCCTGTGTAAGACAATACGGGTGCTGCGTAGTCTATCAGGGACCGAAGAGTGCTTATGTATAACATCCATCCATGTATTCATGTAATCTGTTATCATTTTTTGTCTATAATTTTTGCAAGTATTTACCTCCTTAAAATTTTCTTAGATTAAGGACCTGCCCGAAACGCTGCGCGTGCTAGTGGCTTTACAAGACTGTAATTACCATATTTGTATCCTCACATTCCTTATGTACATTCTTGTATATGCATAAATAAATAAATAAATAAATAAATAAATAAATAAATAAATAAATAAATAAAAAATCCGCAAGATAGGTACCCCAACACCTTTACCAGAGAAAGCCAGTGCTTTTAGAGGATGCAGACGGGCTTTACATAAGGTGCTGATATGATTTATTTCAGCATTTTTACTCTCACATGTGTATCCAACATACATGCCCAGATACTTGTACTTCTGAACACGGCTCAGTTCCACACCATTTAGAGTAAGTGTTATATTTCTTCGTTTCCTATACTCATATTTGGTTTTGTCTGCATTTATAACTAAGCCTAACTTGTGACAGGTTGTACCAAGTATGTTAAAAGCAGTTTGAATTTTGTTCCCAGAAGTGCCTTGTATAAGAATGTCATCAGCATATATGATCGTCGTGACCCCTGGAGGATACATCTCTGATGCTAATCTGTTCATTAATACATTGAATAAGGTGGGACTTAAAACTCCCCCTTGTGGGGTACCTAACTGAAACATCCGTTCCTCAGACATGTATCCCTGGTAATACACCTGACCTTTTCTCCCTTGTAGATAATCCCTTATCTAGTGTAGCAATCTCCCTGTTATTCCCAGATTGGCTAATTCGAATAAGATTACTTCCCCATTGGCTTTATCAAATGCTCCTTGTAGATCAACAAAAACTCTACAATTGTCATCCACATTAGACAAACACTTTAAGAGACAATCCGCAGTACTTTTGCCTTTGATAAAACCAAAGAGATTACTGGACATGTTATCACCTACAAGGTAGAGTAGCCTATTTAACAAAATTCTTTCCATCATTTTACAAAAGCAGGATATTAAGGAGACAGGTCTGTAGCCTCCGGTTGACTTAGGGATAGGAATGATGACAGCCTCTTTCCATTTTCTTGGTAACTTTCCCTCACTATAACTCATATTAAACAAATCAAGTAAGGGACTAGGTTTCATACCGGCTAAATAATTAAGAATGTCATACGTTACTCCATCTTTCCCCGGAGAAGTAGAGCTGCCACTTTTTATAGCATCCAGTAGCTCATCGTGAGTTATCTCAGTGCATGTTACAGATCACACTAACGTGATGCATCAAATGAACAAATCCACAAGGGCCATGACGAGATTCGAATCCTCGTCATGGCCCTTGTGGATTTGTTCATGTTACAGATCTTGTATTTAAGGCACATAAAGTTACTCCATTTCTAATATTTTCCCATGACTCAATGGTGACTCGTGTCTTCAAGTAAGGACTTCATACCAGCAGCACTTGCCCATTTATCTACTAACTCATTAGCAACTTTCCCTGGATCTGAGTGAGCAATGAATTTGGTCTTACAACCCCTGATTTTATTTACTGCTCTCCATATGTCTTTAAGGTTCTTAGTATTACCAATGGACTGAGCAAAGTCTTGCCAGTATCTGTCCCGCGCCTCCTTCCTCACCTGACTGCATTCCCTAGCCACTTCCAACATTGTATTTTTCTCTTCATCCCTCATTCTATTTTTTAACCATTCTTTATGTGCACTCCGTAGCATTCTCTCCCACCCCTTAACTTGCTGATCATTGGAATATTTAAATTTCTTAGGTCCATGCGTCTTGCTTCCCCTGCCCCCGTTATTTTCCCTCTGTACTAATTTCTCTATGTTCTCGACCATGTCCTCGTAAAAACTATCAACGCAGAGCGGCGTGTATTGTTGATACCAATCTCCCATATTTTGAATAAAATAATTTTTCATATCTATATTAATATTTAGCCTTTTCCTTTGAAAGTGGACTTGTTTTTTCCCCAGTGGTAATTCAACGTTCAAGGCAAAGTGGTCACTAAGTAGTTCCCGAACAACCCGAGCCTCCCCCATAATTCCCTGAGAGTTTAAAATGCAGGCATAGTCAAGCCGTCCTCCCCTGATGTGAGTTGGTTCATTGTTTCCCAAGAGACAGGTATCTGGATGATCTTGTAGAAACTGTAACCACTTGACCCCATTAGCATTAACTACCCACTGTCCCAAGGCTTGTGTGCCGAGCATTAAGGTCCCCAATGACCAGTGAAGGATTAGTATAAATGCAGTCAGGTAGATAGTTAGCGTCGAAGCAGTTCCTGGATACATACAAATTAACTACAATAAATTCCCCTTCCCTTAATGATAATTTAACACAGACACTCTCTATACCTTGCGTTTTTGATGGCGGTTCTACTAACTCTGCTGGTATGGAGTTCTTAACATAAATCGACGTGCCTCTGATGTTATTTGCGGCGAAGAGGTTAAACCCTTTATAGCCATTTAATTTCAATAATCCTTCATTCCTATCCCCTGTCTCCTGGAGAGCTACAACATCAATATCATTTCCCATCACATAACAATGAACATCTGTAACCCTGTTTCTTAAACCATTAACATTCCATGACAACACTTTCAGTCTAGGGTGATTCATTATTAAACAATGCACTGTCTAAGTCATCCCCAATAAGTTCACTAAATGATAGCCATACCTTGTATAACATCTCCCACCTCCTCCCAAGTTCACCAGTAAAAGCGACATTGCGTTTCTCAAGAGATTTTTTCAGTCCTGTGACGTCCATTATTGGCCCAAATGATTCCTTCATTTTATGTGTAATTATAGGGTTCTTCCTTTCACTACGACTATCATCATTCTCACACACTTCACTTTCCTTCATTTCATCACTCAATATTTCATTATTGCCCTCAACCACTATATCCTGACTTTCCTTCACTGTTTTGTGACTTTCCTTGACCTCCTGAACGTTTAATTTCGCCTCGATAGACTCGATTCTCTGCCCAAGATTTCGGAGGAACTCACCAACTTTTCTTAGTTCAGCCCACACCTCCTTGACCATATCATTATGGCCCTCTTTCTGAGCCACAGTAGCCACTTCACTCACCGTTACACTGTCACTGCCGGAGTCCTGAGTGGTGGCGTCGCTGCTTGTTACTTGAGCGTGCCTAAGTAAAGGTGACTCCTTAACCCACGCATTCGTCCGGTTCACTGGTGCTGTTTGGGGCAGACTGTTTTGCTGTGCTCCCGGTGTCTGGGTAAGAGCTCTTGCTTGCTCTGTAACATTCACCGACCGGGGAACACCCATACTCGGCCTCTTGCTACACACAGCCGAGCTGGCATTGTGAACATCTCCACAATTGCAGCATCTGGGAACTATTTTCTCACCCAGATTAAGTCTGTTTCTACACACATTAGAGAGGTGAGACTTTCCGCAGAAACGACATCGTGGATCATGTTGACAGCTCCAGGATTTATGTCTCCATCTGTAGCATTTCAGGCATATTATGGGCTCTTCCACATACTTTGCTACATGCCTGTAGCCAGCCCCGGTGATGAACACTTTCTCGGGTACTTCACCTCTCACTAGAGCCACCACCTGACTCCTAGCTTCACCTTTAATAAGGTGATGCTTGGCCCACACAAATCGTTGGTCGTCGAGGATGAATTCGGGGTCTAGAATCTGAGGGTATTTATAGATAATTACCTTCGTCAGCTTCTCGTTCTTCTCCGGTATTTGCATAACAATTCCATCATATCCTTGCTGGGTAAGATACTCCACTGCCTCCATAGAACCTACCGTTAAGTAAGGTCTGTTTACACCTTCCTTCAGCAGGGGCTCGAAGTTGCGGTGTTCTCTTCCAAGTCTGACTGTCCACAGCAGCTTCTGATGATAGGCCAGCGTGCATGAGGCAGGGAAGAGAAGCCTCCATCTCCGCTGACCCTCACCTTCCTGACATCGTTCCGTCCGTTCGTCGGCACTGGTTTGATCAGTCTCGGCATCGTTCTTCATTCTCTTGTCGTTTCCGTTATGAGTACTATTACTGTCAACACTACGCCTTACATCCTGTCTTCTCCGTTTCTTCTGTTGCCTTGTTAGAACGTCTTGAAACTCACCCTCCTCGACTGACTGGCTGCTTTCTGAGTCCATGTTAATATTGCCGTGGGAAGTAGCGAATGGATGGTCGAAGGTTACTCGGTAGTGGGCAGGAATTGGAGTACCAAACGTCCACTGCTTTTCCTTAGTTGTATTATAAAAATATATATCTTGTACACGGGCCAGGCTCTAGAAGCTAGAGTGTGTGAGGGAGCGTGTGTGGACGCTTCATTGCCCAGGCTGTCTCTGAAGGTCTGAGGGCTGCAGGGCGCAGGGCTACATTCAGATCTACTGACAATGTTGTTGATACCTATTAAGTTGTTTAGCTTAGCGGCGGCCATCATAAGAGAGTATTGGGTCACCCTATGTGTGTGTCCATGGCACGTCCACTGGCGCCTATGTCCAACACCGCTCGGCACGCTATCATCGGCGTCCTCGGCGATCTGCTTGACAAATTTGACAACCCTTGGGCGTGTACCTAACTAACATTATATACAGGAAAACAATGATTTACCTATAGTGGCCATAAACAAACAAGCTTATTTTTTTGAGACGTCCAACACTGTCTCGGACATGAATGAATAATGAGTACAATGATTAAATATAATCCTAAAACTAAGCTATCCATGGAGCATCATGACTAGCTAGCTAAATGTCTGCGCAAACTGGAGGCAGGAGGTCCGGCTGCAGGTAGAGGTGGTAGCTGTAAAGTCAGCAGACCAGTAGTTGCGCGTAGGAATTCATGACGCTCAGCCACAGTGTTACTTATTAAGTAGATTATAAACGGTAGACACTAATGTAGGCACAATATATTACATGGCAATACAGAGAATAAGCGACATTTCCACTAAAATATGGAGAGCATGAACGTGGCAGGAACACGTGGCGGCAGGATCTCTATACACTATACATAGTGTATAGAGACACAAGATCAATGAACTATGAACTAAGATACCTGAGGCGGAAGGGTCTATATACATTGAGCCGAGGGTTGTGAAACGATTGTTGTAATCACTCTTAAATCTAGTCATAAAACTATGAATTCTTAGGTGCTAATTCATCACGAACGTAGTCTTCCTCTGCCATATATGAACAGGCAGGGAGAGGGGAGCAGATAGAACGCATCCATTGTCCCTTACAGACTGGAACACCACAGTCACACGAAAATGAATCATCAGACTGTTGGTGGTGTACTGTCGAAATAACAGGTCTGGACCGAAGATTGTATGTGTGAGTACGTGGTGGGGTAGTATCGCTGGGCGTGTCTGAGACCGAAGTGGGTGTCACAGTGGTAGAGTCAGGCGGTACATTGTCAGGGACAGGAGTCGGGGTGTCATCGTCGACAGTCAGACGGGCTAATTTCATGTGGTTGAGATGCTCATATACTTGTTCTCCAGTCGCTAGGTTTTCCAGCTTGTACTTATTACCTGTGATATGCTCAAGAACTCTGTAAGGACCAAGGAACTTTTCAGTCAGTTTGTACATGGGACCATCTCGTCGCTGATTGAGGATCATTACTAAAGATCCAGGTCCTATCCTCGTAGGTTTAGCATGAGCATTTTGTAACCGCGTGAAATCATCAGTAGCTTTAGAGAGATGTTCCTTGACCCTCTGGAACACCAGGTGAGTGTCTCTCCGTATTACCTTAACATAGTCGTCATACTTGTAGAGTGGCGCGGGCGGCGAGGAGATGATGGCATTAGGAAACCTCATGTCTGTCCCAAATAGCACAAAGTGAGGTATGTCTCCTATGGAGGAGTTGACAGAGGAGTTTATAGAACATTGGACGATTGGCATAAGATCATCCCATTTGTGACTGTCCCGATTGACTGTCACTCTGAGTGCGTCAAGGACCTTCTTGTTAGTTCTTTCAGCAAGGCCATTGCTAGCTTGTTGATAAGGCATTATATTACATTTTTTGATGTTGTACAATGTAGACAGTTGTTCCAGAACAGAATTGTTGAATTCCGGGCCGTTGTCAGAGAGTATAACCCTAGGTGGACCATACCTGCAAATTATATGATCATGAAAGGCACTAGCTATAGTTTCTGCAGTTTTGTTTGGAATTGGAACCAGTTCACAGTATCTAAAGAAGTTATCTACCATAACTAGGAGATGTTTATTTCCTCTGGAAGTTTCAGCAAAATTTGTTAACAAATCCATAGAAACTCGATCCCAAGGTGCATTAGTCGTAGGGTAAGTCTGAATCGGGTTCGGGTCAGCAACATGGCCTCTGTGAGCTAGGCAGGTTAGACATTGATCCACATGACGTTAAATCTGTTAGGCCATTTTGGGCTAGTAGTACGTAAGACGAGCCTGCTTGATGGCGCGGTCCTTGCCAGGATGCGCACTGTGTGGGGCGTCGTTAACAAGTTTTAACACGGTAGGAGCTATCAACACAGGAATAACTAGTTGATGTACCAGTCTGGCAGGAGATCCAAGCATAACCTTGCGATGGAGCACATGATCTAAGAGTACTAAGGTGTTTGGTTTAGTTGTATTTAAAATACATAGAGATACATGAGTCACAGACAAGGATTTGACAGGCGCTATTCTGGCGGCCTGAATCTCACACCTCTAAGAGTTAATAACCACCAAGTGACCTGAGGTCAGATCATGCAAATTTCACCTTGCTTCTGCTAATCTTATAATTGGAGCCTGGTAGCCTTCAAACATGCCGACGTTTAAGGAGTGGCTTGGTAGGGTGCCTGAGGCTATCTACTTGTGGGCGGAGTTAGTTACTAGGTTCCCCAATATATACTCGGAGAGCTATCGATTCGAGAGCATTAACGAGACAGAGAAGAACGGCAGTCAGCAGAGCAGAGAAGATGGTCTAGCCGGGAAGCTGTCGGCCGGCAGGGCGGGACAGTCTCTGTCAACTACAGACCCCCCTCCCTCTATCCAGCTATAGGCAGACACTTGGTGAGTTGAACATTAAGGTGACTTGGTCGTGTTTACATATGTTGTGTGATGATCAGGGGCAGACAGTTGTAGGGTTCTCAAATTCTTGGATGATGGCTCACTTTGAATATTAATCTTTAACATTTTAATTGGAGTGCTTAAGTTATGATACTTATCATGAAAAATATAATTGTTGAATTTATTATTTAAATGGTCTTTCACTTTGTTCCCTAGAGATTTTGAGTTGAGGTGAGAAAGCCTCTGTGATTACTGGTTTCATGATTTACTGAGTACATGATAAAGATGGGACATACTAATAATGACCTCTTGATAACATCTTTTGTGAATATTGTGATACAGACAAGTTCCATTCCTTGTCTTGTATGTAATAGTCTTGAATGGATGGTGGCAGCATTTCGTCTTCTACTATCTACTATCTACTCTTCTACTTCTACCTATCTATTCCTCTCCCTCCACCCCTCTCCGAACTTTCCCTTTCAGCTAATGACCCTCCTCGCTCCTCCCACCTCTCTACCTCTCTCACCCCAAACCCTCACTAATTACTTTATTATTCAGTTCTTTCCTTTCGTTTCTCTTAGACGTTTGTGGCAGTGAAATGTATTCTAGAGTTCTCTCTAGAGTTTCGGGTAGCTTATCAAGTTACGGCGCCTTGTAGTCTTAGCACCTAGGTAGTCAAATACCTAGGTTACAAGGTGTTGAACGAGAGAGGCTGCCGTAGGAACTCTGGGAGTGCTCTAGAATAGTTAGCTAACTGAGGACGGGATAACGGACTAGAGAGAGCTGTTTCCCCCGGCCTCGTTAGTTAGCTGGGGGGGGGGGTGGAATAATGGACAAGATAGAGCTATTTCCCCCACCCCCCGTTACAATGGTGGCAGCGGTGAGCTATTTCCCCCACCCCCCCTTACATAGGGTCTTGTCGTTGTGCGAGTTCTACATTTCGCAAGTCTAATGAAGGGTATTCAACGTGAACAGGAGCGACGTAACGAGAGAGAGCATCGGCAACTACGTTGTGTTTGCCAGGTAAGTATCCAAACGTGGGTAGGAACTCTTGTATGGTGAGCGACCAACGGGCAAACTAACCTGTGGGGTTCTTGTCTCTAAACAAGGGAATGATAGCTTGGTGGTCCGTCAGTACATGGACGGGGTAGTTATAGATGATATCTCTGAAAAGTTTGAGTACCCACACGACAGTCAGCGCTTCACGCTCGGTTGTCGAATAATTCTTTTCAGCTTTAGAGAGGACTCGGCTCGCATGTGCAATGGCATGTTCTTTTCTGTCGCTAGTTTGAGCGAGTACGGCACCTAACCCAATGTTACTGGCGTCGGTAACTAAAATAAACGGTTTGGTGAAGTCTGGAAACTTGAGAACGGGAGAAGATATCAGGGCTTCTTTGAGCATTTGAAATGCTTTCTCGTGATCAGTTGTCCAAACGAACGGAACGTCCTTCTTAAGGAGGTGAGTGAGAGGAGATGCAATCACTGAATAACCGGCAATGAAATGGCGGTAAAATCCAGCTAGGCCTACGAACTTTTGTACAGCTTCAGCATTATGAGGGACTGGAAAGTTCTTGACAGCTTCTATCTTTGAATCTAGAGTGGTGATGCCTTGTGAGGTGACGTTATGACCGAGAAACTGTATTTATTTTTTCGCATGAAGGCTCATTTCTGAACACCTACAAGAAATCCTCTCTCCGTGGCTACGAGTGTACTCCCACGGCTCGTTACCACTGTAAGATTCAGTGCATGCAGCGCCTCCACCGCGTCGTGCACTCCGAGATAGTCTTGCATTTCCACTGCGTCCTACAGGTACTCCATGTTTCCTCTCATGATCTCCTCTTCGCCAACCTTCTCTCTTCTCGGTTCCTCTTCTCCCGTAGGTGCGTTGTCTCCTCACAGTGGCACTTGTAACCTGTACTCCATCCAGCAGCTTCCTCTCTTTCACACTAGGCCTTTGCGATGGCCCAATGCCCCTCTGGTTAGGCTGGCGCCTACCCTGGGTGTACCTATTCCCTGCTTTCTTCGTATTGCCTTTCCTATACCACTCGCTCCTTCGTTCCCGACGAACATCTTCACTCCTCCAGGAGATTCTCTTCCCTGCAGACGTCTTCTTCGGTTTGTGGTTGGGCTCATCCACCTCCCTGTCGCTCACCTCACCACGGTGGTTCATCTTGCACCTACCACTATTCATCTGGCCGGCATAGGGTGCACTGCGTCGTGGTTCCTCCACTCTGCCCCTCACCGCCGTTCGCTCATCCACTGAGCTTACTCTATTCACGTTTCTGTATGGAGGGAGTGCGGTCTGCAGCCTCCTCACCGCCCCAGGCGTTTGTACAGCTGCTCCTCGCCACTCCTCCACACGCATCATCAGGCTTAGTCGGAGGTCCCCGTCGGGGTTTTCCACTACCTCCGACGACCTCTCTGCACTCTCGCCCTCGTTGTCGTCGTCTCTGGCGACGTTTCCCCTGGCGAAGTCGGCTTCCTCACTATTATTTGGAACGACCGATACCTCACCCGGCAGGGTTGTACCGCTGCTTGCAACATAGGCACTCCTGGCCCAATCAGGTTGTATCCTGCCTCCTCCGAGGTCATTACCCAGCACCATCTGTACATGCTCTAGGGGTAACTTAGGGGCTACAGCTACTATAGCTTTCTCGACTCCGCAGTCGGCAATCAGCTGTACTTCGTGAAGTGGCAACCTGTATTCCTCCCCCACACTGCGTATCCTCACCACTCCCACAGGTGAATCATTAAATTCCTTGGGGAGAATACTCCTGGTTACCATACTTATGTCAGCACCCGTATCTCGAAGCACGGCAACCTCCACTGGGTCTGACCTTCCAAACTTCACGTTGGCCCCGAAAACGAAGGGATGTTCACCCAACTTCATTTCCCAACCATTCACGTTGGGTCCACTATAATATGGGGTGTGAACAAACACTCTCTCCTCCTCCAACATTAATCCTACATTCCTTTGGTGCTCCTCACACTCGCGGGCATAATGTCCTCTCACACCACAGTTGTAGCATCGGCTGCCTCCCCTGGGCGGCCACTCGCCAGTCACTCTGGCGGTACCACTTGCAGACGTCCCCTGTGTCCTCCTTGGACTCCTTGTCGTCGTATCCGGGACTGCAGCACTTGCTCCCGAGTTAGGTCCACTGCTCACAGCTTGGGGCTTCCTCCCCGCGTCTCTTGAGCTCTTGAACCACGTTACTTCATCGGGCACACTACTCTTGGGAGAGTCCCCACTCGTCCTCGCTCCTCCTGAACTCCTAAAGTTCCCTCCCGACCTTGGGTAAGGCGAGTGTCTGGGTGGCTCCTCCCCCCTGATATGTAGTGCCTCCTCCAGCATGTCGGCTCGATCCGCTGCAGCCTTCAGGTCCTTAATACCTGCTTCTCTCACCCTTACTCGCAACTCTGGATGGAGCACCGACATGAACTTCTCCATCACTATCAGTCGTTTGATATCATCCACCGACTCCGCTTCCTCCGCCTTCAACCATCGTAGGAATTTCCGTTCCATATCCCTGGCGGTCTCGGCGTAAGTCTTTCCCGACGCTCTTGTACACTCTCTGAACCGCTTCCGGTACATCTCCGGAGTCAGCCGGAATGAGTGGAGAACCGCATTCTTAATCGCGTCATAACTAGTACACTCCTCCAGGTCCAGCATGTTATAGGCTTCCCGGGCCTCTCCAGTCAACCTGCCCTGGACCAGAGCAGCCCAATCATCTTCCGGCCACTCCTTCAGAGTCGCTATCCGTTCAAAGTGTTCGAAGAACGCCTCAGCTTCTTGTGGTTCGAACGTAGGTAAGTCACGTTCCCTTACCTTGAGGTCATCCCGCCGTGCAGGTAGTGAGGGCAGACCACGTTCAACGCGACGCAATTCGACTTCTTTCTTTGCCTTTATCTCCTCCAGTCGCAGTTGTCTCTCTCCTTCTTCTCGCTGCAGCTGCAGCCGTGCTTCTCGCTCACCTCGCTGCAGCTCAGCTGCACGTTCCTCTCGCTGCAGCTCAGCTGCACGTTCCTCTCGCTGCAGCTCAGCTGCACGTTCCTCTCGCTGCATTTGCGCTTCTCTTTCCTCTCGTCGCAGCTGGGCTTCCAGTTGCATCTTCATTATTTCCAGTTGCAGGCTCCTCTTACTACAGCTGGACCTTCCACTGCTCCCATGTTCACTGTGAATTCTCTCCACACTGGTAGGCGCTTGGGGTGGCCCTAGTCGGGACGGTTCACCTTGCGACGGCTCTCCTCGGGACGGCTCCTCTTGAGATGGCTCCTCTCCCGTCGCTTCCTCTCGAGCTGTGAGCTGTGCCATGATCTCTATCCTTCGCTCCGCTACCTTAGTCGTCCTCAACCTGATCCCAAAGTGGTTTGCCACTTGTTGGAGCTGGGCCTTGGTGCACTCTTCCAAAATTCCCTCGTCCCTTGTGTCAATAAATTTCTTTACTTTGTCTTCCTCCATCTCTATATCATTGAGCATACACGACAGCACAGACAAGTTAGTAGGCACTAATTTCACCGTTTCAGTCCCTTAGCTGGTTGAGTAACAGTACCACCGAATTCACTGGCCACACTGTATTAGTACCCTGGCAACACTTGTCTTGCAATTTGGTCCACACTGTAGCTTGATCCACGCTTCCTGGCGAAGTTCCCAGTTCTTGGCTACTGGGGTTCGAATCCTGGCAAGGTCGCCAGTTCTCTTGTCACGTGGGGGTGGGCGGTCCGGGGCTCTGCTAACACTTAACTGCTAGGGGCTCAAAGGGCCCAAATACTCAGCCCCTCCGACTCCCTGGATTCACCGGAGTCTCCTTGGTCACACAAGATAGGACCAACGATGCCCACCTCCGCAGGTCTTTGCTTCCACCACAAAGGGGTGCCACTGATTCACCCTGGAAGCCCTTCAGTCAACCACGGGGAAACTGCTGTTAACAGTTCCGGCCTAGACCCGTGGGGGAGTGAAGGAAGACTCAGGCTTACCTATAAACATACCCTCCCTGAGTCTTGCCTGCCAGACAAAAAAAAAGGTTGCAGGAACTCCTTTCCCGCCTGTCTTCTCTATCTTCCTCTTAGCAAGGTCGCCAGCTGGGTTATTATATCTGCACCCCAGCAATGCAGTTCAGTGGGTGTATCATATATCGTTTGTAGCCAGAAATGTATGCTCATAGAGAAATATCACAAATGGAGGCACACTCAAACACAGTAATAAAATGTGTGGATTTACTGATGCAAATTACATGAACACACACACACAATCACAAGTAATACATGAATATGGAATATGGATAATGAGTCTGGAGATCGTCAGCCTCTTCTTCCACGACCTCCAACACTCCTTCAAATGGGCAGGAAGACAGGAGTCTCACACTTTCACAGGAGGGCCTCTTCACCACGTCGGCACCTCTTCTTCACTGTCCTGCCATCCATACACACTGTCCTCTCTGACAGTCCTGGACACAAGCTGCCTTGCAGCCTACTCTACTATTAAAGTAATAAAGTATTGCTGCCACATACACGAGTAAATATTGTGGCCTAACTAGCCTACTCATACAAGGGGTAATGGGAGGGAAAAATGATCTACCTTACACTCCTGGCTCACGACGCCTGTCCCTCGATGGTGTGAGGTTCCCACGCTTCCTGGGGTCGATCCTCGACGATCCAGGACGTTCCACAGGTCCTCAGGTGTCGTGAAGCCTTCGCGTCGTCGCCGTTCCAATCCCTGAGATTCAGCTGCCCCAATCCTGGTTCATCGATGGGCGCTGAGCTAATCACTATTTTTCCCCACACTCGCCTCTCCCACAGGGCGTCGCTCCTTGTCCTAGGCACTGTGTCGTCCTTCCAAGATTCTCAGTGGATATGACCCCAGTCACAGCAGGGCTTGCTCGCCCCCCTTCCAGACCTCAACGTCCAGCCAGCGGCGCCGCCCAGCGTCGTCGCCGACTGTTTTCCAAGTTTGGCACTTCTCTGCTCACTGAACTTGGTTCCTCTTTGGCTTCCCAGAAGCGCAGGGTCTCCAATGACTGTGAGGGGCAGCGAAGGCCAGCTCAATCCACTGAACAAGGCTTGCAGAGCCTCCAATCTTTGAGAGCAGACCGAGGCGCGTCCTGTCGCTTCCACGGTCAGTACAACCCTGACGTTGGCGCCGCCCGGGGCACTCGGTGACGTCATGGCGGGCCCTGATTTGTCGCCCGCGACCTACGTCGGCCAATCCGCGATCGGCTTGTCTCCCTTCCAAAAGGTCACATCTGCCGTAGGGGATACTGTTTCATTTTATAACAGGGCGCCAATTTTCCTTTATTTACAACTTATAATATAACCTCCTTCCATTAAATGGCAGCCGGTCTGGTCGCCACATATATCATTAGACTCCCTGAACCTCAGAGAGTCAGTAGGGAGAGCTGATATGACTCTTTAAGCCGGCAAACGGAAGAAATAGGAGAGGGCACCGTAACACTACACTAAGTGGAAAAACCTTCGTAAGTGTGGTCTGGGATCTAAGTGTGGTTTCGACCACTCGTAGCTTTACGTAAACTGGATATAACTCAATTTTTCTCTACTACATAACACTGGGATCGATTTTAAGATTTTGGAACATAAACAAAAGATTATAAAAATTGATCTAGTGAAGAGGAGTCCTTCGTGTTAGTTATATATGCATTCTCTGCTTGAAACTTAAAGTAAATATGTCTTTTATGATAGTAGAATTAGTTTTATAATAGCAAGATATTATACCCGTAGTTATTAAGTAAATAAGCACTGGTGAACATGAAATATGAGAGGTGATGAGCCCTGCCTGATGGGATCATTTACTATCACCAAATGCCCCTGTTCACCTAGTAGTAAGGGTGTATCTTAGCTATACATACCCATTTCTAATTTATTTAGTTTGGTTTTATTTTGAAATTAAATCTGGGTGAGACATAAAATAAAAATATGCTGCACAAATGATGTTAGGTAAGGAGAAGGGTAAAAATGTTAAAAACTTTATTCATTGAATACTTAAAGCTATAATTATGACTATATAGACTATTAAAAAAGAGAGAGGGAAGTAGGGGTCCAAGACCTCTTCCTGTTATACAATTTGGGAGTGGAACAAGTAATTATCAAAAGAAGGCACCATGCCGGGAAGGCTATGTAGCAGTAATTAAGGCAGTGAGGTGAGGCAGCTACTTATTTGAGAAATGCTTATTTTATTTACCTTATAAGCTGAGGCAACTTATTTTATTTGAGGAATACTCAGCTGATTCCTTTACATTTAGCATGGAACAAATTTGTGTCCAAAACCTCTTCCTGTTACACAATTTGGCTGTGTGTAACCATACTAGAAGTGCTCTACAAATCAAGGGACCCAGAATGTGGAATGACCTCCCGAATCATGTCAAAGGCTGTACCTCTCTCAACCAGTTTAAGAGTTAAACCAAGTACTGCCTAATTAACTCCATGTAACTTAACTTACCTCCTAAATGTCAACCCATGTCTTGCTATTTTTTAAACAACGCTGTTCACCAACATGTGCAATTGCTGATTTATGCTATGTTAACCCACCTTTTTGTATTTTTTATTCCTTCTTTCAACACAATTTATACCTAATCCCGATTACTATTAAGTTTTAGTCTAAGTGTTTTTTCCCCCACACCTTGCCCGAAATGCTATGAGTATTAGTGGCTTTAGGTATTGTATGTACTAGCTCTGTCTATAAATCCAACATTATGTTCGTAAATCAACTGTATGTACTTTTCCTGAATGAAATGTATTTATTATTTATTTTTTAATCAGTAAGTATTAAAATAAGGCACCAAGCTGGGAAGGCTATGTAGCACCATTGTGTGTAACAATAAACCAAATTTTTTTTAACATATAATGCACCTGTATGGTAAAACAAATCCTGTCAGTTGTAAAAATATTGATGCAGTTACAGTATTTAAATAAAAAATATAATGAAAGAAATATTACTGGTTTATTTTTATCCTATCTTTTTGTACTGTACAGTATATCCAAGGAAGTGAAAAATTGAGACATAATGCACAATTTAAATGAATGATTAGCATGGATTAGCAGTTCAAAAGAAATATGACTATTACATATCAACATGAGATCTTAATGATCCATGGTCAACATTATTTAATAAGGATAATACAGTACTGTATTTGTAATAATACAAACTATAATTTAAAATCTTTATTACTGATTTTTTTTATTAAGAAGATTAGGTATACAAGGCAATGTGCTGCTACCCTATTCTATATGGAATATTACACAGTGTAGATAAAAAACTAGCTATAAGTTTATCTAATACTCCCATCTCACAGGATGGTTAGACATACTGTACATGGAATCAATTTAGAAAATACCAGCCTCAATACAAAAAACAAATCAACTCTGACTAAACAACTCTTCGCGATTTTCACAAGAGGTAAGCACTGAATCATGGAAACATTATATTATAATTACTCTTACCAGTTTCTACAAGACTCCTCTCAAACAATGTATTTGTTAACATGTTTAGGTATACACAGCAATGTGCTGCTTCCCTATTCTGTATGAAGGACCACACAGTGTAGATCAGAAACCAGCTACAAGCTCATCCAACATCCTCACCTCACAGGATGGCCAGTCATACATGGAATTAGGAGAGAACAAAATACTTAATGCTGATTTATTAGCCTCCACTGGCAAAATCTGGGTGCAGCACAAGAATATCTTCCAATATTCCTGAGTGTATGAAGTAATTACAGAGCTCAAAATACCTCATACCATTTGGTATGAAGTCACTGATAACAGGGCAATCACAGATGTAGTGTTGGAGAGTATGTTCTCTCAAGTAGGACTGAAAACAAATGTTTTTTCCACCAAGAGGGTTATAAACCCATGGAACCACTTACCCGCTGAAGCCGTAAATGCCAAATTCCAGCTAAAAAATATCATTAAGACAATTGGCGGGCCCTTTAACAAGCCGCCGGCTTTCTGTCCTCGTCGAGGCCACTAGATAGTTAGTGGCCCTTGGGTAAATTCAGTAAATATATACAATAATTGTCAGCGCATCTTCCGAGCAACAAGGACAGCTATACAGTATCTCTTAGAATTACGTAGGTAAACAACAAATGTAACATATTTGTTTACTACAATGTCGGTGCTGGCTGTAGAAGTTGAAAAAAAAACAGTTTTACTTCGAAATATACTAATTTTATAAGAAAATTCGACGTAAATAGGAGGCAGTAGAGCTCCGATAAGCCAACGCTAAATCTTCAATATGAAGAATGTTGCTGCTCTCTGATTGGCCAAACGAAACACAGTAGTGACCTCTATCGGCACGCAGGTGAACCAACAAATTTCTTCCTAAGTGGACGTACTTGAATTGCACCTAAGCCTCTTCTTAGGGCAAACTTAGGAACCTTCGTAGCAAACCCACTTACGAAGAAATACATGGAGCTTCCTGAATCTAGGTCCAGGCAAGTAAGGTAATGAACAATCACTGGGGTCCCTTGCAAAGATTCATTGACCTCACCGACCTGCGAGACTGTGGAAACGTGCGTTGGTCTGGTGTCAGTAAGTGACTGAGTGACGGGTTTGTTTGGTCGTGACTGGTTAAGTGTAACCTGGTCTTCCCTGGTTTGTATGTACCTGACATAGTCCCAATGGTTGGTGAACTCATGTCCCATGGTGTACACACTGCAAAGAGGTACCACTGTATCACAAATTGTTGCTTCCCAACGGTAAGCATCGATAGTAACTCGGTAGTCTCTCATGGTGTTTAATCCTGTCATGTTCACAGAAAATGGTACCATCCGTTTTCTATGTGCGGTGGCGGAGACGCCAGAGAGAGAGTGGAGAAAAAACAAGAGAGCGTACAGGACGCCAGCCAAGCTTGGTAGCTACTAGTCATGTACTCATATTAAGTATTAAAGTCAGTAACCAAGTCATGACTTTACATCAACCCTACAACCAAGACTTCCTCAGTAACACACAAACACCACATTGGCGACGAGGATGAACTGTGAACGCAGGTATGTGTTCAGTTTCAAACACAAGGGAGAAGCATGCTGCCTGGAGGAGGAAGAGAAGCTGTGAGCGCCATACCCGATGCTGTATGCTAACCGATGCTGTGTGCTAACCAATGCTGTGTGCTAAACGATGCTGTGTGCTAAACGATGCTGTGTGCTAACCGATGCTGTGTGCTACCCAAGCTGTGTGCTACCCAAGCTGTGCTGAAGAAACTGTACTGAGGAATCTGCCGACGTTGTGTACGAAACGACGCTTTGATGTGTACAAAACCTGATGTTTTGGTTACGAAACGACGCTTCGTGCTACAAAATTCATCACACTGAGCTGACTGCTGTACCGACTGCTGTACCAACTGCTGCACCAACTGCTGTACCAACTGCTGCTGTACCAACTGCTGCTGTGCCAACTGCTGTGCTGCTGCTGTGAGTAGGAACAACACATGTACACAAGGGCTAGGTAAGAAGTCAGTTGCTGCTATATTGTGCACTGTTGTGAACTTTTGCATTAAAATGCTTGTGTGCTTTGCAAAATTAAAGTAATTACAGTGAATTCTTGACTAACATATTCAGTGCAGTAAGTGTTTAATATTCTGAGGAACATTTAAGTGATAAGTTTACATTTATTCAGTAAAAAATGGCAAATATACCTCAGTTTCCTGCATTTGATCCTGACTGTGACCAGACAAACCTGTCACAGAGGTGGGTCAAATGGCTTAAAAAGTTTGAAAATTTGTTGATAGTTTCTGACATCAAAAGTGCTGAAAGAAAGCGTGCCTTTCTACTTCATTATGCAGGTGATAGAGTTTGTGACATCTTTGACACACTGAAAGACACTGGTGGTGCCAAAGATTATGACACTGCCAAAGCCAAACTAACAGAGCATTTCAAACCAAGGCAAAATACTGCTATGGAAATTATGCATTTCAGGAGAGCAAAACAACTCTCCAATGAAACTGTGGATCAATACCACACACGTCTGCAGGGTTTAGCAGCCCATTGTGAGTTTGCTGATGTTGACAAAGAAATCAAACAGCAAATAATTGAAACATGCACATCTACACGTCTCCGTCGAAGAGCTCTAGAACTTGTTGATGATGAAAGTTCTCTTACCAAGATACTGGATATTGCTCGTCGAATGGAAGATGCTGCACGTGATGCTCGTGTCATGGAGTGCAGTGCCAATAACGGTTCTGCCACTGTTACTAACAGTGATGAGGTATGTAAAGTTCAGGGAGGACATCGTAATCAAAGAAGACATGCCAAACCTAACAGTAAATTTAGCCGAGAACCACGTCACAACTGGGGTCAAGGAACAAGGCTCAAGCAGTCACAACGACCCACATCAGAGGGTGTCAACAATAAATGTTACAATTGTGGAGGAGACTACCCACACCAAGGTAATGTTTGTCCTGCTCAAGGTAAGAAGTGCTATGAGTGTGGAAAACTAGGTCATTTTGGTGCTATGAGTCGTTCCGCACTAAAGAAACCACAGTCAGTGAATAAAAGCACTGTACGAGGATCAGGTCATAGGGGTCGAGGTGGTAAACACAATATTGCACCTCATATCCAGAATGTTAATAATGTACAAGACAACATTTCATTACAACCAGTCTCAGATGACAGTGAATGTGATTATACTTATGGAGTACAAGCAATCACAGAATGGAATGATCTTCCAAACAACCCAGAGACATGTGTATACATTGCTGGTATTTGTCTCAAGGTTCTCATTGACACTGGATCAAACATTGACACCATGGCTGAGTGCCACTATGAAAAATTTAGAAAACAGTTCCCAAAGCTAGAAAAATACAATGGTAAAGCCACTGCCTATGCTTCGAAGTTAGACTTGCCAGTGATTGGAACTTTAACTGCAGAGATTAAGTCAAAGAATGCAATGCTCATTACTACATTCCATGTTGTTAGGAATGCAAAGGAGTCTTTACTCAGTTACAAGACTTCAACCAAATTGGGGCTACTTCAGCTTTCTAATGCTGTAGCAGTGGAATCTGCAAACAATGTTGATGGTATTGTTGCTGAATTCTCTGATCGATTTAAATCCATAGATTGTTATACTGATAGCAAAGTACATCTGCATATCAACCCAGATGTAATTCCAGTTGCCCAACCACATCGCCGACAACCATTCCATACTCCCAAGAAAGTCGATGCCGAACTGGATAGGCTGATAGAACTAGATATCATTGAACCAGTAACAGGCCCAACACCATGGGTAAGCCCAATTGTCACTCCACCAAAGCCGAAGAATCCAGATGAGATACGCATTTGTGTGGACATGCGTGTTCCCAACAAGGCAATAATGCGTGAACGCCATCCTACACCGACTGTAGATGATATGATCTACCGCTTGAATGGTGCAACTGTATTCAGCAAGTTAGATTTAAACAAGGGCTATCATCAGCTTGAACTTGATGAGGAGAGTCGATTCATCACAACGTTTACGACACATCGAGGTCTGTATAGGTACAAGCGCCTGAGTTTTGGTATTAACAGTGCTGCCGAGGTATTCCAGCACATCATCAGCCAGGTATTGCAAGACATACCTAATGCTGACAACATGTCTGATGACATCATTGTTTATGGCCGTACCCAAGCTGAACACGACAAAGCTCTTCGTGCAACATTGCAACGCTTACGAGAAAAGAATTTGACGTTAAGCCGAGCAAAGTGTGAGTTCAATCAACATAAAATTGAATTCTTTGGACATGTACTTAGTGACAAAGGTCTGTCTCCAGATCCTAAGAAAGTTGCAGATATCAAGAATGCTGCACCTCCTTCAACGTCCACTGAAGTACATAGTTTTCTGGGAATGGCAAACTACTGTTCTCGCTTCATTCCAGATTTTGCTACCATTACAAAGCCTCTACGTGAGCTCCTGAAGAAAAATGCATCATGGTACTGGAGCGATATCGAGCAAAATGCATTTGATGCTGTGAAAGAAGCACTAGTAGAGAATGCGACTGCTGCATACTTTGATCCATCAATGGACACTGAATTAACGGTGGATGCTAGTCCTGTTGGATTAGGTGCTGTTTTAGCCCAACACAAACCTGGTCAACCAGATTCCAGAGTAGTAATTGCCTACGCCAGCCGTTCTCTCACAGATGTTGAGCAACGATACAGTCAGACAGAGAAGGAAGCTCTTGCTCTTGTATGGGGCTGTGAACACTTCAATGTGTATCTGCTTGGTGCACCCTTCACCACGATAGTCACTGACCACAAACCGTTGGAGACCATCTTCAATAATCCAAAGTCCAAACCACCAGCTCGCATTGAGAGATGGGCTCTTCGTCTGCAACCATACAACTTTACGGTGAAATACAAGCCGGGTGCAGGCAATCCCGCTGATTACATCAGTCGACATCCTGCCAACAGTTTCACCATCACCAAGCATCAGCAAGTTGCCGAGGAATATGTACACTCTGTAACCTGTGATGCAGTCCCTAAGGCTCTTACTCTTGATGAAATCCGTACTGCAACCCTAGAGGACCCAACTCTGCAAGCAACAGTGGATGCATTGACTAAGAAAAAGTTTCCACGCATCCCACCCTCAGGAGTTGACCAAGATGCATTCAAAGCACTTGAACGCATCCAGACAGAATTAAGTGTTACGCAACAACGCGACACTGTGCTGCGAGGTACTCGTATCGTGATTCCAGCTGTTCTCCAGCAACGTGCTCTGAAGCTTGCACATCAAGGACACCAAGGTCTTGTTAGGACGAAACAGCTGCTACGAGAAAAGGTGTGGTTTCCTGGCATTGATCGTCAAGCAAAGGATATGCATGATGCCTGTGTCCCTTGCCAAGCTGCAGTGGATACTTCAAGACCAACACCTCTACAACCTTCACCACTACCTGCTGCACCATGGACGGAAGTATCGATGGACTTCTGCGGACCACTACCAACTGGAGAGTACTTGATGGTAGTCATTGATGATCACTCACGTTATCCAGAAGTAGAAATCATCACTTCCACATCTGCAAAGGCTGTCATCCCGAAACTCGACAAGATCTTTTCAAACTTTGGCATTCCTGAAGTTGTCAAGACAGACAATGGACCGCCATTCAATGGACAAGACTTCGTCAACTTTTCTGAGCATATTGGATTCAAACACCGCCGTGTGATGCCACTACATCCCCAAGCAAATGGAGAAGTTGAGAGATTCATGCAACCTCTCATGAAAGCGGTACGCTGTGCTCATGCCGAAGGACGATCCTGGAAACAAGCTATGTATGCTTTTCTCAGGAACTACCGTGCAACACCACATGGAACACTGGGCAAGTCGCCTGGCGAACTTTTATTTGGACGTCCTATGAGAATCGCACTACCCGTCATGCCAGACGAGGTAACGGATAAACGTCTCGCTCAGAAGGATGCACTAGCCAAGGGCAAAATGAAAATTGCTCATGATCAACGTGCAAAGGAACAGTTCATAAAGGTTGGAGACACTGTTCTCGTTAAAAAGAAAAAAGAGGGAAAGTTAGATATGCCGTATGATACAAAACCATATAAAGTGATTAGTGTAAAAGGAACTATGGTAACAGCTAGTAATAGAGATCATAGTATAACACGTAATATGGCTTATTTCAAAGTGATTCCAACTAGTGTAGAAAATGATGAAGTGCAAAGTCGTGCAAAAGAAAAAGAAAAAATAGTTATAACCCGACAAACAATTCATCAAGGGATGTTATTGCATTTAAGGACTCTCGTCCTAAACGTCATGTTAAACGCCCTACACGATTTGATGATTAATTGTGTTCCTATGTAATGAAAAGTATTTACTTATTATGCTAAACTAAATTTAATATTGTTTGAATAATGCAGATATCTCATTCAATATTTTGTAACTTTGTAGTACAGTTTCTTTCATGTTTGTTTAACATTGCATATGTATTTTTAACATTGAAATCCTTTGTGGAAAAGATTAAGTTGTTTAAATTCTTTGTGTGCTTAATTAATGTTAAATGTATGCAGTATCTCTTGATATGGTAATAACTTACTTTGTGTCAATAACTTTGCTTTGTGCTACACGCATGGTAGACATCCTGTATTCATTCTTTTTAAAGAAAAGGAGGGATGTCATGTTCACAGAAAATGGTACCATCCGTTTTCTATGTGCGGCGGCTGGGACGCCAGAGAGAGATTGAAGGAAAACAATAGAGCGTACAGGACGCCCGCCAAGCTTGGTAGCTACTAGTCATGTAATCATATTAAGTATTAAAGTCAGTAACCAAGTCATGACTTTACATCAACCCTACAACCAAGACTTCCTCAGTAACACACAAACACCACAGATGTCTTCAGCTCACCCGTATAATATTAAGGATTTCATTTGCTGGTTTTGTTTGTTCTGTTATAATAGTCAGGTGTTTGTTCTGTTATAATAGCCAGGTGTTTGTTCTGTTATAATAGCCAGGTGTTTGTTCTGTTATAATAGCCAGGTGTTTGTTCTGTTATAATAGCCAGGTGTTTGTTCTGTTATAATAGCCAGGTGTTTGTTCTGTTATAATAGCCAGGTGTTTGTTCTGTTATAATAGTCAGGTGTTTGTTCTGTTATAATAGCCAGGTGTTTGTTCTGTTATAATAGTCAGGTGTTTGTTCTGTTATAATAGCCAGGTGTTTGTTCTGTTATAATAGCCAGGTGT
Organism: Procambarus clarkii; assembly: GCF_040958095.1. Classification (NCBI taxonomy): domain Eukaryota; kingdom Metazoa; phylum Arthropoda; class Malacostraca; order Decapoda; family Cambaridae; genus Procambarus; species Procambarus clarkii. Next base: position 49,516,695 of record NC_091154.1, on the reverse strand, counting down.
TTGCAGGAACCATTTTCTTTTATAATAATTATTATTATAGTAAAGATTTATTATTTGTTCATCTGTTTCTTGTTTCATCTTGCCACTTACCCACAGCAAGGGCTAAAGCAGCATCTTTTTTATTTTATATGAGGAGAGCCACACTAGACCGGTCCAGTATTGCTGCACGTTACACCCGTCACACCCGTCACATCCGTCACACCCGTCACACCCGTCACATCCGTCACACCCGTCACATCCGTCACACCCGTCACACCCGTCACACTCGTCACACCCGTCACTCCCGTCACACCCGTCACTCCCGTCACACCCGTCACTCCCGTCACACCCGTCACACCCATCACACCCGTCACACCCGTCACACTCGTCACACCCGTCACACCCGTCACACCCGTCACACCCGTCACACCCGCCACTCCCGTCACACACCCGTCACACCCGTCACATCCGTCACATCCGTCACACACCCGTCACACACCCCGTCACACACGTCACATCCGTCACACACCCGTCACATCCGTCACACCCGTCACACTCGTCACACCCGTCACACCCGTCACACCCGTCACACCCGGGCTCTCTGCCTTAGACGGTAATAATCATCATCGTCACTGTTATAATTTGGCGGGAAGAGAAACGAACGTGTTCTCCACACGACGTTTATTCAACAACCACAAAACAATGACGTCACCAGGTATAGGTGCCATGGATACATATGAGCAACGGATCTTAATGTTACAAACCTAATCTTAAGTGACGTTAATCCTAACACGGGTCCTCTCAGTCTCCCAGAGCCCTCTCTCTCTCTGCCACATCCTAGGAGTCTTAACACGGGTCCTCTCAGTCTCCCAGAGCCCTCTCTCTCTGCCACATCCCAGGAGTCTTAACAACATTTACCTCTCCATCTGCGAAACCTCTACATCTTTCCTCGGCTATTGCAAGTTAGTCTATGTTTATTAAACAGTTTGTGAGCTTGTAAACTTCAAAATTATTATGGTTATGAACAATCTTGTAAAATGTTTACTGAATGTAAACTAAACACTCATGATTGGAGAAGGATGCACAGCCTTCATAAGTGGTTGCGTAAATCCTTAATGATAACCAAACAGGCAATTGGCCGCTGACGCCTCGTTTGTAGACGTCAGATATCATATATTTAGATGTAAGATATCAAAGATTTTGACCCAAATAGTCTTGCATTGAAGAAGGAAACAGATGATCACTTCAGCTCAGTTTACAAACTGACCCAACAAGACCGTGTTGACTCTAGAGTGGAACAGAGCCATTATAGTGACCGTGTTCACTCTAGAGTGGAACAGAGCCATTATAGTGACCGTGTTCACTCTAGAGTGGAACAGAGCCATTATAGAGTGAGCTAGAGTGGGAGCAGCACACCACAGTCGACCACAGTGACCTCGGTGACGTCAGTGTGGTTGACCGCTGCCCTCACCACCTCCAGGCCGGTCACCACCTCCCCGAAGACGCCACCCCACCCCACCCCTGGGGGAAGGTCCCTGGTGATGATGATGATCTGGCCAGTGTGGTGGTTCCCCAGGGGCGGCCAGGGGCGCCACCACCCGGACACAACAGCCCCGGCGGTGCCACTCACCCCGTACTGCCCCTGCCACAGGTCTGGCACCAGCGGAGCCCCCACATCACCGCTGTAGCTGGCACTCCTCACACACTCCCCCGACGCTCCCCGGCCAACTACCTCCAGTAGTTGAGTGCCTATGTAGTTAGGACCCAGCTGGCCCGTACACAGCAGTGAGAACTGTGTGGCCAGCCCAGTGTGGTGGGGGAGTCGGATGGTGACCCGCCCACCTGGTGACCCGGACCACCGCAGGTCCAGGAAGGCCAGGGTGAAGGGGCGCGCATCCAACAACACCACAACATCTTCATACTGAAACAAACACAGAGAATAATGGTGACGGAGAATGTTAAACAGGTTAACTTCAGTGTGTACACAGTTACTTCTTCACGATGGGCGTGAGGTGTGAGTGTCACTTTAGACTCATGAGTGGCTAGAGAGAGGCCACCCGGCGCTGCCCGGGTGCACCAGGACCTTATCTTCACTACTCATTATCTTCAGCACTGTAACCTGCTTTTATAACATTCTCTCTCCCTCCCCCTCACATTCTCTCCCTCACATTCTCCCCCTCACATTCTCTCCCACACATTCTCCCCCTCACATTCTCCCCCTCACATTCTCTCCCACACATTCTCCCCCTCACATTCTCTCCCTCACATTCTCCCCCTCACATTCTCTCCCACACATTCTCCCCCTCACATTCTCCCCCACACATTCTCCCCCTCACATTCTCTCCCACACATTCTCCCCCTCACATTCTCCCCCACACATTCTCCCCCTCACATTCTCTCCCACACATTCTCCCCCTCACATTCTCCCCCTCACATTCTCCCCCTCACATTCTCTCCCACACATTCTCCCCCCACATTCTCCCCCTCACATTCTCCCCCTCACATTCTCTCCCACACATTCTCCCCCTCACATTCTCCCCCACACATTCTCCCCCTCACATTCTCTCCCACACATTCTCCCCCTCACATTCTCCCCCTCACATTCTTCCCCTCACATTCTCTCCCACACATTCTCCCCCTCACATTCTCCCCCTCACATTCTCTCCCACACATTCTCCCCCTCACATTCTCCCCCTCACATTCTCCCCCTCACATTCTCCCCCTCACATTCTCTCCCACACATTCTCCCCCTCACATTCTCTCCCTCACATTCTCCCCCTCACATTCTCTCCCACACATTCTCCCCCTCACATTCTCCCCCACACATTCTCCCCCTCACATTCTCTCCCACACATTCTCCCCCTCACATTCTCCCCCTCACATTCTCCCCCTCACATTCTTCCCCTCACATTCTCTCCCACACATTCTCCCCCTCACATTCTCCCCCTCACATTCTCCCCCTCACATTCTCTCCCACACATTCTCCCCCTCACATTCTCCCCTCACATTCTCCCCCTCACATTCTCCCCCTCACATTCTCTCCCACACATTCTCCCCCTCACATTCTCTCCCACACATTCTCCCCCTCACATTCTCTCCCTCACATTCTCCCCCCTCACATTCTCCCCCTCACATTCTCTCCCACACATTCTCCCCCTCACATTCTCCCCCTCACATTCTCCCCCCTCACATTCTCCCCCTCACATTCTCCCCCTCACATTCTCTCCCACACATTCTCCCCCTCACATTCTCTCCCTCACATTCTCCCCCTTCACATTCTCCCCCTCACATTCTCTCCCTCACATTCTCCCCCCTCACATTCTCCCCCTCACATTCTCTCCCACACATTCTCCCCCTCACATTCTCTCCCTCACATTCTTCCCCCCTCACATTCTCCCCCTCACATTCTCCCCCTCACATTCTCTCCCACACATTCTCCCCCTCACATTCTCTCCCTCACATTCTCCCCCTCACATTCTCCCCCTCACATTCTCTCCCACACATTCTCCCCCTCACATTCTCCCCCTCACATTCTCTCCCTCAGATTCTCCCCCTCACATTCTCCCCCTCACATTCTCTCCCACACATTCTCCCCCTCACATTCTCTCCCTCACATTCTCCCCCCTCACATTCTCCCCCTCACATTCTCTCCCACACATTCTCTCCCACACATTCTCCCCCTCACATTCTCCCCCTCACATTCTCTTCCACACATTCTCCCCCTCACATTCTCCCCCTCACATTCTCTCCCACACATTCTCCCCCTCACATTCTCCCCCTCACATTCTCCCCCACACATTCTCCCCCTCACATTCTCCCCCTCACATTCTCTCCCACACATTCTCCCCCTCACATTCTCCCCCTCACATTCTCTCCCTCACATTCTCCCCCTCACATTCTCCCCCTCACATTCTCTCCCACACATTCTTCCCCTCACATTCTCTCCCTCACATTCTCCCCCCTCACATTCTCCCCCTCACATTCTCTCCCACACATTCTCCCCCACACATTCTCCCCCTCACATTCTCCCCCTCACATTCTCCCCCTCACATTCTCCCCCTCACATTCTCCCCCTCACATTCTCTCCCACACATTCTCCCCCTCACATTCTCCCCCTCACATTCTCCCCCTCACATTCTCTCCCTCAGATTCTCCCCCTCACATTCTCCCCCACATATTCTCCCCCTCACATTCTCCCCCTCACATTCTCTCCCACACATTCTCCCCCTCACATTCTCTCCCTCAGAATCTCCCCCTCACATTCTCCCCCACACATTCTCCCCCTCACATTCTCCCCCTCACATTCTCTCCCACACATTCTCCCCCTCACATTCTCCCCCTCACATTCTCCCCCTCACATTCTCCCCCTCACATTCTCTCCCACACATTCTCCCCCTCACATTCTCTCCCTCACATTCTCCCCCCTCACATTCTCCCCCTCACATTCTCTCCCACACATTCTCCCCCTCACATTCTACCCCCTCACATTCTCCCCCTCACATTCTCCCCCACACATTCTCCCCCTCACCTTCTCCCCCTCACATTCTCTCCCACACATTCTCCCCCTCACATTCTCCCCGTCACATTCTCCCCCTCACATTCTCCCCCTCACATTCTCTCCCACACATTCTCCCCCTCACATTTTCTCCCTCAGATTCTCCCCCTCACATTCTCCCCCTCACATTCTCCCCCTCACATTCTCCCCCTCACATTCTCTCCCTCACATTCTCTCCCTCACATTCTCCCCCCTCACATTCTCCCCCTCACATTCTCTCCCTCAGATTCTCCCCCTCACATTCTCCCCCACACATTCTCCCCCTCACATTCTCCCCCCTCACATTCTCTCCCTAACATTCTCCCCCTCACATTCTCCCCCTCACATTCTCCCCCTCACATTCTCCCCCACACATTCTCCCCCTCACATTCTCTCCCACACATTCTCCCCCTAACATTCTCCCCCTCACATTCTCCCCCCTCACATTCTCCCTCTCACATTCTCTCCCTCACATTCTCCCCCTCACATTCTCCCCATCACATTCTCTCCCACACATTCTCCCCCAAACATTCTCCCCCTCACATTCTCCCCCTCACATTCTCCCCCACACATTCTCCCCCTCACATTCTCCCCCCTCACATTCTCTCCCTCACATTCTCCCCCTCACATTCTCCCCCTCACATTCTCCCCCTCACATTCTCCCCCTCACATTCTCCCCCTCACATTCTCTTCCACACATTCTCCCCCTCACATTCTCCCCCTCACATTCTCTCCCACACATTCTCCCCCTCACATTCTCTTTCTCACATTCTCCCCCACACATTCTCTCCCTCACATTCTCTCCCACACATTCTCTCCCTAACATTCTCCCCCTCACATTCTCCCCCTCACATTCTCTCCCACACATTCTCCCCCTCACATTCTCCCCCTCACATTCTCTCCCTCACATTCTCCCCCACACATTCTCCCCCTCACATTCTCTCCCACACATTCTCCCCCTCACATTCTCCCCCTCACATTCTCCCCCTCACATTCTCTCCCACACATTCCCCCCCTCACATTCTCTCCCTCACATTCTCCCCCTCACATTCTCCCCCTCACATTCTCTCCCACACATTCTCCCCCTCACATTCTCCCCCTCACATTCTCCCCCTCACATTCTCTCCCACACATTCTCCCCCTCACATTCTCTTTCTCACATTCTCCCCCACACATTCTCTCCCTCACATTCTCTCCCACACTTTCTCCCCCTAACATTCTCCCCCTCACATTCTCTTTGTCACATTCTCCCCCACACATTCTCTCCCTCACATTCTCCCCCTCACATTCTCCCCCTCACATTCTCTCCCACACATTCTCCCCCTCACATTCTCTTTCTCACATTCTCCCCCACACATTCTCCCCCTCACATTCTCTCCCATACATTCTCCCCCTCACATTCTCCCCCTCACATTCTCTCCCACACATTCTCCCCCTCACATTCTCCCCCTCACATTATCTCCCTCACATTCTCCCCCACACATTCTCCCCCTCACATTCTCTCCCACACATTCTCCCCCTCACATTCTCCCCCTCACATTCTCCCCCTCACATTCTCTCCCACACATTCCCCCCCCTCACATTCTCTCCCTCACATTCTCCCCCTCACATTCTCCCCCTCACATTCTCTCCCACACATTCTCCCCCTCACATTCTCTCCCTCACATTCTCCCCCTCACATTCTCCCCCTCACATTCTCTCCCTCACATTCTCTCCCTCACATTCTCTCCCACACATTCTCCCCCCTCACATTCTCCCCCTCACATTCTCTCCACACATTCTCCCCCTCACATTCTCTCCCACACATTCTCCCCCTCACATTCTCTCCCTCAGATTCTCCCCCACACATTCTCCCCCTCACATTCTCCCCCACACATTCTCTCCCTCAGATTCTCCCCCACACATTCTCCCCCTCACATTCTCCCCCACACATTCTCCCCCTCACATTCTCCCCCTCACATTCTCTCCCACACATTCTCCCCCTCACATTCTCCCCGTCACATTCTCCCCCTCACATTCTCCCCCTCACATTCTCTCCCACACATTCTCCCCCCTCACATTTTCTCCCTCAGATTCTCCCCTCACATTCTCCCCCTCACATTCTCCCCCTCACATTCTCCCCCTCACATTCTCTCCCTCACATTCTCTCCCTCACATTCTCCCCCCTCACATTCTCCCCCTCACATTCTCTCCCTCAGATTCTCCCCCTCACATTCTCCCCCACACATTCTCCCCCTCACATTCTCCCCCCTCACATTCTCTCCCTAACATTCTCCCCCTCACATTCTCCCCCTCACATTCTCCCCCTCACATTCTCCCCCACACATTCTCCCCCTCACATTCTCTCCCACACATTCTCCCCCTAACATTCTCCCCCTCACATTCTCCCCCCTCACATTCTCCCTCTCACATTCTCTCCCTCACATTCTCCCCCTCACATTCTCCCCATCACATTCTCTCCCACACATTCTCCCCCTAACATTCTCCCCCTCACATTCTCCCCCTCACATTCTCCCCCACACATTCTCCCCCTCACATTCTCCCCCCTCACATTCTCTCCCTCACATTCTCCCCCTCACATTCTCCCCCTCACATTCTCCCCCTCACATTCTCCCCCTCACATTCTCCCCCTCACATTCTCCCCCTCACATTCTCTTCCACACATTCTCCCCCTCACATTCTCCCCCTCACATTCTCTCCCACACATTCTCCCCCTCACATTCTCTTTCTCACATTCTCCCCCACACATTCTCTCCCTCACATTCTCTCCCACACATTCTCTCCCTAACATTCTCCCCCTCACATTCTCCCCCTCACATTCTCTCCCACACATTCTCCCCCTCACATTCTCCCCCTCACATTCTCTCCCTCACATTCTCCCCCACACATTCTCCCCCTCACATTCTCTCCCACACATTCTCCCCCTCACATTCTCCCCCTCACATTCTCCCCCTCACATTCTCTCCCACACATTCCCCCCCTCACATTCTCTCCCTCACATTCTCCCCCTCACATTCTCCCCCTCACATTCTCTCCCACACATTCTCCCCCTCACATTCTCCCCCTCACATTCTCCCCCTCACATTCTCTCCCACACATTCTCCCCCTCACATTCTCTTTCTCACATTCTCCCCCACACATTCTCTCCCTCACATTCTCTCCCACACTTTCTCCCCCTAACATTCTCCCCCTCACATTCTCTTTGTCACATTCTCCCCCACACATTCTCTCCCTCACATTCTCCCCCTCACATTCTCCCCCTCACATTCTCTCCCACACATTCTCCCCCTCACATTCTCTTTCTCACATTCTCCCCCACACATTCTCCCCCTCACATTCTCTCCCATACATTCTCCCCCTCACATTCTCCCCCTCACATTCTCTCCCACACATTCTCCCCCTCACATTCTCCCCCTCACATTCTCTCCCTCACATTCTCCCCCACACATTCTCCCCCTCACATTCTCTCCCACACATTCTCCCCCTCACATTCTCCCCCTCACATTCTCCCCCTCACATTCTCTCCCACACATTCCCCCCCCTCACATTCTCTCCCTCACATTCTCCCCCTCACATTCTCCCCCTCACATTCTCTCCCACACATTCTCCCCCTCACATTCTCTCCCTCACATTCTCCCCCTCACATTCTCCCCCTCACATTCTCTCCCTCACATTCTCTCCCTCACATTCTCTCCCACACATTCTCCCCCCTCACATTCTCCCCCTCACATTCTCTCCACACATTCTCCCCCTCACATTCTCTCCCACACATTCTCCCCCTCACATTCTCTCCCTCAGATTCTCCCCCACACATTCTCCCCCTCACATTCTCCCCCACACATTCTCTCCCTCAGATTCTCCCCCACACATTCTCTCCCTCAGATTCTCCCCCACGCATTCTCTCCCACACATTCTCCCCCTCACATTCTCTCCCTCACATTCTCCCCCCTCACATTCTCTCCCTCACATTCTCTCCCTCACATTCTCCCCCTCAGATTCTCTCCCTCAGATTCTCCCCCTCACATTCTCTCCCTCACATTCTCTCCCTCACATTCTCCCCCTCACATTCTCCCCCTCACATTCTCCCCCTCACATTCTCCCCCACACATTCTCTCCCTCACATTCTCCCCCACACATTCTCCCTCACATTCTCCCCCTCACATTCTCCCCCTCATATTCTCCCCCTCACATTCTCTCCCTCACATTCTCCCCCTCACATTCTCTCCCTCACATTCTCCCCCTCACATTCTCCCCCTCACATTCTCTCCCTCACATTCTCCCCCTCACATTCTCCCCCTCACATTCTCCCCCTCACATTCTCCCCCTCACATTCTCCCCCTCACATTCTCCCCCTCACATTCTCCCCCTCACATTCTCCCCCTCACATTCTCCCCCTCACATTCTCCCCCTCACATTCTCCCCCTCACATTCTCCCCCTCACATTCTCCCCCAGGGGGCAGAACATGAACGAAGAAACATAGAACAACATAGATCAGTCTAGAAATCTGTTGGTAAACACACTATGGACAATCCAACTTAAATTTCTGACTTGAGAGGAATCACTGGTTTTCGCAATAGGAGCCAATCCTACTTTAGGAGGAGCATGGGGTGTATCGACCCTTTAACACCCCCCTCCCCCCTAACACACACACACATATACACTGCAGGAAGCAGCCCGTGACAGCTGACTAACTCCCAGGTACCTATTTACTGTTAGGTAACAGGGATATTCATGGTGAAACAAACTTTGCCCATTTGTTTCTGCCTCGTGCGGGAATCGAACCCGCGCCACAGAATTACGAGTCCTGCGCGCTATCCACCAGGCTACCAGGCGCGTATGTGTGGGTGTGGGCGTGTGGTGTGTGCGTGTGTGTTGGTGTTGGCATGTGTGGGTGTGGGCGTGTACTCACCTAATTGTGCTTGCGGGGGTTAAACTTTGGCTCTTTGGTCCCGCCTCTCAACTGTCAATCAATTGGTGTACAGATTCCAGAGCCTACTGGGCTCTATCATATCTACATTTGAAACTGTGTATGGAGTCAGCCTCCACCACATCACTTCCTAGTGCATTCCATTTATTAACTACTCTGACACTGAAAAAAATTCTTTCTAAGGTCTCTGTGGCTCATCTGGGTACTAAGTTTCCACCTGTGTCCCCTTGTTCATGTTCCACCCCGTGCTGAAGAGTTTGTCTTTGTCCACCCTGTCAATTCCCCTGAGAATTTTGTAGGTGGTTATCATGTCTCCCCTTACTCTTCTGTTTTCGAGGGATGTGAGGTTCAGCTCCTTTAGCCTTTCCTCGTAGCTCATTCCTCTCAGTTCCGAGACGAGCTTGGTGGCATACCGCTGAATCTTCTCTAACTTTGTCTTGTGTTTAACTAGGTATGGACTTCAGGCTGGAGCTGCATACTCCAGGATTAGTCTTACATAAGTGATATACAGGGTCCTGAACGATTCCTTACACAAGTTTCTAAAGGCAGTTCTTATGTTGGCCAGTCTAGCATATGCCGCTGATGATATTCTTTTGATGTGGGCCTCTGGGGACAGGTTCGGTGTGATATCAACCCCCAGATCTTTCTCTCGATTTGACTCTTGCAGGATTTCACCTCCCAGATGGTACCTTGTGTTCAGCCTCCTGCTCCCTTCGCCTAATTTCCTTACTTTACACTTTCCTGAGTTGAACTTTAGGAGCCCTTTTCTAGACCATTCCTCCAGTTTGTCCAGGTCATCCTGTAGTCTCTGTCTATATTTATGCGTCTTGATTCTTCTCATAATTTTTGCATCTTCAGCAAACATTGAGAGGAACGAGTCTATACCCTCCGAATGATCGTTTACATATATTAGAAACAGGATGGGTCCAAGTACTGATCCCTGTGGGACTCCGCTGGTGACATCTCGCCACTCTGATGCCTCCCCCCTCACCGTTACTCGCTCTTTCCTGTTGCTTAAGTACTCCCTTACCCACTGGAGCACCTTCCCTTTTACTCCTGCCAATTGCTCCAACTTTTTTAACAGCCTTTTATGAGGTACTGTGTCAAAGGCTTTCTGGCAGTTCAGGAAAATGCTGTCAGCCCACCCTTCTCTTTCCTGCCTAATTTTTGTTGTCTGGTCATAGAATTCTATTAAACCTGTGAGGCACGATTTACCATCCCTGAACCCATATTGGTGTGCGTTACAAAGTTATTTCCCTCCAGATGCTCTACGAGCCTTTTCCTCACCATCTTCTCCATCACCTTGCATGGTATACAAGTTAGGGAAACCTGCCTGTAGTTCAGTGCCTCTTGCCTGTCACCCTTCTTGTATATTGGGACTACATAGCTGTCTTCCAACTTTCTGGTAAGTTTCCTGTTTCAAGCGACCTGTTATGCACCATAGAGAGTGGCACATTTAGTGTTTCTGCACCTTCCTTAGGTATCCATGGTGAGATTCTGTCAGGCACAATAGCCTTTGTCACATCCAGCTCCAGCAGACACCTTTTGACCTCATCACTGGTCAGGTCAAATTCCTCCAAGGTTGCTTGGTTTGCCTCCTCCTCATTTAGTGGCGGGGGCTTCTCCTTGTCCTATTGTGAAGACCTCCTGGAATCTCTTGTTGAGTTCTTCACACACCTCCTTGTCATTCTCTGTGTATCTGTTCTCCCCTTTTTTCATTTTCATCACTTGTACTGCTGTTTTCCTCCTGATGTGGCTATGGAACAGCTTTGGTCGGGTCTTGGCTTTACTCGCTATGTCATTTTCAAACTGTCTCTCTGCATCCCTCCTCACTCTGAGGTACTCATTTCTGGTCCTCTAGTATCTCTTTCTGCTCTCCGGTGATCTGTTATTTCTGTAGTTTCTCCATGTTCTTTTACTCAGTTGCTTCGCTATCTTGTATTCCTGATTGAATTATGGGTTTTTCTGCTGTTTTTCGTTTTTCTCCTTTTGGACTGGGATAAATCTGTCTGCAACTTCCTGGCACTTTTGGGTGACAAAATCCATCATGTCCTGCACATTCTTGTCTCTAAGTTCTGTTTCCCATGGTATTCCCATGAGGAAGTTCCTCATCTCGTCATGTTTTCCTCTTCGGTAATTTAGTCTTTTTCCCTCCGATCCCATCCTTGGATAGGTTATCCCTACCTCCACCAAGTACTCAAAAGTCATTGCACTGTGGTCACTCATTCCTATGGGGCTTCAACTTTAACTTCCCTTATTTCTGCCTCATTCAGGGTGAATATCAAGTCGAGTCTAGCTGGTTTATCATTGCCTCTCACTCTTGTGGGTTCCTTGACATGCTGGCTCAAAAAGTTCCTTGTTGCCACTTCCAAGAGTTTAGCTCTCCGCGTATCTGCACCACCATGTGGGTCCCCATTCTCCCAATCTATCTTTCCATGGTTGAAATCCCTCATGATTAAGAGTCTTGAGCCATTCCTGCAGGCAACTGAAGCTGCTCTCTCTATTATATTAATGGTTGCCAAGTTGTTCCTATCAAACTCCTGTCTAGGTCTTCTGTCATTTAGGGGAGGGTTGTAAATGACTGCCACTATTATCTTAGGTCCAATCATTGTTATAGTTCCTGTTATGTAATCTCTGAACCCATTACAGTCTGGAATTTCCATCTCATCAAAACTCCAGTCCTTCCTTATCAGCAGGGCCACTCCTCCACCTCCTCTCCCGTCCCTCTTTTTCCTTACTATATAGTAGTCCTTTGGAAACACAGCATCTGTTATGACTCCAGACAATTTTGTTTCCGTGACTCCTATTACATCAGGGCTTTCTTCTTGCTCCCTTTCTGCCAGTTCACTTGCTTTATTGGTAATCCCATCAATGTTTGAGTACATTACCTTGAAGCTCACTTTCTTATATCCAATTTCACCCTCACTCCTCACAAGTGTAGGAAGTTGTTCCATGGTCATTGCTACTTGGGTAGACTCATCCTCCTGTGAGGTAGTTGCCAAGGGTTCATGGGGAGGTGGAGTGGGTGATGGAGGGCTTAGGTCTTGTTCAGGCCTGCTTGGGGCAGGACGAAGTCCTGGGGGTGAGGGAGGGGGCAGGGATTGCTTGGGGAGAGGGCACGCCATCCTGCGGTGTAGTTGACAGGGGTTTGTAGGGAGGTGGAATGGGGGATGGAGGGCTTAAGTCTCGCCTGGGCCTGCTTGGGGCAGGAAGAAGACCAGGGGCTGGGAAGGCAGGTGATACTTGGGGTAAGGGGAGAGGGAGGATTTGGGTTTTATGATGGGCATTGTGCAGGGGCAAGGAAGGGTTTGTGCTGGGTAATAGGGGGATCCCAATTGGGTGGTGGGCTGGAGTGTTGCATTCCCTCCTGGGGTTCCTGAGTTGCTGGATTGGGGTTCCCCACTCCCCTCTGGAATTGCTTGGTTGGAAGCTGAGGTTCCCTGGCTCCCTTCCCTCTCCTTTGCTCCTTTTCTTTACATCTGCTGCCCTTATTATCTCGTCTGTGGTCATGTCCCTCTGAACATATACTTCTTTGTAATTCCTTGCATACCTCAGTTTGCTCTTCTTTACTAGGATGTCCTCTTTGATGACCTCGCTCTTGAATACTACCTTGATCAATCTCTTTTTTTCTGTTGTACTGGCCAATCCGGAATAACTGTTCTATGTCTCGTTCAGCCCCTTCCATTTCTATCTCCTTTAATATCCCTGCCACTTCAGCTTTGTCTTTAGTCCTCCATTCCTCTCTTGTGGAACCCTCTTGTTCCTTCACGCCTATAACTACTACAGCTCTTTTCCTTTCCATTAGCTGGCTTGTGCATCTAGCTGCCTCCTGTGATGTTACTGCTTTCATTACAACTTCCTTGACTTTGTACATAGCATCTGGGCTCCTCAGCATTTCAGCAAAGGTTGGGCCAATTGTAGGGGTCCCTGCCATTGCTAAATCTCCTGGTACCTGGAGGTTGGTTGCTTGGGCCAGAGTCTGAGGAGGGCCTGTTTTTAGGATTTTTATCTCTTGTGCTGCACTTAGTTCTATCTGCAGCTTACATATAGCTTCCCTCAGGTCCTTCAATTCCCCACTGATTTCCTTCCATGCCTTAGCAATCATCTCCATATGTGACGCGTCCAGTCCCTCTCCTCCAGCTTCGTTCTGTTGTCTTACCATCCATCTTGACCTATGTGTGTGTGTGTGTGTGTGTATGTGTGTGTACTCAACTAGTTGTACTCACCTAGTTGTGTCTGCAGGATCGAGCATTGACTCTTGGATCCCGCCTTTCGAGCATCGGTTGTTTACAGCAATGACTCCTGTCCCATTTCCCTATCATACCTGGTTTTAAAATTATGAATAGTATTTGCTTCCACAACCTGTTCCTAAAGTGCATTCCATTTTCCCACTACTCTCACGCTAAAAGAAAACTTCCTGACATCTCTGTGACTCATCTGAGTTTCAAGCTTCCATCCATGTCCCCTCGTTCTGTTAATATTCCGTGTGAACATTTCGTCTATGTCCACTCTGTCAATCCCTCTGAGTATCTTATACATTCCTATCATGTCCCCCCTCTCCCTTCTTCTTTCTAGTGCCGTAAGGCACAGTTCCCTCAGGCGCTCCTTAATACCCCATCCCTCGTAGCTCTGGGACGAGTCTCGTTGCAAACCTCTGAACGTTTTCCAGTTTCATTATATGCTTCTTCAGATGGGGACTTCATGATGAGGCGGCATACTCTAAGACTGGCCTCACGTAGGCAGTGTAAAGCGCCCTAAATGCCTCCTTACTTAGGTTTCTGAATGATGTTCTAACTTTTGCCAGTGTAGAGTACACTGCTGTCGTTATCCTATATATATGTGCCTCAGGAGATAGATTAGGTGTTACGTCCACACCCAGATCTCTTTCGCGCGTCGTCACAGGTAGGCTGTTCCCCTTCATTGTGTACTGTTCCTTTGGTCTCCTATCTCCTAGTCCCATTTCCATGACTTTACATTTGCTCGTGTTGAATTCCAGTAGCCATTTCTCTGACCATCTCTGCAACCTGTTCAGGTCCTCTTGGATGATCCTGCAATCCTCATCTGTCACAACTCTTCTCATCAACTTTGCATCATCCGCAAACATCGACATGTAGGACTCTACGCCTGTAAACATGTCGTTAACATATACAAGAAATAGAATTGGTCCCAGGACCGATCCTTGTGGTACTCCACTTGTTACTGTTCGCCAGTCCGACTTCTCGCCCCTTACTGTAACTCTTTGGCTCCTTCCTGTTAGGTAGTTCCTTATCCATGCTAGGACCTTTCCCCCCCCTACCCCCGCCTGCCTCTCGAGTTTGAACAGCAGTCTCATGTGCGGTATTGTATTAAAGACTTTTTGGCAGTCCAGAAATATGCAGTCTGCCCAACCATCTCTGTCCTTTCTTATCCTCGTTATTTTATCATAGAATTCCAGAAGGTTTGTTAGGCACGATTTCCCTGTCCAGAACCCATGTTGATGTTTGTTCACAAACCTAATGTTCTCCAGGTGTGCAACCAGTCGTAGCCTAATTATTCTTTCCAGTATTTTACAGGGGATGCTTGTCAGTGATTCAGGTCTATAGTTAAGTGCCTCCTCCCTATCGCCTTTCTTGAAGATCGGCACGACATTTGCCTTCTTCCAGCAACTGGAAGACTGGAAGAAGCAACTGGGCAATTCTCCCGACATAAGTGACTCATTAAAGATCATTGCCAGAGGCACGCTGAGGGCCTGCGCTGCTTCTTTTAGTATCCACGGTGATACTTTGTCTGGTCCAGCTGCTTTAGTTGCATCTAGAGTTGTCAACTGTTTCATTACCTCCTCTGCTGTCACCTCTATATCTGATAGCCATTCATCTAGGATAACCCCTTCCAACAATGGGAGCTGCTCAGGCTAGGTAGTGAACACTCCATGGAAACTGGCATTCAGTGCCTCGCAGATTTCCTTGTCACTTTCAGTATATGCCCCCTCTGTCTTCCTTAGTCTTGTCACTTGGTCGTTCACCGACATTTTTCTTCTTATATGACTGTGTAGTAACTTAGGTTGTTTTTTCGCTTTGAATGCAATATCGTTCTCATAGTCCCTTTCCGATGTTCGTCTTATGTTAATGTAATCGTTCCTAGCTCTGTTGCATCTGATCCTGTTGTCCTCTGTCCTTTGTCTTCTGTACTTCCTCCACTCCCGCCTGCTGGCCATTTTTGCTTCCTGACACTGTCTATTAAACCATGGGTTATTTTATTCCTTCTTATTTTTTCTCTTTACTGTTGGTATAAATCTCTCTTCGGCCTCCTGGCATTTCTGTATGACTAGGTCCATCATATCTTGGACTGTTTTTCCTCTAATTTCTTCCTCCCACTGCACTTCACCCAGATAGTCCCTTATCTTCTTATAGTCCCCTTTCCTGTAGTCAACTCTCCTTTCCCAGATCTCTTGTCCCATGGTCATAAGTTTGAATTCCGTCATGTAATCAAAGACCAGGACACAATGGTCACTGGCCCCTAGAGGTATTTCATGCTCTAAATTCTCGATATCTTCTGCGTTCTGGGTGAAAATCAGGTCTAATAGACTCGGTGCATCTCCTCCTTTTTCCCTTGTGTCTTCCTTCACATGTTATGTAAGGAAATTCCTGTCTATAACATCTACTAATTTTGCTCCCCACGTTTCGTCCCCTCCATGGGGATTCCTTGATTCCCAATTTATCTCTCCATGATTTAGGTCCCCCATGATCAGCAGCTTCGCTCTCATTCTGTGGGCTAGTGTTGCTGCCTTCTGCAGTTCATCTATACATGCCTTGTTGTTGTCATCATACTCCTGCCTGGGTCTTTTACTGTTTGGTGGGGATTGCAGATTTCCAAGATCACAATCTTCCTCCCATCTACTGTCAGAGTTCCATGTATGAAGCTTGTGCACTCATTGGTAACCCGATTTCCCAGGTCTTCAAACTTCCATTTCCGCTTTATTAGGAGTGCTACTCCCCCTCCCTGTCTCTGTGTCCTCTCTTTTCGTATCACCTGGTACCCTACAGGAAAGATTGCATCTGAGATCATGTCATTAATTTTAGTTTCCACAATTGCAACTATGTCAGGATCTGTCTCACTCACTCTTTCTTTTATCTCTTCTGCTTTATTAGATACCCCATCAGCATTGGTGTACCAAACCTTGAGATTCTTCATGGAAACTCTTGTACCAGAGTTCTCCCTTTCTCTGGGGGTCTGGGGGGATCTGGGGGGTGTCTGGGGGGTGACTGGGGGCAGGGGGGACCTGGGGGATCTTAGGGGGTGTCTGGGGTATGACTGGGGGTGGGGAGGATCCGGGGGGTGTCCGGGGGGATCCGGGGAGTGTCTGGGGGTGTATGGGGGGGTTAAAGAGGTCAGGAAGGGTGCTTGGGGGGCTAATGGGGGCTGAGCTTCTAGGAAGGTAGGTAGGAGGGTCCGGGGTAGGGCCTGGGTAGGTAGGTCTGGAGTAGGAAGGGCATACTGGGTCTGAAGATTAGAGAGGGTCTGAGAGGCATAGAGGGGTTGGGAGATAGCGTAAGGTTGGGAGTCAGATAGAGGTTGAGAGGTTGGGAGGGGGAAGGATAGAGGGGGTGAGGGGAACCTCCCACCCCTCTCGCAAGGGTGGGGTGTCACATGGAAGAAGAGGGGATGAGGAGGGGTGAGGGTTGGGTAGGTTTTGGGGGTTGAGGGGATGAGGGCTGGGTGGGTTTTTGAGGATGAGGGGATGAGGGCTGGGTGGGTTTTGGTGGTTGAGGGGATGAGAGCTGGACAGGTTTTGGGGGTTGAGGTGATGAGGGGGTCCTTGGAATGTGGGATGAATTTGACTGCAGTGGGGTCAGAGGGGTCAAGGGAGGTGTTGGAGAGATAAGCAGGGGCAGGGACGGCTGATTTGGGGAGGGAGTGACCTGAGAAGCAGGTGTGAGCTGGTTAGCATGGGATGGACTAGCACTGGGGTGTGTAGCTGCACTCAACTGGGAAGAGTTGTATTGTTGTTTGCTTGCTCTGTAGGCTATCTGCTCCTCTTTCGTCATGAATTTGTCAATATGTACGTTGTAATAATTTTCGCTACCTCTGAGTAAGTGTTTGTGATGCAGTATGTAATCCACTGCCTCTTCGTTAGTGAACTGTACCAGGACAGGTCTTTTCCTGTTACAGTTGTATGGTCCAATGCGTCGTTGAACTTGCACCTCATTCCCTGCCATCTGGGCTCTCATGTCTCTCAAGATCCCCTGTAGCTCCAAATCCTCAATCTCCATCCTTTCCTGCCTCGATGGTGCCCTGGCTTCAAGCAATCCATGGATTATGATTGTCCTCTTTCTCAGTTCAGGGTCATGCTGGTGGCCCCCTCCCTGGCTGACCCCCACCCTTCCTACACCCGCTACTCCACCTACTACTACTCCCCCTTCCCTTGCCAAGCTTCCCTTATTCCTGCCAAATTCATTAGTAAGCCTAGATATTTCTCCTTGCCATTCTACCCTGTTCTTCCTGATTTCCTCTTGAATATAATCCATAAACTCTTGTTTGAGTCTTTGAACCTCGTTCTGTATCTTATTTAAGACTTCACTTTTAATCCCCTAGATTAGATCATCTATCCAAACATCCCTCTTCTCTACAAATTTCCCAATCATCTTCTCCACAAACCTATCTTATCTTCAATTGTAATACTGCTGGACCTAGACGCCCTTCCTGACCTAGACATTGCTATAATCCAACCGTACCCACAGGGGTTCCAAGTATCTTACCGTCCTTTTAACACAATAGGTGAGTGAATCTCCAAGCGTCTTCCCACGTGGTATTGGGAGGGTTGCTGCCGGGGGTGAGGTCACGGTCAGAGGTCAGTGAGGTCTGCTCCACACTGCACACTGCCACAGTACTTCATCAACTATTTTCAATTACGCTACTTATACTGTTTTTCTTCACTACCTTATGACTTTGGTCAAAACCCAAGGTTTTTTTTCATTCACTTGTACACACTTTTTCACTTCGAAGTTGCCTGATTACCCCTCCCACTCCACTAGTGAACCAGGAGCTCCCTACCCACGTCCACCCAACACGATGATCACAACACAAGAGTGTGTGTGTGTGTGTACTCACCTAGTTGTACTCACCTAGTTGTGTCTGCAGGATCGAGCATTGACTCTTGGATCCCGCCTTTCGAGCATCGGTTGTTTACAGCAATGACTCCTGTCTCATTTCCCTATCATACCTGGTTTTAAAATTATGAATAGTATTTGCTTCCACAACCTGTTCCTGAAGTGCATTCCATTTTCCCACTACTCTCACGCTAAAAGAAAACTTCCTAACATCTCTGTGACTCATCTGAGTTTCAAGCTTCCATCCATGTCCCCTCGTTATGTTACTATTCCGTGTGAACATTTCGTCTATGTCCACTCTGTCAATCCCTCTGAGTATCTTATACGTTCCTATCATGTCCCCCCTCTCCCTTCTTCTTTCTAGTGCCGTAAGGCACAGTTCCCTCAAGCGCTCCTCATACTCCATCCCTCGTAGCTCTGGGACGAGTCTCGTTGCAAACCTCTGAACCTTTTCCAGTTTCATTATATGCTTCTTCAGATGGGGACTTCATGATGAGGCGGCATACTCTAAGACTGGCCTCACGTAGGCAGTGTAAAGCGCCCTAAATGCCTCCTTACTTAGGTTTCTGAATGATGTTCTAACTTTTGCCAGTGTAGAGTACGCTGTTGTCCTTATCCTATTTATATGTGCCTCAGGAGATAGATTAGGTGTTACGTCCACCCCCAGGTCTCTTTCACGCGTCGTCACAGGTAGGCTGTTCCCATTCATTGTGTACTGTCCCTTTGGTCTCCTATCTCCTAGTCCCATTTCCATAACTTTACATTTGCTCGTGTTGAATTCCAGTAGCCATTTCTCTGACCATCTCTGCAACCTGTTCAGGTCCTCTTGGAGGATCCTGCAATCCTCATCTGTCACAACTCTTCTCATCAACTTTGCATCATCCGCAAACATCGACATGTAGGACTCTACGCCTGTAAACATGTCGTTAACATATACAAGAAATAGAATTGGTCCCAGGACCGATCCTTGTGGTACTCCACTTGTTACTGTTCGCCAGTCCGACTTCTCGCCCCTTAGTGTAACTCTTTGGCTCCTTCCTGTTAGGTAGTTCCTTATCCATGCTAGGACCTTTCCCCCCACCCCCGCCTGCCTCTCGAGCTTGAACAGCAGTCTCATGTGCCGTACTGTATCAAAGGCTTTTTGGCAGTCCAGAAATATGCAGTCTGCCCAACCATCTCTGTCCTGTATTATCCTCGTTATTTTATCATAGAATTCCAGAAGGTTTGTTAGGCACGATTTCCCTGTCCAGAACCCATGTTGATGTTTGTTCACAGACCTAATGTTCTCCAGGTGTGCAACCAGTCGTAGCCTAATTATTCTTTCCAGTATTTTACAGGGGATGCTTGTCAGTGATACAGGTCTATAGTTAAGTGCCTCCTCCCTATCACCTTTCTTGAAGATCGGCACGACATTTGCCTTCTTCCAGCAACTGGGCAATTCTCCTGGCATAAGTGACTCATTAAAGATCATTGCCAGAGGCACGCTGAGGGCCTGTACTGCTTCTTTTAGTATCCACGGTGATACTTTGTCTGGTCCAACTGCTTTAGTTGCATCTAGAGTTGTCAACTGTTGTGTGTGTGTGTGTGTGTGTGTGTGTGTGTGTGTGTGTGTGTGTGTGTGTGTGTGTGTGTGTGTGTGTGTGTGTGTGTGTGTGTGTGTGTCTGTGTGTATGTGTACTTACCTAATTGTGCTTGCGGGGGTTAAGCTCTGGCTCTTTGGTCCTTCCTCTCAACCGTCATTCAACAGGTGTACAGGTTCATGAGCCTATTGGGCTCTATCATATCTACACTTGAAACTGTGTATGGAGTCAACCTCCACTACATCACTTCCTAATGCATTCCATTTGTCAACCACTCTGACACTAAAAAAGTTCTTTCTAATATCTCTGTGGCTCATTTGGGCACTCAGTTTCCACCTGTGTCCCCTAGTGTGTGTGCCCCTTGTGTTAAATAGCCTGTCTTTATCTACCCGATCAAATCACTTGAGAATCTTGAATGTGGTGATCTTGTCCCTCCTAACTCTTCTGTCTTCCAGCGAAGTGAGGTTTAATTCCCGTAGCCTCTCCTCGTAGCTCATACCTCTCAGTTCGGGTACTAGCCTGGTGGCAAACCTTTGAACCTTTTCCAGTTTGGCCTTATCCTTGACTAGATATGGACTCCATGCTGGGGCTGCATACTCCGGGATTGGCCTGACATATGTGGTATACAAAGTTCTGAATGATTCCTTACACAAGTTTCTGAATGCCATTCTTATATTGGCCAGCCTGGCATATGATGCTGATGTTATCCTCTTGATACGGGCTGCAGGGGACAGGTCTGGCTTGATGTCAACCCCCAAGTCTTTTTCTCTCTCTGACTCATGAAGAATTTCATCTCCCAGATGATACCTAGTATCTGGCCTCCTGCTCCCTACGTCAATCTTCATTACATTACATTTGCTTGGGTTAAACTCTAGCAACCATTTGTTCGACCATTCCTTCAGCTTGTCTAGGTCTTCTTGAAGCCTCAAGCAGTCCTTCTCTGTCCTAATTCTTCTCATAATTTTGGCATCGTCAGCTAACATTGAGAGAAATTAATCTTTACCCTCCGGGAGATCATTTACATATATCAGAAACAAGATAAGACTGAGTACAGAGCCCTGTGGGACTCCACTGGTGACTTCACGCCAATCCGAGGTCTCACCCCTCACCGTAACTCTGCTTCCTATTGCTTAGGTACTCCCTTATCCACTGGAGCACCTTACCAGCAACACCTGCCTGTTTCTCCAGCTTATGTACCAGCCTCTTATGCGGTACTGTGTCAAAGGCTTTCCGACAATCCAGGAAAATGCAGTCCGCCCAGCATTCTCTTTCTTGCTTAATCTTTGTCACCTGGTCGTAGAATTCTATTAAGCCAGTCAGGCAAGATTTACCCTCCCTGAACCCATGTTGTCGATTTGTCACGAAGTCCCCTCCCTCCAGATGTGTTACTAGGTTTTGTCTCACGATCTTCTTTATCACCTTGCATGGTATACAAGTCAAGGACACTGGCCTGTAGTTCAGTGCCTCTTGCCAGTCGCCCTTTTTGTATATTGGGACTACGTTCGCCGTCTTTCATATGTCTGGTAGGTCTCCCGTCTCCAAAGACCTACTATACACTATGGAGAGTGGGAAGCAAAGTGCCTCTGCGCACTCTTTTAGTACCCATGGTGAGATTCCGTCTGGACCAACGGCATTTCTAACATCCAGATCCAGCAGGTGTCTCTTGACCTCCTCACTCGTAATTTCGAACCCTTCCAAGGCCGTCTGGTTTACTTCCCTTTCTCCTAGTGCAGTGACCTCACCTTGTTCTATTGTGAAGACCTCCTGGAACCTCTTGTTGAGTTCTTCACACACCTCTTTGTCATTCTCTGTATACCTGTCTTTGCCTGTTCTAAGTTTCATTACCTGTTCTTTCACTGTTGTTTTCCTCCTGATGTGGCTATGGAGTAGCTTTGGTTCTGTCTTGGCTTTGTTTGCTATATCATTTTCATAATTTTTCTCTGCTTCTCTTCTCACCCTAACATACTCATTCCTGGTTCTCTGGTATCTCTCTTTGCTTTCTGGTGTTCTGTTATTCTGGAAGTTCCTCCACGCCCTTTTGTTCAGTCCCTTTGCTTCCATACATGCCCTATTATACCATGGATTCTTCTTTTGCTTCTCGGATTTTTCCCTTTGGGACGGGATGAGCCTGTTTACTGCCTCCTGACACTTTTGGGTGACATAGTCCATCATATCTTATAGAGAATTAGCTTTGAGGTCTGTGTCCCAAGGTATTTCTCTTAGGATGCGTCTCATCTCTTCATATTTCCCCTTTCTGTAAGCCACCCTTTTGTTTCCTAGTTCCTTTTTGGAGGAGATAATTCCTAGCTCTACCAGGTACTCAAAGTTTAATATACTGTGTTCACTCATTCCCAAGGGTGCTTCCATCTTAACTTCCCTTATATTCCACTCATTTAGGGTAAATATCAGATCAAGTATGGCTGGTTTATCTTCTCCTCTCATTCTTGTTGGTTCCTTGATGTGCTAGCTTAGAAAGTGTCTTGTTGCCACATCCAGCAGCTTTGCTCTCCATGTTTCTGGTCCTCCATATGGATTACTGTTCTCCCAGTCTATCTTCCCGTGGTTGAAGTCTCCCATTATTAGTAGTCCAGATCCATTCCTGCTGGCAACAGAAATTGCTCTCTCTATTATGTTAATGGTGGTCATGGTGTTGTTTCTATCATATTCCTGTCTGGGTCTTCTATCATTTGGTGGTGGATTATATATGACTACGACTATAATTTTTTGTCCTCCAGTTGTTATGGTACCTGCTATGTAGTCACTGAAACCCTCACAGCCCTGAATAACCATCTCCTCAAAGTCCCAGCTCTTTCTTACTAGCAGAGCTACACCACCACCACCTCTTCCTTCTCTTTCTTTCCTCATAACATAATATTCCTGTGGTAACACTGCATTTGTTATAGTTTTCGTTAGCTTTGTTTCCGTGAGTGCTATTATGTCTGGGTTTTCCTCTAGTACTCATTCTCCTAGCTCATTTGCTTTGTTTGTAATTCCCTCTGTGTTAGTGTACATTGCCCTGAGGCTCACTTTCTTCTGTCCCTTCTCAAATCGCCTCCTTGGTGAGTGTTCTGCTGGTGGGGGAAGCTGTTCCATGGGTGTGAGGAATTGTGAGGTGGATAACAGGGTCTCAGAGGATACTGGGGTGAGGGGCGGGGGGTCAAGTGAAGGGGGGGGGGACAGGGAGGGTATGGGATGAAGGAGGAGGGAGGACTGGAAGGAAAAGGGGGAAGTGGGGACATGGCAGGAGGAGGGGAGGGGTAGCAGGGTGGGAATGGGGTGTGGGGTAGGGAGATTTGGCTGTGCATTTGAGTGGGGGCAGGGAGGGTTTGGGGTAGGGGGGGGTTTCTATGCAGAGGAGGGTGGTGTGGTTGCCCTCCCCTCTGGTGTTACTGGGTTGCTGGTTGTGAGTTCCCCCCTCACTCCTGGGGATGATGTGTTGGGAGCTGTGAGTTCCTGGTTTTCCCCTCTTGCCCTGCGCCTCTTCCTTGCTTTTGCCGCCATGGCTCTCTCCTCCCTTGTCATGTCCCTCTGGAGGAATATTTTTTTTTAAATCTCCCACATGTTGCAGGTGGCTTTTCCTTCTTAGAATCAACTCCTTTGTGTTCTCGTTTGCAAACACTCTCTTTAACACACGATCTCGGTCTTTGTTGTACCAGCCTAGCCTGAAAACCTTCTCAATTCTATGTTCAGCCCCCTCCATCTCTAGTGTCTTCAGTATTTCATTCACTGCTGCGTTGTCCTTATCATTCCACTCTATCCTGCTGGAGCCTTCGTGCTCTTTAATACCCACAGCTACCACTGCTCTTTTTCTTTCCAGCAGCTGAGTAGCGGAGCTTGCCGCTTCCTGTGAGGTGGCTGCCTTTATGGCCACCTCCATCATTGTGGGCATTACTTCAGATTTTTTTTTTAGCATTTTTGCAAATGTTGATTTTATATTAGCCTTCTCTTCCAGTATACTATTTCCACCCTCCCCCTGGATGATTATCTGAGTCTCAGCATCAATACTGTTCTCTTTGAGGGCTCTAATCTCCTCTTTGATGCTGTCAGCTCTCTTTTCAGGTTGCTTATTTCATTCTTCATTTCCTTAGCCTTTCCTCGTAACTCATCCTCTCAGTTCCGGGACCAGTCTGGTGGCATACCTCTGAATCTTCTCTAACTTTGTCTTGTGTTTAACTAGGTATGGACTCCAGGCTGGAGCTGCGTACTCCAGGATTGGTTTTAAATAAGTGGTATACAGGGTCCTGAACGATTCCTTACACAAGTTTCTAAAGGCAGTTCTTATATTGGCCAGTCTAGCATATGCCGCTGATGATATCCTTTTGATTTGGGCCTCTGGGGACAGATTCGGTGTGATATCGACCCCCAGATCTTTCTCTCTATTTGACTCTTGTAGGATTTCACCTCCCAGATGGTACCTTGTGTTCAGCCTTCTGCTCCCTTCGCCTAATTTTATTACTTTACACTTTCCTGAGTTGAACTTTAGCAGCAATTTTCTAGACAATTCCTCCAGTTTGTCCAGGTCGTCCTGTAGTCTTTGTCTATTTTCATCTGTTTTGATTCTTCTCATAATTTTTGTATCGTAAGCAAACATTGAGAGGAATGAGTCTATACCCTCTGGAAGGTCGTTTACATATACTAGAAACAGGATGGGTCCGAGTACAGAGCCCTGTGGGACTCCGCTGGTGACATCTCACCACTCTGATGCCTCCTCCCCTCACCGTTACTCGCTGTTTCCTATTGCTTAGATACTCCCTTATCCACTGGAGCACCTTACCTTTTACTCCTGCCTGCTGCTCCAACTTTTGTAACAGAGGAAGCCGAGCGGACAGCACGCAGGAACCCAGGAACCCAGGACATCCTGTGGTCCTGGGTTCGATCCCAGGCGCTGGCGAGAAACAATGGGCAGAGTTTCTTTCATCCTGATGCCCCTGTTACCTAGCAGTAAAATAGGTACCTGGGTGTTAGTCAGCTGTCACGGGCTGCTTCCTGGGGGTGGAGGTCTGGTCGAGAACCGGGCCGCGGGGACACTAAACGCCCCGAAATCATCTCAAGATAATCTCAAGATAGCCTTTTGTGAGGTACTGTGTCAAAGGCTTTCTGACAGTCCAAGAAAATGCAGTCTGCCCACCCTCCTCTTTCCTGCCTAATTTGTGTTGCTTGGTCATAGAGTTCTATTAGACCTGTGAGGCACGATTTACCATCTCTGAACCCATGCTGGTGGTCTGTTACAAAGCTGTTTCTCTCCAGATGCTCTACGAGCCTTTTGCTCACGATCTTCTCCATCACCTTGCATGGTATACAAGTTAGGGAAACTGGCCTGTAGTTCAGTGCCTCTTGCCTGTCACCCTTCTTGTATATTGGGACTACATTAGCTGTTTTCCAGCTTTCCGTTAGGTCTAACATTTCCAGTGACCTGTTATACGCCATAGAGAGTGGCACACTCAGTGCTTCTGCACCTTCTTTTAGAATCCACAGTGGGATTCTGTCAGGCCCAACAGCCTTTGACACATTCAGCTCCAACAGATTCCTTTTGACCTCACCACTGGTGAGGTAAATTTCCTCCAAGGTTGTTCGGTTTGCCTCCTCATTTAGTGCAGGGGTCTCTCCTTGTTCTATTGTGAAGACCTCCTGGAATCTCATGTTGAGTTCTGAGCTGTGTGTGTGTGTGAGTGTGTGTTTATTGTCGGAGTGGCACGGTGGGGGGGAGGGGGGTTTAACTGGTGGAGAGATGGAGGGAGAGAGAGTGAAAGGGAGAGAGGGAGTGAACGGGAGTGAGGGAGAGGGAGTGAGGGAGAGGGGAGTGAGGGGGAGAGAGGAAGAGCGAGGGAGAGAGGGAGAGAGGTAGAGCGGGGTAGAGAGGCAGAGCGGGGGAGAGAGGTGAGGGTTGGTGAGGGATGGAGGGTCAATCCCAGGGGTGAGGGGTGAGGTTGGCGGTAGGCTGGTTTGTGAGTGCGTGCCTGTGTGTGTGTGTGTTTACATTGGCATGTTATGGTGAGTCGGTGGCGGTGTAATGTAACACACAGGTGTGAAAAAACTACTACCAAGCTGAGACTCTCGAGCTACTTTTTCGTACTTTAACTTAAGTCCAAAGTTAATTATTTTATCAAAAACACTGTACACCTTGCATGACTGACTTTGAGAGGCACTCACCTCCAAGTAAGCATCCCAAAGCACAACTAGTTGATTTATGAAGCGATGTCTGCCTTAATTGTAGACGTCAGTGTAGGCCAGAGCTCCTCTCCACACGGTGGTCCAAATTCTTCCCTTCCCAGCCCGCTGGTGCCACTGTCTTACCACAAACTCGTTCTTTTTCAATTTTTTTCTTATCCAACGTTATAAGAATTCACTATGTTGCGTTATCACTGCGTTGCTCTACCCTTTGTATGACTCAAAACTATGTTTTGGGCTCACTGGTACGTAAATATTCCGAGAATACTGAATTAATTCGCGGACCACCGTCCTACACTTGTGCCTTCCCTGGCAGCCTGGACTGTGTGCAGGCGTGTGTGTGTGTGTGTGTGAGTGGGTATTGGTGTTAGCGTGTGTGCGTGTGTGTTGGTGTTGGCGTGTGTGTGTGGGCGTGTGTGTGCATGTGTGTGTGTGCGTGGGCGTGTGTGTGCTTGTGTATGGGTGTGGGTGTGTGCATCTGTGTTGGTGTTGGTGTGTGTGTATGTGTGCGTGAGTGTGGGTGTGGGTGTTGGCGTGTGTGTGTGTGTGTGTGTGTGTGTGTGTGTGTATGTGTGTGTGTGTGTGTGTGTGTGTGTGTGTACTCACCTATATGTACTCACCTATATGTGCTTGCAGGATCGAGCATTGACTCTTGGATCCCGCCTTTCTAGCTATCGGTTGTTTACAGCAATGACTCCTGTCCCATTTCCCTATCATACCTAGTTTTAAAAGTATGAATAGTATTTGCTTCCACAACCTGTTCCCCAAGTGCATTCCATTTTTCTACTACTCTCACGCTAAAAGAAAACTTCCTAACATCTCTGTGACTCATCTGAGTTTCCAGTTTCCACCCATGTCCCCTCGTTCTGTTATTATTACGTGTGAACATTTCATCTATTTCCACTTTGTCAATTCCCCTGAGTATTTTATATGTCCCTATCATATCTCCTCTCTCCCTTCTTTTCTTTAGTGTCGTAAGGTTCAGTTCCTTCAGCCGCTCTTCATATCCCATCCCTCGTAGCTCTGGGACAAGCCTCGTCGCAAACCTCTGAACCTTCTCCAGTTTCTTTATGTGTTTCTTCAGGTGGGGGCTCCATGATGGCGCGGCATACTCTAAGACGGGTCTCATGTAGGCAGTGTAAAGCGCCCTAAAAGCTTCCTCATTTAGGTTTCTGAATGAAGTTCTAATTTTCGCCAGTGTAGAGTACGCTGCTGTCGTTATCCTATTTATATGTGCCTCAGGAGTTAAATTAGGTGTCACATCCACTCCCAGGTCTCTTTCTCGAATCGTTACAGGTAGGCTGTTCCCCTTCATTGTGTACTGTCCCTTTGGTCTCCTGTCACCTGATCCCATTTCCATAACTTTACATTTACTGGTGTTAAACTCCAGTAGCCATTTCCCTGACCATCTCTACAGCCTGTTTAAGTCCTCTTGGAGGATCCTACAATCCTCGTCTGTCACAACTCTTCTCATTAATTTTGCGTCATCTGCAAACATTGACATGTATGATTCCACTCCTTTAAACATATCATTCACGTAAATTAGAAAGAGGATTGGTCCCAGCACCGATCCTTGAGGTACTCCACTTGTTACTGTTCGCCAGTCCGACTTTTCGCCCCTTACCATTACCCTCTGGCTCCTTCCTGTTAGGTAGTTCCTCACCCATACTAGGGCCTTTCCGCTTACTCCTGCCTGCCTCTCAAGTTTGTATAGCAGTCTCATGTGCGGTACCGTATCAAAGGCCTTTTGGCAGTCAAGAAATATGCAGTCTGCCCAGCCTTCTCTGTCCTGCCTTATCCTTGTTACTTTATCATAGAATTCTAAAAGGTTTGTTAGGCATGATTTCCCTGTCCAGAACCCATGTTGGTGCTTGTTTACAAACCCAATGCTCTCCAGGTGCTCAACAAGTCTTAGCCTAATTATTCTTTCAAGTATTTTGCAGGGGATGCTTGTCAGTGATACAGGTCTGTAGTTAAGTGCCTCCTCCCTATCACCCTTTTTGAAAATCGGTACGACATTTGCCTCCTTCCAGCAACTGGGCAATTCTCCCGACATAAGTGACTCATTAAAGATCATTGCCAGAGGCACGCTGAGAGCCTGCGCTGCCTCTTTAAGTATCCACGGTGATACTTTGTCTGGTCCAACAGCTTTATTTGCATCCAGTGTTGTCAACTGTTTCATTACATCCTCTGCTGTCACCTCTATATCTGATAGTCTTTCATCTTGGGTAATCTCTTCTAACAATGGGAGCTGCTCAGGCTCGGTTGTGAACACTCCATGGAATTTTGCATTCAGTACCTCGCAGATTTCCTTGTCGCTTTCTGTATATGCCCCTTCTGTTTTCCTCAGTCTTGTCACTTGGTCATTTACCGACATCTTCCTTCTTATATGGCTATGTAGTAATTTTGGTTGCTTTTTCGCTTTGACTGCAATATCGTTCTCATAATTTCTTTCCGACACTCGTCTTATGTTAATGTAATCATTCCTAGCTCTGTTACATCTAATCCTGTTGTCCTCTGTCCTTTGTCTTCTGTACTTCCTCCACTCCCTCCTGCTTCTCACCTTTGCTTCCTGACACTGTCTATTAAACCATGGGTTATTATATTCCCTCCTGCTTTTTTCCTTTATTGTTGGAATAAATCTATCTTCAGCCTCCTTGCATTTCAATATGACTTGGTTCATCATACCTTGCACTGTTTTTCCTCTAAGTTCTTCCTCCCACTGCACTTCTCCCAGGTAGTCCCTTATCCTTCTGTAGTCCCCTTTTCTGTAATCAAGTCTCCTTTCCCGGACCTCTTGTCCTTTGGTCACAATTTTAAGCTCCATCATGTAGTCAAAGACTAGGACACAATGGTCACTAGCTCCTAGTGGTATTTCATGTTCCAACTGCTCGATGTCTTCTACATTCTGAGTGATAATGAGATCTAATAGGCTGGGCGTATCCCCTCCTCTTTCCCTAGTATCTTCTTTCACATGCTGTGTTAGGAAATTCCTGTCAATAACGTCTACCAGCTTCGCTCCCCAGGTCTCCTCCCCGCCATGGGGATTCCTCGTTTCCCAATCTATCTCTCCGTGATTTAGGTCCCCCATGACCAGCAGCTTCGCTCTCATTCTATGCGCTAAAGTTGCTGCCCTCTGCAGTTCATCCATACATGTCTTGTTGCTGTCCTCGTACTCCTGCCTGGGCCTTCTACTGTTTGGTGGGGGATTGTAGAGTATCAAGATTACAATCTTCTTCCCATCCACTGTCAGAGTTCCATGTATGAAGCTTGTGCTTTCATTGGTACCCGGATTTTCCAGCTCATCAAACTTCCATTTCCGCTTTATTAGTAGTGCCACTCCTCCTCCCTGTCTCTGTGTCCTTTCTTTTCTTATCACCTGGTACCCCTCTGGAAAGATTGCATCCGAGATCATGCCATTTATTTTAGTTTCCACTATTGCCACTATGTCTGGGTCTGCCTCACTAACTCTTTCTTTTATCTCTTCTGCTTTATTGGCTACCCCATCAGCATTGGTGTACCAAACCTTGAGACTCTTCTTGGAAACTCGGGTGTCAGAGTTCCCCCTTTCACCAGGGGTCTGGGGGGAACTGGGGGGTGTCTGGGGGGCAAGTGGGGGCTGTGGGGGTGAGTGGGGGGGTGCTAGGGGGGTGCCTGGGAGTGCCTGGTAGGCGAATGGGGTCTGGGCATCTAGGGGGGTAGGAAGGGCATAATGGGTCTGAAAGTTAGGGGTCTGAATAGCATAGGGGGGTTGAGAAATAGAGTGAGACTGAGAGTCAGATAGAGGTTGAGAGGTTGGGGGGAAGAGGGATACTGAGGGCGGAGAGCTGAGATGAGAATGGAGCATGGGTGCTGGGAGTGGAAGAGAGGGTATATTAGTTAGGGGGGAATCGGGGGTAGGTGGGGGTTTTGGGGTAGAAGAGGGGAAGAGGGAGATGGGGGAAGGTGTTAGGGGGTCACAAGGTGAGGGGGTTAAATGTGGGCTGGAGGTGCATAGGAGGGGTGAGGGTTGGGTGGGGTTTGGGGGTGAGTGGAAGAGGGGTGCAGTGGAAGCTGGGATGGAGTAGATGGAATTGAAGTCAATGGGGTAGAAGGGGCAGGGGAGTAGGAAGGGGTATTTGGGGAGGGGGGATGGGAAGGTGGGTTTGGGGAGGGCATGGCTTGACCCACTGGGGTCGCTGACAAGTGTGATGTAGCAGGGGCAGGGGCAGGGGAATCGTTGTGGAGGTGCAAATGTGGAAGGGACAGGGGGGTTTTGGGAGGCTGAGGCAGGGGGATGTATAGGAGGGCTGAGTTGGGGAGGATGCGACCTGGGAGGTGACCTGGGATGTGACCTGGGAGGTGAGACTACCTGAGAGGCTAGTTCGATGTCGTTGTTGCCATCTATTTTTGTGGGCTGTTTGCTCATCTTTCGTCATAAACCTCTCTATAAACACATTGTAATGGGTTTCACTTCCTCTGAGTAAATGCTTGGTCCTCATTATGTACTCCACTGCCTCCTCATTGGAGAATTGCACCAGAACAGGTCTATTCTTGGTACAATTGTAAGGTCCAACCCGTCGATTGATATCCACCTCGCGTTCTGCCATCTCTGCTCCAATACACCTCAATATCTCGTGCAATTCGTATTTTTCTGTTTCTATTCTCTCTTGTCTTGTTGGTGCCCTAGATTCGAATAATCCATGTATTATAATAGACCGTCTCCTCAGTAATTCATTGTCATGCTGGTAGCCTGTCCCCTGGGGATTCCCCATCCCAACCGCAGTCACTAACCCATCCCCCACTAATCCTCTATCCTTAGCCATGCTGCTAATCCTTCCTAATTCGTTTGTGATACGAACACATTCCCTCTCCCAGTCCTCTCTTCCCTTCCTAATCTCTTCCTGAACATAGAGCATAAGTTCTTGTTTCTGCCTCTCTACCGCATCCTGTATTTGCTGAAATACCTCACTTTTAATCCCCTGGATTAGATCCTCCAACCAATCACTCCTTCTCTCTACAAATTTCCCTATTAATTTGTCTATAAATCTGTCCTCCTCCTCATCCCTGCTGGTGATTGACCTTGAACCCCTTCTAGTCATTGCAGTAACAATCTAGCCAAAAAGGCACTCCTCAATACCTTGCACAATCTGCTAACACAATAGGTGAGTGAATCTCCAATCGTCGTCCCACGTGGTGGTAGAAGGGTTGCTGCCGTAGGTGAGGTCATGCGGTCAGAGGTCGGTGAGGTCTGCTTCCACACTGCACAGTATTTCCTCAACTATTTTGAATTACGCTAATTAAACTGTTTTTCTTCACTACCTTATGGCTCTGGTCAAAACCCAAGGTTTTTTCATTCACTTGTACATTCACTTATAGTCTTTTTCACTTCGAAGTTGCCTGATTACCCCTCCCACTCCACTAGTGAACCAGGAGCTCTCAACCCACGTCCACACAACAAGATGGTCACAAGACAAGTGTGTGTGATGTGTGTGTGTGTGTGTGTGTGTGTGTGTGTGTGTGTGTGTGTGTGTGTGTGTGTGTGTGTGTGTGTGTGGGCGTGTGGGCGTGTGTGTGTGTGTGTGTGTGCGTGTGTGTTGGTGTTGGCGTGTGTGGGTATGGGTGTGGGCGTGTGTAGGTGTAGGCATGTGTGTGGGTGTGTGTGTGAATGTGGACGTGTTTGTGGGTGTGGGCGTATCTTAAAGGTGTGGGCGTACCTTGAGGGGTGTGTGTGGGTGTGGGCGTACCTTGAGAGTGTGGGCGTGTGTGGGTGGAGGCTGAGGCAGGAGTGGGTGGAGGCAGAGCTGACCATCTTGTAATGTTATCCTGGCAGAGCGGCGGCCATCTTGGTCTTCCTGGACGGCCAACACCAGTCCCGTCTCCACCAGCCTCCTGACGGGCGCCCTCATCCTGCGGAGGTCCTCAACCTGTGGGCAGTGTAACCCCCATTATCTCCTGTGGGCAGTGTAACCCCCATTATCTCCTGTGGGCAGTGTTAGCACCAATATCACGTGTGGGACAGTGTCAGCCCCATTATCACCTGTGGGCAGTGTCAGCCCCATTATCTCCTGTGGGCAGTGTCAGTCCCATTATCACCTGTTGGCACTGTCAATCCCATTATCACCTGTCGGTAGTGTCAGCCCCATTATCACCTATGAATAGTGTAAACCCCATTATCACATGTGGACAGTGTCAGCCCCATTATTACCTGTGGGCAGTGTCAGTCCAACTATCACCTGTGGACAGTGCCATCCCCATTATAACCTGTGGACAGTGTCAGCCCCATTATCATCTGTGAACAGTGTCACCCCATTATCACCTGTGGACAGTGTAAACCCCATTATCACATGTGGACAGTGTCAGCCCCATTATCACCTGTGAACAGTGTCACCCCATTATCACCTGTGGACAGTGTAAACCCCATTATCACATGTGGACAGTGTCAGCCCCATTATTACCTGTGGGCAGTGTCAGTCCCACTATCACCTGTGGACAGTGTCATCCCATTATAACCTGTGGACAGTGTCAGCCCCATTATCACCTGTGAACAGTGTCACCCCCATTATCACCTGTGGACAGTGTCAGCCATATTATCACCTGTGGGCAGTGTCAGTCCCATTATCTCCTGTGGAAGGTGTCTGCCCCATTATGACCTGTGGACAGTGTCAGCCCTATTATCAGCTGTGGACAGTGTCAGTCCAATTATCACCAGTGGACAGTGTCACCCCCATTATCACCTGTTGACAGTGTCAATCCCATTATCACCTGTAAACAGTGTCAGCCCCATTATCACCTGTGGGCAGTGTCAGTCCCATTATAACCTGTGTACAGTGTCAGACCTTTATCACTTGAGGGCAGTGTCAGCCCCATTATAACCTGTGGGCAGTGTCAGCCCCATTATCACCTGTGGGCAGAGTCAGCCCTATTATCACCTGTTGACAGTGTCTCCCCCATTATCCCCTGTGGGCAGTGTCAACCCCATTATTACCTGTGGTCAGTGTGGGAAATTTTTACTCACTGTTTATGTTATTATCTAAGAAATGTATTACTTCTATATCAAATCTCAATCATAAATAAATCATATCAAAATCATGTCAAAATCACATCAAAATCATATCAGAATCATATTAGAATCATTATAGATTCATTATACATCTTGATCCTAGATGACAGTGCCTCTGATCACCTACACCATAGGGGCCCTATAGGTGCCGACATAATTTTGTTAATGATTTCTTAAGGATCCAGAAGCTTCTAGATAGGTTTCTTAATTAAAAAACTATTGGAACAATTGATTCGATTTCCAGTAGGGGTTAAATCGAATCCGTAATAAGAATCAGTAGTACAATCAAGTACTACTTATTATCTTTATATCCTATATCTAATTATATTATAATCACATTTTATCTCAATTATATGTCTAGACATTAAAATAATCAATCAATATTCATTGAAAGATACCCTCTCTAGGAAGGGGTGGAGCCAAACTCGGGAGAGAAGCGCCGTCCACACCCCGAGGGCAGAAGTCGTGTGTTTACAAAACAGTGAAAACGTACCACGGTGCCTTATCGAACATTACTTAACTCAGGACACCTTATCGAATTATCTTTATCACCAGTGTTACTCTCTAGAACTGGGGGAGTTCCTGGACAATATATCTACAAGGAAAAATTCCTAAAATATATCTAATAAGTGTACAATGAAGCACACAAAGTGACACTATCTCCACTTCCAACATCATCACCTATCATCCTTCTGCAACGTAATTAAGGAAATAATCACATTGCAATGCTACCAGAACAATATACAGCAAAGCTGTGATATAAAATATCATACCTAACTCAACAAGAGAGTTATCCAGTTTGGCACACTTTGTCAGACACGCACCCGGCATTCAGAGAAGTATATTGAATGTTATTAGAGTATTAATTGGTCAATTGAATGCTTGTATAACTTTAATATATCCAGTAAGCTTGTCTGTCGGTTGTAGAGTAAGGCAACGCCTCATATATCAATAAGTATATTAATATTGTAGTGCAGCAGCTGAATATTTTTCCAAGGATGAAGATGCTCGCAAGGTAAACAAAACCTCATGAGTGTCCCTTGAGGAAAAATATTCAATCAGGCTGACTGAACCTCTTCATATAAATTGAATATATATATATATATATATATATATATATATATATATATATATATATATATATATATATATATATATATATCTTGAGTTATCTCAGATAGTTATCTTGATAGTTATCTCAGATAGTTATCTTGAGTGCCGGCGGTGGGGTGGTTCAAATAGCCTCGGCTATCACCTCATTTTGTCCGGTCGTGATGGTCAAGTGGATTAAGGCGTCTTGTACATACCAGTTGCGTTGCTTCTGGGAGTATGGGTTCGAGTCACTTCTGGGGTGTGAGTTTTCAGTTGCATATGTCCTGGGGACCATTCAGGCTTGTTCGCATTTGTGTTCCTCACGTGTGCCCCAAAAAATGAGGTGATTTGGTAAAATGCTATGCCCAAGATAACTATCTGAGTGCCGGCGGTGGGGTGGTTCAAATAGCCTCGGCTATCACCTCATTTTGTCCGGTCGTGATGGTCAAGTGGATTAAGGCGTCTTGTACATACCAGTTGCGTTGCTTCTGGGAGTATGGGTTCGAGTCACTTCTGGGGTGTGAGTTTTCAGTTACATATGTCCTGGGGACCATTCAGGCTTGTTCGCATTTGTGTTCCTCACGTGTGCCCCAAAAAATGAGGTGATTTGGTAAAATGCTATGCCCAAGATAACTATCTGAGTGCCGGCGGTGGGGTGGTTCAAATAGCCTCGGCTATCACCTCATTTTGTCCGGTCGTGATGGTCAAGTGGATTAAGGCGTCTTGTACATACCAGTTGCGTTGCTTCTGGGAGTATGGGTTCGAGTCACTTCTGGGGTGTGAGTTTTCAGTTGCATATGTCCTGGGGACCATTCAGGCTTGTTCGCATTTGTGTTCCTCACGTGTGCCCCAAAAAATGAGGTGATTTGGTAAAATGCTATGCCCAAGATAACTATCTGAGTGCCGGCGGTGGGGTGGTTCAAATAGCCTCGGCTATCACCTCATTTTGTCCGGTCGTGATGGTCAAGTGGATTAAGGCGTCTTGTACATACCAGTTGCGTTGCTTCTGGGAGTATGGGTTCGAGTCACTTCTGGGGTGTGAGTTTTCAGTTGCATATGTCCTGGGGACCATTCAGGCTTGTTCGCATTTGTGTTCCTCACGTGTGCCCCAAAAAATGAGGTGATTTGGTAAAATGCTATGCCCAAGATAACTATCTGAGTGCCGGCGGTGGGGTGGTTCAAATAGCCTCGGCTATCACCTCATTTTGTCCGGTCGTGATGGTCAAGTGGATTAAGGCGTCTTGTACATACCAGTTGCGTTGCTTCTGGGAGTATGGGTTCGAGTCACTTCTGGGGTGTGAGTTTTCAGTTGCATATGTCCTGGGGACCATTCAGGCTTGTTCGCATTTGTGTTCCTCACGTGTGCCCCAAAAAATGAGGTGATTTGGTAAAATGCTATGCCCAAGATAACTATCTGAGTGCCGGCGGTGGGGTGGTTCAAATAGCCTCGGCTATCACCTCATTTTGTCCGGTCGTGATGGTCAAGTGGATTAAGGCGTCTTGTACATACCAGTTGCGTTGCTTCTGGGAGTATGGGTTCGAGTCACTTCTGGGGTGTGAGTTTTCAGTTGCATATGTCCTGGGGACCATTCAGGCTTGTTCGCATTTGTGTTCCTCACGTGTGCCCCAAAAAATGAGGTGATTTGGTAAAATGCTATGCCCAAGATAACTATCTGAGTGCCGGCGGTGGGGTGGTTCAAATAGCCTCGGCTATCACCTCATTTTGTCCGGTCGTGATGGTCAAGTGGATTAAGGCGTCTTGTACATACCAGTTGCGTTGCTTCTGGGAGTATGGGTTCGAGTCACTTCTGGGGTGTGAGTTTTCAGTTATATATATATATATATATATATATATATATATATATATATATATATATATATATATATATATATATATATATAGTATATATGTATATATATATATATATATATATATATATATATATATATATATATATATATATATATATATATATATATATATATATATATATATATATATATATATATATATGACCGAAAAATAAAACCGAAAAAGTAAGATTAATAATTCTAACACGAATTTTCTCAATCTTTCGTACATTTCTTTTCACTGTTGGAGGTAATTCAAAAATCAATTCTCCAAAATTCATTTTAATTTCTAGTCTGACGCGACACTTGAGCGCGTTTCGTAAAACTTATTACATTTTCAAAGACTTTACACATACACAACTGAATAGAACTTACATATCTCCGATTTGTTTATATCTACATTTGAGTGAGGTGGATGGGGTGAGGTGGTATTTAATAAGGTATTAATTTCATCAACACAAGACAGAACACGAAACAATGGGTATTGAAATGGAAGTTTTTGTAGAAAGCCTATTGGTCCATATTTCTTGATGCTTCTATATTGGAGCGGAGTCTTGAGGTGGGTAGAATATAGTTGTGCATTAATTGGCTGTTGATTGCTGGTGTTGACTTCTTAATGTGCAGTGCCTCGCAAACGTCAAGCCGTCTGCTATCGCTGTATCTATCGATGATTTTTGTGTTGTTTACTAGGATTTCTCTGGCGATGGTTTGGTTGTGGGAGGAGATTATATGTTCCTTAATGGAGCCCTGTTGCTTATGCATCGTTAAACGCCTAGAAAGAGATGTTGTTGTCTTGCCTATATACTGGTTTTTTGGGAGCTTACAGTCCCCAAGTGGGCATTTGAAGGCATAGTCGACGTTGGTCTCTTTTAAAGCGTTCTGCTTTGTGTCTGGAGAGTTTCTCATGAGTAGGCTGGCCGTTTTTCTGGTTTTATAGTAAATCGTCAGTTGTATCCTCTGATTTTTGTCTGTAGGGATAACGTTTCTATTAACAATATCTTTCAGGACCCTTTCCTCCGTTTTATGAGCTGTGGAAAAGAAGTTCCTGTAAAATAGTCTAATAGGGGGTATAGGTGTTGTGTTAGTTGTCTCTTCAGAGATTGCATGGCGTTTCACTTTCCTTCTTATGATGTCTTCGACGAAACCATCGTAAGGAAGGTAAGAGCAGTGATGTCGAAAGTGATGAAAGTGAACTAAATATAAGTGTGCTTACTGTGAAAATGCGTGAACTAGAGATCCATCGTGAAATAGAATGGAAAAAGCTTGAAATCGCTAAAGAGAGAGAAGAGAAAGCGAGAGAGAGAGAAGAGAAAGCGAGAGAGAGAGAAGATAAGAAATTTGAAATGGAAAAAGAGAGACAAGAAATGGAAAGAGAGAGATTAGGAAAAGAATTAGAGATAAGGCATTTAGAATTAGAACGAGAAGAAAGAAGAGAAGAGCGAGAAAGAGCAGAGAAACGAGAGAGAGAAGAACGAGAAAGAGAAAGAGAAGAACGAGAAAGAGAAAGAGAAGAGCGAGACAGGCAAGAACGACGGGACAGAGAGGAAAGAGAGAGACAACATGAACTAGAAGTATTGCGGTTAGGTGGTCGGAGGCAAACAACGGAGACCAGTAGTTTCGATCCGGTAAGGAACATCAAAATGGTCCCAAAATTCAACAAAAAGGAAGTTTCAAAGTTCTTCGCAGCCTTCGAGAAAGTCGCTGCCTCTTTGGAGTGGCCAAGGGAGAATTGGGCCATCATGATAGTCAGTTCTGACTGGGAAGGCCCAAGTCGCCTACTCCACGTTGTCCCTTGACGACTCTGGCGATTACGACAGGGTGAAGAAAGTGGTGCTCATGGCTTACCAGTTGGTACCTGAGGCTTACAGGCAAAAGTTTAGGAACCTGAAGAAGACCTCAGAGCACACTTTCACCGAATTCGCCACCATCAAGGAGCGACTTTTCCAGGAGTGGTGTGCCTCTCGGAAGGTGGAGACCAAAGAAGACCTCGAGCAGCTCATACTGTTAGAGGACTTCAATGATTGTCTGTCTGGAGACCTGAAGACGTACTTAGAGGAGCAGCAGGTGGAGACCTTGAGTGCGGCAGCCACCATGGCTGAGGAATATATCCTGACGCACAGGCCTTCTGCTAAGTACGTCCCGAGGAATTACCAACGCCGGTTTGACAAACCTCATGACGATGAGGAGACCCCCGTCCCACGAAGCGCTAAGAAGACGCCCCCAAGTAGCCCTCGAAGGACTAGTCCCAATAGTCTGAAACACCGAAGTCCGAGGAGGAATGTGGTGTGCTGGACTTGTGGGCAGAAAAGGCATGTAGCTGCTATGTGCCGAGGCAGAAGAGGTAGCGGCGCACGTAGGGAGGTGATGTTAATGAGTTGTGTAACATCACCAGCAGGAAGCCCGTCTATAACTACTCAGGAAGAACCCAGATTGTTTTCCCCTCACACTTCAAGCGGGTATGTATCGAGTGATCATACTGGTAGGTCAGTTGTAGTGCTCAGAGATAGTGGAGCAGCCCAGTCCCTGATCGTGAAAAACTCGTTACCCGAGGGAGTGAGTGTGGATGGGAGACAAAAGGTTATCCTGGTTGGGTTTCCTAGGACACAGTATATCGCCCCCTTAGTGCCGGTACATCTCGACTCGCCTTACTTCAGCGGCACATGTGCGTTGGCAGTAGTCGATACCCTCCCTGTAGCTGGGATTGATGTGGTACTAGCCAACGACTTGGTGACAGGTTGGAGCAACAATCATCCCAAGGTCGCGGACGAGTCAGCCAGAACAGCACGGTCTGAGGTAACGGCAGGCAGTGGTAATATCCAGGTAAAAACAGACCCGGATTTAAACATGTTTAATTTGTCCTCTCACCCGCAGATCGACAGTATTCTAGCAGAGTCTCCTGATTCTTCCCCCGACGAGGAACATGCGGTTACGATGGCAGAGGTAACTGAGCATGAAGAGAGGTCTTGTGTGCAAGCACCAACCCGTTCTCACACAAGACAGCACATATATGACTTAATGCTTAAAGTCAATATGTTGAATATGAATTAGTAAATATGTGATATATTCCCAGTTACTTTTTTTCCAAGGCCCAAACTCTTCCTCACGTACCAATTTACGTCTCACAGTACCCGTCCGTCAACCTAGATAGCAGAATAGTCGAGATTCGTTCAATTATGAGGAAAATTGTAGTTTTCAGGTCCCACATGGGTTGTGAAATTTACCTACTATTGTCCATGCTCTTAGAATATTATAGATCAGCTACTTTCTATTGAAGGCTCGTAGTTTTGTTTTGAGAAATATTAGTTGTTCTTAGTAAATTATAATAAGCACTAAAAATGATTACATAGAATAACAGTCAATCAATCAATATTATATACCATAGTTTGTGCTTTACAAATCTTTAAAGGATGTTTTGTAGGAACGCTAACAGAAAACGATGGTACATTGGAATGTCTATGGGGTAAACCACTGTAAACAGGATGGTATTGTGTCTACTATACCAACTACAGGATCGGTATATTGTCCACTACCACCTGTTAGGTGAGTAAGGGGTGCAATACCACCCACAGGATGGGTATGAGGGTCACATCCACCCAGAGGATGAGTATGGGGATCACATCCACCCACAGGAAGGGTATGGAGTCCAATACCACCCACAGGATGAGCATGGCGTCCACTACAACCCACAGGATGGGTATGGGGCTCCAACCACCCATAGAATGGGTATGGGGCTCCAACCACCCATAAAATGGGTATGGGGTCCAATAACACCCACTGGATGTGTATGGCATCCATTGCCGCGCGTCGAGCTCGAAAACCGCAGCATTCATCTCAGAACCATGCCTATTTCACGCAGATTCCTTAATAAACGTAAGAGTTTTATATGTCACAAGAAAGATAGAAATATAAGCTTCATTCTAAATACCTTACCATGGGCTTATTTAAATTTAAAGCGAAGATACGTGTACTTTTATAATAGCCGAGCTCCGACCCCGGACAGATCGATCGACCGAGCAACTCTCTCTCAGAACAATGTTTATTTCACATGAATTCGTTAGTAAACATATATGTTTTATGTGTCTCAAGAAAGGCAGACATATAAGCTTCACTTTAAACACTTTACTATAGACATATTTAAAGTTCTAATGAAGATTCACGTATTTTAAAAATTACGGAGCTCCCACCCCGTACAGACTGAACGACAGAGCAACTCTCTCTCAGATCAATGTTTATTTCACGTAAATTCGTTAATAAACACAAATGTTTTATATGTCTTAAGCAAGCTAGAAATAAGAGCTTCATTTTAAATACATTACAATAGACATATTTATAGCTCAAGTGAAGATACATATGTTTTTATAGTAGCGCTTAGTAGCTTGTCGGGCATGGAGTGCAGACGCCTACGCACTTGCCGATATATTGTATAATTAACAAAGATTCACTAATAAAGCCTAAAATCTTATATGCCTCCAGAAAGACCGAGATATGAACATTATTATAATGGCACCAAATGAAATATATCATGTTCGAGAACAAAGATATATCAATTTTAATTTAAGTTTCGACTCTCTCTCGGGTGAGACAGATGGGGCGACTCACGCCCCATCTATTGGAGATTCTGTGCACTAAAGACCCAAAGCTACTCAACCCCTCTTAGCATTATTTAAGTAATGAAGTAATATGATATATTTACTCACTATAATGTGGGTGCTGAATGCAGAACATGACAAAACATATATTTACTCCAAACTAATATAATTTCATTATGAAATAAGTAGCATCAAAGGAAGTCGATGGTCCAAGCGGCAATGTTGTGGAGCGACTTATCCAAGATATATCGTTGTTTGGTAAGTGTTTGTTGGCATATCCAGTTGTCGCACTTCTCTGCACAAATTATCACAAATTTAAATTATAATGTTAACAAGTAGAATACGTATTTTTAATAAAATCTAACATAACTATAGCCAGAAAACATTTAACATTTATTAAAAAATATATGTTTGGAAGTTAAATCGACTTCATAGGACAATGGTTTTGTTATATATACTCGTTATTCGTTGACATGCGTTCGTTACTTAAACTACCATGTACTGTACTTATGTAAAATCTCCCATGTCTCTTCACTCATCTCACCGAACCCTACAGGCTCTGTGATATATTGTTTAATTAATTGAGATTCACAAATAAAGCTAATAATTGTATATGTTATCAAAAAGGCAGAACTTAGTTTAGTTCATTTATTATGCACCCCATACCCATCCTATGGACGATAGTGGAGTGTTACAGAGGCACATAATGGGCTCAGGGACTGAGCCCCACAATTCATATAGCCAAGCAAGTTATAATCTTGATAAGCTAGTTACAAAAGTCAATACACATTGTCACATCAACAATGGGCTCGAGACCGACCACAAGTACAGTTAATAATTTTTTTTTTTTTTTGAGATTATACACAAGAGTTGTTACATTCTTGTACAGCCACTAGTACGCGTAGCGTTTCGGGCAGGTCCCTGGAATACGATCCCCTGCCGCGAAGAATCGTTTTTTCATCCAAGTACACATTTTACTGTTGCGTTAAACAGAGGCTACAGTTAAGGAATTGCGCCCAGTAAATCCTCCCCGGCCAGGATACGAACCCATGACATAGCGCTCGCGGAACGCCAGGCGAGTGTCTTACCACTACACCACGGAGACTGTAAGCAACTGAATTATATGGAGGGCTAGTGTCACAATTGATATGTTTATCCTATACATAACCCCCTCTCCCCCATCCAATAGGCAGCGGTGGATATGTTACAATCAAGTCTTTTTTTTGCGTTTTATTCAGAGATTAGGTCTTATTAGGTGAGGAAAGATATTCATATTTTAAAGAAGGCTTCTTGGCTGATGCTCTCCATTGATGGAAAATATACAACCTTTTGAAAATCAATATTAGTTTGATCTAGATATTGTAATTAACGAAAGTATTTATGTCATCAGAAAGGTAGAAATATAGGCTACATTTAAAATCCTTTGTCATAAATATAACTGAAGTGAAAACGAAGATATATGCGTTTTGATAGTTACTTGATGGCTTAGCTCTGAGAGTGTGAAGCCCTGCACACCAGCCAATAAATTGTATAATTAGTTTCCATATATTTTAATTAATCTTAAAAATCTATATGTCCGAAGAAAGGAAGATGTAGTCGTTATTGTGACAACATTTAAAAATATATATCTCTTAAGTTAAATAAATAATACCACCTTATCGCCGGTGTCCGGACACATGAAAACTACCTAGGTATCAGTATCCAGCCAGGCGGGGATCACAGGCTGCACAATACTGATAAATTATATAATGCACTACTTGTGGTCGATCTCGAACCCATTTATGATGTGACGACTTATAGTGAATTTTGTAACTAGCTCATCAAGATTGTAACTTGCTTAGCTAAATGAATTGTGGGGTTCGGTCCATTCATTTTCTTTCTTTATTATGCACCCAATAATACCCATCCTGCTGGCGGTGGTGTAAAGGATTACAGAGGCACATAATCGGTTCAGGAACTGAACCCTCTAGTTCGTTTAGCTAAGCAAATAACATTCTTTTGACGCTAGTTACAAAATTATTAATGTACACATATTTATGCATACATGTATATATACATACGTATACATATATAAATACACATACATATTTAATCACCCACACAAATACACACATCAGTAATCTTTTGTGTCACAAGTGATTCAACAAGAGGCTCACAACAGTCACTATACAAGGCACTTTACATCTATGAGAAGTCGCACAGTTACTAGTCTTGCTCCACACCACCCAACTGGGCGGCAGCTGTACAGTCATGTGCTCCACACCCACCCAACTGGGCGGCAGCTTTACAGTCATGTGCTCCACACCCACCCAACTGGGCGGCAGCTTTACAGTCATGTGCTCCACACCCACCCAACTGGGCGGCAGCTGTACAGTCATGTGCTCCACACCACCCAACTGGGCGGCAGCTGTACAGTCATGTGCTCCACACCCACCCAACTGGGCGGCAGCTGTACAGTCATGTGCTCCACACCCACCCAACTGGGCGGCAGCTTTACAGTCATGTGCTCCACACCCACCCAACTGGGCGGCAGCTTTACAGTCATGTGCTCCACACCCACCCAACTGGGCGGCAGCTTTACAGTCATGTGCTCCACACCCACCCAACTGGGCGGCAGCTTTACAGTCATGTGCTCCACACCCACCCAACTGGGCGGCAGCTTTACAGTCATGTGCTCCACACCCACCCAACTGGGCGGCAGCTTTACAGTTACCTGGCGTTATTCTTCACCTATATCTTTTTCTGGTTTATCCCTATTTACATTATGCAGTTCAGGTTTCGTCGCCATACTATAGTTTTTAGTTTAGTTAATTTATCACATAATGGGTTCAGGGACTGAACACACAATTTATTTATCTAAGCAAGTTACAATCTTGAGGAGCTAGCCACAAAATTCATAACACATCGTCACATCAACAACATGTGTTCGAGATCGACCACAAGTACAGTTTCTAAATTAAGCAAATGTCATATGTGGAGAGCTAGTGTCACAATTGATATGTTTGTCCTGCACATTTCTACAGTAGTTTGCTTGGGTTCTTTTAATTATCTTAGATATCATTGAAGAGAACCTCCTAGGTACTATACTGTATATATACTGGTAAGAAGTATAATAATCCTGAGAAATCGTGTAAATTATGTTGTACGAGTGTTTCCAGTTAAGTAACATAGTTCATTTGTGTGCGCGTGCTTGAAGAGGAAATGTTATCCACCCCCTCCCCCCACCCCCCCATTGTAAATATTTGTGGGTTTCAGACCATACGGCCGCGGCTTACCCTCTCCGCGGTCGAGGGTAAGAACACTGGACTGGATGTATATACCCAGTATTACAAGTAAACATTAGCA
Organism: Procambarus clarkii; assembly: GCF_040958095.1. NCBI lineage: Eukaryota > Metazoa > Arthropoda > Malacostraca > Decapoda > Cambaridae > Procambarus > Procambarus clarkii. Next base: position 49,472,501 of record NC_091154.1, on the reverse strand, counting down.
ATAACAATTATGGAAAGCTCCTTCACCTATACATAGACAAGAGACTGAACTTCAGCACCCACATACAACACATAAAGGGATGCTCTGAGAGAGAGAGAGAGAGGGAGAGTAAAAATATCCAATGAGGTCTGTTTAAGTCCTTTTGGGGACCTTAATCATTAGGACGTCCAATGATTAACGCAAAGTGAGGCGTATTCAGATGGTATATTGACAACATTCAGCATATGTCATAATGACCTAGTAGTACTTGGTGCACAAATACCTTTCCCAAAGGAATCGCAAAACATAATTAAACACAACTGTACTGTACAGTGTTATATATTTATTTCAGTTTGAACAATTTTTAACATTAAAGGATAAATCCTTTAATTGGTTGAAATTGGTTTTAACATTCGAAATCTAATTTGTTGATGTTAAATAATATAAGGTTCAAATTTATTAAGATACATACTTTAAAAACTATTTCTATTTAAATTTAATTTAAATAACATAAAAAGAGTACAGAATATAACAAATACCGACTATATAAAAGACCTGACACTTGCAGCACTTAATTATGCAATTGTAACACATTGAAAGTAATAACATTATTTGATTCAGCAAAGCATTTGGTAAGGTTATAATAATAATAATAATAATGTATTAATTAAGTATTTTAAATTATAATTCACAACTTGCTAGCGCACAAGAAACAAATCCACGAATCATCATTACATTCTGTAACACCTACACATGATTCATGCTGCCAAATATTGCAACGGTCACAGCATACCATCAGCTTCAAATCATTTGGCTTTCTGCAAATGCAGTACACTTCCATCGAGCATGACCGGATGATTTCGTTTTCTTCTCAGTGTCTGAGCTGCAGGGAATGAGATGAGACACTTTCCTTTAAAGTTCTCTTGAAGATGTTGTCTCATATTCTGCACATCATACGAGGTTCACCGGATCTACACCACTTGCAAGTGATGCAGCAAACGCCACAGCATATACTCCACTCATACTTGAGTCCCTATGTCTGCTGACATTCATTATATTGCATATCAGCTTATCATCCTGGCAATTAGCAAGAGCATACAAGATAACTTCAGTAGATTTGGATGGTAATTTATGCCTGGTGTCGTATATGTTAATTTGTCCAGTTACTCCAATGTTGGAAACGTGATGGTTGGTGACCCAGTGACAACCATCAACTTGGATAATTTGAAAAAATTCACCAATTGCAACTGGCCAGGAGAGGTCCCGCTACAACGCTGGGTCATGAAGGCCTTCTACGCTTGGCACAGTTTGTTTGATGAGGTCACATGCAGATTTTATATGAAGGTCAGAGAGCTGTACATTTGTTCCAATGTTCATTATCTCGTCATCTGTTAAATAATTTAACATTGTCGAATGTGAAGCACTGTTATCACTCTCCTTATTGTTGCATTGGTGTGAGGAGTGGCAGTGATTGGTGCAGTTTATTTTTTCTTTAATTAGAGGACATATATTTGTACTGCAGATACCAGTACAGTTGCCACCGTTTCTTTATATATTTTATACTTGGGTTAGCAAGGCGAGACGCTTCTCTTAACGTGATACTGTTGGTATCAAATAGAAATAGTTTTTAAAGTATGTATCTTAATAAATTTGAACCTTATATTATCAACATCAACATATTATATTATATAACATCAACAAATTAGATTTCGAATGTTAAAACCAATTTCAACCAATTAAAGGATTTATCCTTTTTAAAGGATTTAATTAAAGGATTTGACACAAAAATCAGTATGAAAATTACCTCGGCTGAGGACATTGAAAAACTTCAAGCTGATATTAATAAAGTTTTCGACTGGGCATCAGAAAATAACATGATGTTTAACAGTGATAAATTCCAGTTACTCAGGTACGGTAAAAATGAGGACCTTAAACATAATACAGAGTACAAAACACAATCAAATGTACCCATAGTAGGAAAACAGCATGTAAAGGATTTGGGAATAATAATGTCTGACGACCTAACGTTTAAGGAGCATAACCAAGCAAATATTGCGACAGCCAGAAAAATGATAGGATGGATTAAGAGAACTTTCAAATCCAGGGATCCCATCACAATGGTTGTACTCTTCAAGTCACTTGTGTTGTCCCGTCTTGAGTACTGCTCAGTACTCACTTCCCCCTTCAGAGCAGGAGAGATTGCTGAAATAGAGGGAATACAGAGAACATATACGGCACGCATAGACGCAATAAAGCACCTAAATTATTGGGATCGTCTCAAAGCCCTCCAAATGTACTCACTAGAAAGAAGACGAGAGAGATATCAAATAATATACACCTGGAAGATACTGGAGGGCCAAGTACCAAATCTACACAGTAAAATAACAACGTACTGGAGTGAACGATATGGAAGAAAATGTAGAATAGAACCAGTGAAGAGCAGAGGTGCCATAGGCACAATCAGAGAACACTGTATAAACATCAGAGGTCCGCGGTTGTTCAACGTCCTCCCAGCAAGCATAAGAAATATTGCCGGAACAACCGTGGACATTTTCAAGAGGAAACTAGATTTATTCCTCCAAGGAGTGCCGGACCAACCGGGCTGTGGTGGGTATGTGGGCCTGCGGGCCGCTCCAAGCAACAGCCTAGTGGACCAAACTCTCACAAGTCAAGCCTGGCCTCCGGCCGGGCTTGGGGAGTAGAAGAACTCCCAGAACCCCATCAACCAGGTATCCTTTAATGTTAAAAATTGTTCAAACTGAAATAAATATATAACACTGTACAGTACAGTTGTTTGCCTGCCACAGCCTGCCACAGCCTGCCACAGCCTTGAGAGCACGGAGCCTCTCTCTACATTGGCGACCCAGTCTGGCTAAAACATTGCGGTACAGTAGAACCTCAAGACCAAGGTATTTGTATCTGGTAACTAGTCGAGCAAAGAGCCATCATCCAACTGCATTTTGCGAACGGCCCCACCCCGTCTGGGTGGGTGTCGGTTCAGGATCTTTGTTTTCTCTACTGAGATGACTAAGCATAGTTCCTGACATGTGTACAATACAGAGTTCAGAACATTTTGGGTGTTGGTATACCCATTGGTGTGGATCAGTATATCATCCACATAGCTAATGATGTGTTCGCTGGACCTTATAGTTACTAAGTTTAAAAGTGCACTGATTAACACATTGAACAGAGTATGTCATATGCTTAACATATGTCAGTTGCTTAATTTAGAACCTGTACTTGAGGTCGATCTCGAACCCATTGTTAATGTGACGACTTATATTGAATTTTGTAACTAGCTCATCAAGATTGTAACTTGCTTAGCTAAATGAATTGTGGGGTTCAGTCCCTGAGCCCATTATGTGCCTCTGTAACCCTTTCCACTACCGCCCACAAGATGGGTATGGGGTGCATAATAAATGAACTAAACTAACTCTTTAATTGGATGATAGAGAGGAGTCTTTAACGTGATTGGGAATACATACATACATACATACATACATACATACATACATACATACATACATACATACATACATACATACATACATACATACATACATACATGCATACATGCATACATACATACATACATGCATACATACATACATACATACATACATACATACATACATACATACATACATACATACATACATACATACATGCATACATACATGCATATGCATACATACATGCATACATACATACATACATACATACATACATACATACATACATACATACATACATACATACATACATACATACATACATACATACATACATACACGTCCAGTCAGCATATAGCTATTTCGGGACAAAATCCAATACAGTTTATATTGGTGAGACGCCACTGTGATGAGGAGTTTAAATATCACAGGAACTGTAGGTTAATGTGTGACAGGTGAGGTTAGATGAGGCATCTACAAGCATCAGTTGGAGGCTGATGGAGTGTTGTGGAGGCTGGTGGTACTACGCCCAGATGTTGGAGGGTGGATTTGACTCTCCCCCCCTCCCTCGCCCCCCCCCCCCCCCCACGTTGACCGCAGAGCGTCATAGGTTACCTGCCACTCTCGCTTACCAAGGGTATAACCAAAACACACACACATGCATCAGATTCTTAACTTACAATGTTTATGATTTACCAATTTGTGTTACTACACTGACACTCAATTTCACAATATTGTGTAAACTTTGATGAATCGCACGTCTATGGGTCATCCAATAATGTTAGCAGACTTCTAGATGTTACCACTGCTAGATTTAGGCTCGGCTACAAGTACCTCTGGGAGTTTGTAACATCTGATGATGTAGATTTGACTAAATGTAAACTCTGTCAGCAGAACTATTCGCATACTTTGCGTCATTATATAATGGAATGTGAAAAAATCGCGGAATTTAAAGATAACAACATCAATAGTGTCCATGAAATGTGTAAGTACTTCATTCATAATGATGTGCTGCCCGAAATCTTAGCGAAGTATCCAAAATTTGCTTACTGTAGGTAATGCATGCATGTGACTGTAAAGCTGCCGTCCAGTTGGGTAAGTATGCAGCACATGACTATAAAGCTGCCGCCCAGTTGGGTGGGTGTGGAGCACATGACTGTAAAGCTGCCGCCCAGTTGGGTAAGTATGCAGCACATGACTGTAAAGCTGCCGCCCAGTTGGGTGGGTGTGGAGCACATGACTGTAAAGCTGCCGCCCAGTTGGGTATGTATGCAGCACATGACTGTAAAGCTGCCGTCCAGTTGGGTGGGTGTGGAGCAATTAGACTAGTAACTGTGCGACTTCTCATAGATGTAAAGTGCCTTTTATAGTGACTATTGTGAGCCTCTTGTTGAATTACTTGTGACACAAAAGATTACTGATGTGTGTATTTGTGTGGGTGATTAAATATGTATGTGTATGTATATATGTATACGTATGTATATGTACATGTATGCATAAGTATGTGTACATTAATAATTTTGTAACTAGCGTCAAAAGATTGTTATTTGCTTAGCTAAACGAACTAGAGGCTACAGTTCCTGAACCGATTATGTGCCTGCGTAATCCTTTACACCACCGCCCACGGGATGGGTATTATGGGGTGCATAATAAAGAAAAAATGAATGGACCGAACCCCACAATTCATTTAGCTAAGCAAGTTACAATCTTGACGAGCGAGTTACAAAATTCACTATAAGTCGTCACATCATAAATGGGTTCGAGATGGACCACAAGTAGTGCATTATATAATTTATCAGTAATGTGCAGCCTGTGATCCCCGCCTGGCTGGATACTGATACCTAGGTAGTTTTCATGTGTCCGGACACCGGCGATAAGGTGGTATTATTTATTTAACTTAAGAGATATATATTTTTAAATGTTGTCACATTAACGGCTACATCTTCCTTTCTTCTGACATATAGATTTTTAAGATTAATTAAAATATATGGAAACTAATTATACAATTTATTGGCTGGTGTGCAGGGCTTCACACTCTCAGAGCTAGCCATCAAGTAACTATCAAAACGCATATATCTTCGTTTTCACTTCAGTTATATTTATGACAAAGGATTTTAAATGTAGCCTATATTTATACCTTTCTGATGACATAAATACTTTCGTTAATTACAATATCTAGATCAAACTAACATTGATTTTCAAAAGATTGTATATTTTCCATCAATGGAGAGCATCAGCCAAGAAGCCTTCTTTAAAATATGAATATCTTTCCTCACCCAATAAGATCTAATCTCTGAATAAAACGCAAAAAACGACTTGATTGTAACCTATCCACCGCTGCCTATTGGATGGGGGAGAGGGGGTTATGTGTAGGATAAACATATCAATTGTGACACTAGCCCTCCATATATGTCAGTTGCTTAACTTATAAACTGTACTTGTGGTCGGTCTCGAGCACATTGTTGATGTGACAATGTGCATTGATTTTTGTAACTAGCTTATCAAGATTATAACTTGCTTGGCTATATGAATTGTGTTGCTCAGTTCCTGAGCCAATTATGTGCCTCTGTAACACTCCACTATCGCCCATAGGATGGGTATGGGGTGCATAATAAATGAACTAAACTAAGCTCTGCCTTTTTGATAACATATACAATTATAAGCTTTATTTGTGAATCTCAATTAATTAAACAATATATCACAGAGCCTGTAGGGTTCGGTGAGATGAGTGAAGAGACATGGGAGATTTTACATAAGTACAGTACATGGTAGTTTAAGTAACGAACGCATGTCAACGAATAACGAGTATATATAACAAAACTATTGTCCTATGAACTAGGCTTGGTCACCTCAGTAGAGAAAACAAAGATCCTGAACCGACGCCCACCCAGACGGGGTGGGGCCGTTCGCAAAATGCAGTTGCATGATGGTTCTCTGCTCGACTATGTAACCAGATACAAATTCCTTGGTCTTGAAGTTCCTTACTGTACCGCAATGTTGTAGCCAGACTGGGTCGCCAATGTAGAGAGAGGCTCCGTGCTCTCAAGGCTGAGGCAGGCTACCATCCAAGCTATGGTGCAAATGTGAGAATTGTCAAAATGATGTATCTCTCATATATTAGGTCACTGATTGTTTATGCTGCACCCATGCTTGCTCTAGTGCCTGAGAGAATGCTTGGAGGGTTGGAAAAGATGCAAAACGAAGCCATGAGGATAATTCTCGGATGCCTCCGTACAACTAAATTACTAAACATGAGGAAGGAACTGAATATTTCATGTGTAAGTGATCGTATCACTGAAATTAATGCTTTAATTGGTATCAAGATGCTTAGGGTAACCCACCCTAACCCCTGCACTGAAGCCCTCCAAGCCTTCTTCCTTGAAGGTCAGCATCCCTCCAAATGGGTTACCGTAACTGCCAATGTGCTCAGAAAGTATAACTTTCATCACCCCTACCAAGAGAGACAACAACAACACTTTCCTGCCCCATGGGAGATCACTCCTTTCCAAATTACTGTCCCCCCTTTCCCACCCAAGAAGCTGATTAAAGAACAGTCCTTGCTTCGACAAGAAGCAAAGTACAATGCCTTAAGCCAAATTGATGCTTTAGTCAGAGAGCGCTCCCTTTCCCAGATTATTTACACTGATGGATCCTTGCATCAGTCCTATGGTGCAGCTGGAAGTGCAGTTGTTGTGACAGGGAGAGATGGTTCCTTCTCCCATGAGTGTGGAGCGCGTCTAAGTAACTGGGCCTCCACTCTTCAAACAGAATTGGTTGCCATAATCCTTGCACTAGAGCGCGTATATGAATCCAAAGTTGACACGCTAATTGTAAGTGACTCCTTGTCATCCTTGACTGCCCTCAGCTTCCCAAGGCATAACTGTGACGTGCTTATCTCTGAAGCTAGACACAGATATAGTGAAATAATCAATGATGGAGTCAGAGTTTGTCTCCTGTGGATTCCTTCCCATATTGGTCTCCGAATGCATCTAGTGTGCCATATATGAATGAGCATTCATTTAGGCCCCTTAACTCGACGTTTGGTTCATCCCACAGCGCCAGTTCTGCTTACCAAAAATGGCCCACTAGATACTCAGACTTCTAGATGTTACCACTGCTAGGTTTAGGCTCGGCTACAAGTACCTCTGGGAGTTTGTAACATCTGCTGATTTACATTTGACTAAATGTAAACTCTGTCAGCAGAACTATTCGCATACTTTGCGTCATTATATAATGGAATGTGAAAAAATTGCGGAATTTAGAAATAACACCATCAATAGTGTCCAAGAAATGTGTAAGTACTTCATTCATAATGATGTGCTGCCCGAAATTTTAGCGAAGTATCCAAAATTTGCTTACTGTAGGTAATGCATGCACATGACTGTAAAGCTGCCGCCCAGTTGGGTGGGTGTGCAGCAAGACTAGTAACTGTGTGACTCACTATAGATGTAAAGTGCCTTGAATAGTGACTGTTGTGAGCCTCTTGTAATGTCACTTGTGACACAAAGATTATTGATGTGTGTTATTATGTGGGTGATTAGATATGTATGTATATGTGTATACGTATATATATATATATATATATATATATATATATATATATATATATATATATATATATATATATATATATATATATATATATATATATATGTCGTACCTAGTAGCCAGAACGCACTTCTCAGCCTACTATGCAAGGCCCGATTTGCCTAATAAGCCAAGTTTTTCTGAATTAATATATTTTCTCAATTTTTTTTCTTATGAAATGATAAAGCTACCCATTTCATTATGTATGAGGGCAATTTTTTTTATTGGAGTTAAAATTAACGTAGATATATGACCGAACCTAACCAACCCTACCTAACCTAACCTAACCTATCTTTATAGGTTAGGTTAAGTTAGATAGCCGAAAAAGTTAGGTTAGGTTAGGTTAGGTAGTCGAAAAACAATTAATTCATGAAAACTTGGCTTATTAGGCAAATCGGGCCTTGCATAGTAGGCCGAGAAGTGCGTTCTGGCTACTAGGTACGACATATATATATATATATATATATATATATATATATATATATATATATATATATATATATATATATATATATATATATATGTCGTACCTAATAGCCAGAACGCACTTCTCAGCCTACTATTCAAGGCCCGATTTGCCTAATAAGCCAAGTTTTCATGAATTAATGTTTTTTCGTTTACCTAACCTACCTAACCTAACCTAGCTTTTTTTGGCTACCTAACCTAACCTTACCTATAAATATAGGTTAGGTTAGGTTAGGTAGGGTTGGTTAGGTTCGGTCATATATCTACGTTAATTTTAACTCCAATAAAAAAAAATTGACCTCATACATAGAGAAAAGGGTTGCTTTATCATTTCATAAGAAAAAAATTATAGTAAATATATTAATTCAGGAAAACTTGGCTTATTAGGCAAATCGGGCCTTGAATAGTAGGCTGAGAAGTGAGTTCTGGCTACTAGGTACGACATATATATATATATATATATATATATATATATATATATATATATATATATATATATATATATATACATGTATGTATGAGGGTGTGTACATGTGTATACAACATTGATAATTTTTTAACTAGCGTCATATATTGTTATTTGCTTAGCTAAACGAACTAGAGGGTTCAGTTCCTGAACCGATTATGTGCCTCTGTAATCCTGTACACCACCGCCCACGGGATGGGTATGGGGTGCATAATAAAGAAAGAAATTGAATATGAAGTCGATTTAACTTCCAAACATATATTTTTTAATAAATGTTAAATGTTTTCTGGCTAGTTATGTTAGATTTTATTAAAAATACGTATTCTACTTGTTAACATTATATTTGAAATTTGTGATAATTTGTGCAGAGAAGTGCGACAACTGGATATGCCAACAAATACCAAACAACTATATATCTTGGATAAGTCGCTCCACAACATTGTCGCTTGGACCATCGACTTCCTTTGATGCTACTTATTTCATAATGAAATTACATTAGTTTGGAGTAAATATATGTTTTCTCATGTTCTGCATTCAGCACCAACATTATAGTGAGTAAATATATCATATTACTTCATTACTGAAATAATGCTAAGAGGGGTTGAGTAGCTTTGGGTCTTTAGTGCACAGAATCTCCAATAGATGGGGCGAGAGTCGCCCCATATCTCTCTCGCCCGAGCAAGAGTCGAAACTTAATTTAAAATTGATATATCTCTGTTCTCGAACATGATATATTTCATTTGGTGCAATCATAATAATGTTCATATCTCGGTCTTTCTGGAGGCATATAAGATTTTAGGCTTTATTAGCGAATCTTTGTTAATTATACAATATATCGGTAAGTGCGTAGGCGTCTGCACTCCATGCCCGACAAGCTACTGAGCGCTACTATAAAAACATACGTATCTTCACGTGAGCTATAAATATGTATATTGTAATGTATTTAAAATGAAGCTCTTATTTCTATCTTGCTTAAGACATATAAAACATTTGTGTTTATTAACGAATTTACGTGAAATAAACATTGATCTGAGAGAGAGTTGCTCTGTCGTTCAGTCTGTACGGGGTGGGAGCTCCGTAATTTTTAAAATACATGTATCTTCATTAGAACTTTAAGTATGTCTATGGTAAAGTGTTTTAAGTGAAGCTTATATGTCTGTCTTTCTTGAGACATATAAAACATATATGTTTATTAACGAATTCACGTGAAATAAACATTGTTCTGAGAGAGAGTTGCTCGGTGGATCGATCTGTCCGGGGTCGGAGCTCGGCTATTATAAAAGTATACGTATCTTCGCTTTAAATTTAAATATGCCCATGGTAAGGTATTTAGAATAAAGCTTATATTTCTATCTTTCTTGTGACATATAAAATTCTTACGTTTATTAAGGAATCTGCGTGAAATAGGCATGGTTCTGAGATGAATGCTGCGGTTTTCGAGCTCGACGCGCGGCAATGGACACCATAAACATCCAGTGGGTGTTATTGGATCCCATACCCATTCTATGGGTGGTTGGAGCCCCATACCCATTCTATGGGTGGTTGGAGCCCCATACCCATCCTGTGGGTTGTAGTGGATGCCATACTCATCCTGTGGGTGGTATTGGACTCCATACCTTTCCTGTGGGTGGATGTGATCCCCATACTCATCCTCTAGGTGGATGTGACCCTCATACCCATCCTGTGGGTGGTATTGCACCCCTTATTCACCTAACAGGTGGTAGTGGACAATATACCGATCCTGTAGTTGGTATAGTAGACACAATACCATCCTGTTTACAGTAGTTTACCCCATAGACATTCCAATGTACCATCGTTTTCTGTTAGCGTTCCTACAAAACATCCTTTAAAGATTTGTAAAGCACAAACTATGGTATATAATATTGATTGGTGAAGGACTGTTATTCTATGTAATCATTTTTAGTGCTTATTATAATTTACTAAGAACAACTAATATTTCTCAAAACAAAACTACGAGCCTTCAATAGGAAGTAGCTGATCTATAATATTCTAAGAGCATGGATAATAGTAGGAAAATTTCACAACCCATGTGGGACCTGAAAAGTACAATTTTCCTTATAATTGAACCAATCACGACTATTCTGCTATCTAGGTTGACGGACGGGTACTGTGAGACGTAAATTGGTACGTGAGGAAGAGTTTGGGCCTTGGAAAAAAAAGTAACTGGGAATATATCACATATTTACTAATTCATATTCAATATATTGACTTTAGGCATTAAGTCATATATGTGCTGCCTTGTGTGAGAACGGGTTGGCAAGTACCCACGGATACCAACGAGTCTGGAGCGAAGGCAGATGAGTACTTGCTGTATGGCAAGGTACAGCGCTCATTGAACCGGCCAGAGATTCCCCAGACGTCGGAGGTATGTGCGAAGGTTCTAGAGCCCTCTTCGGTCCAAACCAGGCTAATGGATATAGCCGGCTATGGACATGACAAGCTCATGAAACTTGTACCTAAGCTAACCAAATGTTTCCTAGCGGTATTTTTTGTTCTTGTATGTGTTCTCAGTAAGGACCAGTGGACGACCCGACGGATGGTGGCTCCCTTGAACATCGAGAAGAGGTCCCAGGGATTGGAGACGTGCACAGTGAGTGGTGCAGTCGAAGAAGGAACCTGGAAGGTGATGGTTGATACAGGAGGTACGACATATGATAATATGAGTGACTATTTTCGACAGGTTGACACCCCCTGCATGATTGCTGAGCCTGGATTCAGCGTTATGCGGAACGTTGGGCGACCTGACGGTGGCAGAGCAGACACCATCTGCGGTATACCAGCAGCCCTGTTGGAACTAGGTGTGGGCCTAGTAGAGGCGTATGCTGTAAGTATTGGCTTACCCACTGTCGCTGTCACTCTGAATTATCAGACCCCTGTATTCCAGGTTCCTGTCTCCCTGAAGGACCGCCGGACCGGTACCAGAAATGCCGTCTGCGACCAGCCATCATCGGTGCCACGACACAGGGAAGTGTCGAGTCGCCCCAGATCGTGTCTACACCGATCCTTACTCGAGAGATGTGAGATTAAGCCCCTGCTTGACATCGCAGTGGAGGTGTGGAAGATTACGTCAGGCAGGTCATTGCCTTCTATCTGCAAGTTCCCGTTGTGCCAGAGTTCCCCAGTAGGAAAGTTCTGTAGACAAGACAGCCTCACCATTCCAGTTAATAGTGTACGTGAATCTGTGTGGAGTTATATTCACGTACTAATTTGGTTTGTCTTTTCTTTTATAGAACCCCAAACCAAATTCTTTTTCGTGGGGAGGTGTTACGGACCCGAATCCAGCGTCCGAGCACGGAGCAGTGACGACCGCGCCATCTGTGGGTCAGCTCCCGAAACCCCCTCCAAATGGACGACGACACCTGGTGAGGACGAGGTGTATTGGCCACGAGGGCCTGTTTCCAGTCCTGTTCAGCTCACAACACAGCCACTGCTGACCTCTGGTGAGGTGGTGCTCAGACAACAACGCCATCTATGGAGTGGATACGTCGGGCGTTTGTGTCTGAGCCTGTAAATGAGGTGCTTTTGTGTGTCCCTGTTACTGATGACGTGTCTGATTAGAGAGTCGACCTGGGACTGCTGTAATGGAAGTTGGATCAGTCTACCCAAGGCGGCCGTCTCGTCACCAAGTGTTTTGCTGCAGCAGCTGTGAGTCACCCCCCGGATGAACACTGTGGTGTTACCCTGCCTGTGAAGCGGCAGTTGAAGGATTGTCATACCCGGGACTGACTGGTGGAGACGCTTAACCACTGGGGTGTTGTGGAAAGGAGAGTGATCTGTGGTATCACAAGAGGCTCCTGACTAGGGCGCGACCCTAGTATCGCTCGTGGAGTGGCCTAACCAGCGTCGCTGATTCGGAACCTGCCAGCTATCTGCTGGACTTGTGGTTGACGGCCTCCACGACGGTGCCCACAGTGGAACTGTGGTTTGGCTGTCCTGTGGCCGGGGTAGACTCAAGCTTCTTGAAGGATTCATCATGAGGCCACGAGAGCACCAAGAGCTTGGCACCGTGAAGATCCAGAGTCTTCAGAAGAAGACGACAGTGTATATAATAGTGTTTATACCCCCCCCCCCCCCCGTGTAATCTTCTTATATATATTAATTGGTGATGGTAATAATTATTATATTAAGTTTTGACTGTATTTCCCTTCCCCTTTAATTTACTTGCGTTACGGATCACATCCCTTGAAAGCCACTACTGGCTTGGGGCCGGATACCCTTCCTCTAACAACATCAGAGTAAGAACCCAGTTGCGACCCGAGAGGGCCGTAAACATCACCTGTGGACAGTGTCAGTTCCATTATCTCCTGTGGACAGTGTCAGTCCCATTATCTCCTGTGGTTAGTGTCAGCCCTATTATCACCTGTGGAAAGTGTCAGCCCCATTATCACCTGTGGACAGTGTTAGCCTTATTATCACCTGTGGGCAGTGTCAGTCCCATTATCACCTGTAGGCAGTGTCAGCCCCATTATCACCTGTGGACAGTGTCAGCCCCATTATCACCTGTGGGCAGTGTCAGCCCCATTATCACCTGTGGACAGTGTCAGCCCCATTATCACCTGTGGGCAGATTCAGCTCCATTATCACCTGTGGACAGTGTCAGTTCCATTATCACCTGTGGACAGTGTCAGCCCCATTATCACCTGTGGACAGTGTCAGCCCCATTATCACCTGTGGGCAGTATCAGTCCCATTATCACCTGTGGACAGTGTCAGCCCCATTATCACCTGTGGACAGTGTCAACCCCATTATCACCTGTGGGCAGTGTCAGCCCCATTATCACCTGTGGACAGTGTCAGCCCCAGTATCACCTGTGGACAGTGTCAGCCCCATTATCACCTGTGGGCAGTGTCAGTCCCATTATTACCTGTGGACAGTGTCAGTTACATTATCACCTGTGGACAGTGTCAGTTCCATTATCACCTGTGGACAGTGTCAGCCACATTATCACCTGTGGACAGTGTCAGTTCCACTATCACCTGTGGGCAGTGTCAGTCCCATTATCACCTGTGGGCAGTGTCAGCCCCATTATCACCTGTGGACAGTGTCAGTCCCATTATCACCTGTGGGCAGTGTCAGTCCCATTATCACCTGTGGACAGTGTCAGCCCCATTATCACCTGTGGGCAGTGTCAGTCCCATTATCACCTGTGGGCAGTGTCAGCCCCATTATCACCTGTGGACAGTGTCAGCCCCATTATCACCTGTGGACAGTGTCAGCCCCATTATCACCTGTGGACAGTGTCAGCCCCATTATCACCTGTGGGCAGTGTCAGCCCTATTATCACCTGTGGTCAGTGTCAGCCCCATTATCACCTGTGGGCAGTGTCAGTCCCATTATCACCTGTGGGCAGTGTCAGTTCCATTATCTCCTGTGGACAGTGTCAGTCCCATTATCTCCTGTGGTCAGTGTCAGCCCCATTATCACCTGTGGACAGTGTCAGTCCCATTATCACCTGTGGACAGTGTCAGTTCCATTATCTCCTGTGGACAGTGTCGGTTCCATTATCACCTGTGGACAGTGTCAGTTCCATTATCTCCAGTGGACAGTGTCAGTCCCATTATCTCCTGTGGTTTGTGTCAGCCCCACTATCACCTGTGGACAGTGTCAGCCCCATTATCACCTGTGGACAGTGTTAGCCCTATTATCACCTGTGGGCAGTGTCAGTCCCATTATCACCTGTGGGCATTGTCAGCCCCATTATCACCTGTGGACAGTGTCAGCCCCATTATCACCTGTGGGCAGTGTCAGCCCCATTATCACCTGTGGACAGTGTCAGCCCCATTATCACCTGTGGGCAGAGTCAGCTCCATTATCACCTGTGGACAGTGTCAGTTCCATTATCACCTGTGGACAGTGTCAGCCCCATTATCACCTGTGGACAGTGTCAGCCCCATTATCACCTGTGCGCAGTATCAGTCCCATTATCACCTGTGGACAGTGTCAGCCCCAATATCACCTGTGGACAGTGTCAGCCCCATTATCACCTGTGGGCAGTGTCAGCCCCATTATCACCTGTGGACAGTGTCAGCCCCATTATCACCTGTGGACAGTGTGAGCCCCATTATCAATTGTGGGCAGTGTCAGCCCTATTATCACCTGTGGGCAGTGTCAGTCCCATTATCACCTGTGGGCAGTGTCAGCCCCATTATCCGGTGTGAACAGCGTCAGCCCCATTATCACCTGTGGACAGTGTCAGCCCCATTATCACCTGTGGGCAGTGTCAGCCCCATTATCACCTGTGGACAGTGTCAGTTCCATTATCACCTGTGGACAGTGTCAGTTCCATTATCACCTGTGGACAGTGTCAGCCCCATTATCACCAGTGGACAGTGTCACCCCATTATCACCTGTGGGCAGTGTCAGTCCCATTATCACCTGTGGACAGTGTCAGCCCCATTATCACCTGTGGACAGTGTCAGCCAATTATCACCTGTGGGCAGTGTCAGCCCCATTATCACCTGTGGACAGTGTCAGCCCCATTATCACCTGTGGACAGTGTCAGCCCCATTATCACCTGTGGGCAGTGTCAGCCCCATTATCACCTGTGGACAGTTTCAGCCCCATTATCACCTGTGGGCAGTGTCAGCCCCATTATCACCTGTGGACAGTGTCAGCCCCATTATCACCTGTGGGCAGAGTCAGCTCCATTATCACCTGTGCACATTGTCAGTTCCATTATCACCTGTGGACAGTGTCAGCCCCATTATCACCTGTGGACAGTGTCAGCCCCATTATCACGTGTGGGCAGTATCAGTCCCATTATCACCTGTGGACAGTGTCAGCCCCATTATCACCTGTGGACAGTGTCAGCCCCATTATCACCTGTGGGCAGTGTCAGCCCCATTATCACCTGTGGACAGGGTCAGCCCCATTATCACCTGTGGACAGTGTCAGTCCCATTATCACCTGTGGGCAGTGTCAGCCCCATTATCACCTGTGGGCAGTGTCAGCCCATTATCACCTGCGGACAGTGTCAGTTCCATTATCACCTGTGGACAGTGTCAGTTCCATTATCACATGTGGACAGTGTCAGCCCCATTATCACCTGTGGACAGTGTCAGCCCCATTATCACCTGTGGGCAGTGTCAGCCCCATTATCACCTGTGGACAGTGTCAGCCCCATTATCACCTGTGGGCAGTGTCTGCCCCATTATCACCTGTGGACAGTGTCAGCCCCATTATTACCTGTGGGTAGTGTCAGCCCCATTATCACCTGTGGACAGTGTCAGCCCGATTATCACCTGTGGGCAGTGTCAGCCCCATTATCACCTGTAAACAGTGTCAGCCCCATTATCACCTGTGGGCAGTGTCAGCCCCATTGTCACCTGTGGACAGTGTCAGTTCCATTATCACTTGTGGACAGTGTCAGTTCCATTATCACCTGTGGGCAGTGTCAGTCCCATTATCACCTGTGGGCAGTGTCAGCCCCATTATCACCTGTGGACAGTATCAGTCCCATTATCACCTGTGGGCAGTGTCAGTCCCATTATCACCAGTGGACAGTGTCAGCCCCATTATCACCTGTGGACAGTGTCAGCCCCATTATCACTTGTGGGCAGAGTCAGCTCCATTATCACCTGTGGACAGTGTCAGTTCCATTATCACCTGTGGACAGTGTCAGCCCCATTATCACCTGTGGACAGTGTCAGCCCCATTATCACCTGTGGGCAGTATCAGTCCCATTATCACCTGTGGACAGTGTCAGCCTCATTATCACCTGTGGACAGTGTCAGCCCCATTATCACCTGTGGGCAGTGTCAGCACCAATATCACCTGTGGACAGTGTCAGCCCCATTATCACCTGTGGACAGTGTCAGCCCCATTATCATCTGTGGGCAGTGTCAGTCCCATTATCACCTGTGAACAGGGTCAGCCCCATTATCACCTGTGGGCAGTGTCAGCCCCATTATCACCTGTGGACAGTGTCAGTTCCATTATCACCTGTGGACAGTGTCAGTTCCATTATCACATGTGGACAGTGTCAGCCCCATTATCACCTGTGGGACAGTGTCAGCCCCATTATCACCTGTGGGCAGTGTCAGTCCCATTATCACCTGTGGACAGTGTCAGCCCCATTATCACCTGTGGACAGTGTCAGCCCCATTATCACCTGTGGGCAGTGTCAGCCCCATTATCACCTGTGGACAGTGTCAGCCCCATTATCACCTGTGGGCAGTGTCAGCCCCATTATCACCTGTGGACAGTGTCAGCCCCATTATCACCTGTGGGCAGTGTCAGCTCCATTATCACGTGTGGACAGTGTCAGTTCCATTATCACCTCTGGACAGTGTCAGTTCCATTATCACCTGTGGACAGTGTCAGCCCCATTATCACCTGTGGGCAGTGTCAGCCCCATTATCACCTGTGGACAGTGTCAGCCCCATTATCACCTGTGGGCAGTGTCAGCCCCATTATCACCTGTGGACAGTGTCAGCCCCATTATCACCTGTGGACAGTGTCAGCCCCATTATCACCTGTGGGCAGTGTCAGCCCCATTATCACCTGTGGACAGTGTCAGTTCCATTATCACCTGTGGACAGTGTCAGTTCCATTATCACATGTGGACAGTGTCAGCCCAATTATCACCTGTGGGCAGTGTCAGCCCCATTATCACCTGTTGACAGTGTCAGTCCCATTATCCCTGTGGGCAGTGTCAGTCCCATTATCACCTGTGGACAGTGTCAGCCCCATTATCACCTGTGGGCAGTGTCAGTCCCATTATCACCTGTGGGCAGTGTCAGCCCCATTATCACCTGTGGACAGTGTCAGCCCCATTATCACCTGTGGACAGTGTCAGCCCCATTATCACCTGTGGGCAGAGTCAGCTCCATTTGCAGGCGATGAGTCACAATAACGTGGCTAAAGTAAGTTCACCAGACCACACACTAGAAGGTGAAGGGACGACGACGTTTCGGTCCGTCCTGTACCATTCTCAACTCGATTGTGAGAATGGTCCAGGACGGACCGAAACGTCGTCGTCCCTTCACCTTCTAGTGTGTGGTCTGGTCAGCCCCATTATCACCTGTGGGCAGTGTCAGTCCCATTATTACCTGTGGACAGTGTCACCCCTTTATCACCTGTGGACTGTGACAGCCCCATTGTTAATTGTCAACAGTGTCAGCCCCATTATCCCGTGTGAACAGCGTCAGTCCCATTATCACCTATTGACAGTGTCAGCCCCGTTATCACCTGTGGACAGTTAGAGCCCCAATATCCCATGTGGACATTGTCAGCCCCATTATCATCTGTACACAGAAATATCCCTATTATCATATGTAGACGGTGACAGCCCCATTATCATATGTGAACAGTTACATCCACATTATCCCATGTGGACAGTGTCAGCACCATTATCATCTGCAGACAGCATCAGCCCTATTATCATATGGTGACAGTGACAGCCTCAATATCATCTGTGTATAATGTCAGCCACATTATCACCTATGGACAGTTACATCCCCATTATCCCATGTGGACAGTGTCAGCACCATTATCATATGGTGACAGTGTCAGTCCCATTATCACCTGTGGATGCAATCCCTTGCCAGAGATAATATAATTTGCCCAATGCGATACTTCGCCAGGGACGAATCCCCTCTAATACTATTATATTCTCGGTGATCGTCGAGTGTTTTACAATTGCCAGGATGGAAAGTTCAGTTGGAAATTAGCTGCTGGGCGTTGGGACAGATACAAAGCGCTCCTTATGTAACAGCGTTTAATTGACCATCAATGATGTTGCCAATATGACTGGCAAGAAAGCTCTTAACCTTAACAGTCTATTAGACTCTGTTGCACATTAACAAACAGTGACATGTTGAGTGTGACTCCCTATTTCACTGGGAAGTTTACCGTAGTCGTTGCTGCTTCCTATGTCATGGGGAGCAGGTAACGACCACGTAAACGACCACGAGCAGGTAACAAGTATCAAGCTCGTCTCAGCCCATCACGACACATCATAACAACTCTAACAACCAACTGAAGTAACCAAAACTGTATTAAAGAAACATGACAATCAACCACAATCTTTCAATAAAGTCACTCAAAACCATATAGGTTAAGGCCCAATACGAGGGGACACACTACGGACCAGCACTGAGAACGACGTCTGCAAACCTACCATTCTTACCAGTGACAGACACCAATATGTAGCCATCAATGATATAACCTCTCATACTCTACCACTAACCGTAGTAGTGCCACAGGGCAGCCTCCTAGGACCCCTCCTGTTTCTTATATACATCAATGCCTAATGTCTCTAATATACTTAAAACTATATTGTTTGCTGATGATACTACTGTCATCTACTCTGACCCCATCCCACTCATATTAAATAATGCTGTAAACAATGAATTAAAAAAGTCCACTTGTGGATGTCAACCAACCAACAAACTCACTAAACATAAAAAAGACCTACTACATCTTATTTGGAAACAAATCAACAAATGCAATTCAGCTTCAGATAGATATATCTTGAGGTTATCTTGAGATGATTTCGGGGCTTTAGTGTCCCTGCGGCCCGGTTCTCGACCAGGCCTCCACCCCCAGAAAGCAGCCTGTGACAGCTAACTAACACCCAGGTACCTATTTTACTGCTAGGTAACAGGGGCATAGGGTGAAAGAAACTCTGCCCATTGTTTCTCGCCGGCGCCCGGGATCGAACCCGGGACCACAGGATCACAAGTCCAGTGTGCTGTCCGCTCGGCCGACTGGCTGACCAAAGTATCATATTTTTATATTTTTAATATAATTCAGTTCAACACTACAATTTCCGCAGTCAACAATGTAGCACTCGGAGTGTACAGTTCTAATCGACCCCAGACGCTACAGCTTCGACACAGAGCAGACAGCAGACTACGACCGCATCGAGCTACAACGCTCTCGCTCCCCGAGTTTAGACACTCGCAATTCCCAATCGCGCCGCCACGCTCTCGCTCCCTGAGTTCAGACACTCACAATTCCGAATCGAGCCGCCACGCTCTCCTACATAGAGCTCCACGACTCCGGTCACACTCAGCTCTCTACTCTGCTCCAAGCTCCGTCTCAAAGTCTACGACACTGCTCTATCCAAGACTACTAAATAATTATGAAAACTCACTAAACACTGTGTATCTAATCTACCCAACAACGTAACTTAATCGTACGTTACATTGGTAAAGTAAACATAGATAATGTAAACATTAGCAATATAAATGATGGAAAGTTCCTTGGCCAATACTTAGACAAGAGACTCAACTTCAGCACCCACATACAACACATAACTAAAAAGGTTTCTAAAACAGTTGGTATCCTCTCTAAGATCAGATATTATGTACCCTACTCTGCTCTCCTCTCCCTCTATTATGCATTTATCTATCCCTATCTTACTTATAGTATCTGTGTTTGGGGTTCAACCTCTGCAAACTACCTCAAGCTCATCATCACATCATCACACAGCAAAAATCTGTTATCAAGACAATAACAAACTCTTTCAGACAACACACAGCTCTCCTGTTTAAATCCCTAAACATGCAAAACATAAATTCACTCCATACATTCTCTTGTGTCAATTACATTTATAAAACCCTTTTCTTAAATGCAAATCCTGTTCTGAAACTCTTCCTGGACAGATGCAATAGAACTCATAATCACCGCACCAGGCATAAATATATTTTTGATATCCCCAGAGTTAAACTTAATCTGTGTAAACACTCAATGCAAATAAAGAGACCTGGTCTATGGAACTCACTCCCGAATGAATTGAAAAGCTGTGCAACTTTTGCCTCATTCAAAACTAAAACTAAAAAGTACCTAATTTCTCCTTCGTAGTTTTTCTCCTGGTGCTTTATCTCGCATTGTATCTAATGCTACCCAATCCCTCAATATTTGTACCTAAGCCATGTTACTATACCATTGTAATCTTAGATATCATCTGATATCATGGTTGTTGTATTGAGTGCATATTCTACTGCATTATTCCTTGTAATGATCTTCATATTGTGCTTCAGTGAACCAATGTATAACCCTAAAGTGTTATCTTAATGTACCCTTAGTAATCCTTGTTCATTATTGTGTATTTTTCTGATCTGTTTTTGTGTCAATATTTCTTGCAATGTACCTGTAAACATTTTTTTGTCAATTTCACTGTAATTATTCTACTTAAAATTATTTGTACCTGTAAAGTAAAGCTGTAAAGTACCTGTAAAAATTTTTTGTCAATTTTACTGTGAATTATATAAAAATTATCTGTTAGTTTAAGGACTTGCCCGAAACGCTATGCGTGCTAGTGGCTTTACAAGAATGTAAAACCGTCTTAATTTCTATGCTCTCTGTTAACCCTTAATGTACCTTATTGTAAATAAATAAATAAATAAATAAATATATTCCTGCAGTCTGAAGGGGTTCCCAACTATAGCATTGGTGCGGAACTGGCGAGAGTGTGAGTTTGGAGGATTCGAAGGAAGTATCAGAGACAATACTGATCGTGGCGGACCTGGAGAGTGGGACAGCTGGGACTCCGAAGTCCATGTAAGCTCTGAATTGGGGAAGAACGAATTGCCTCTCACCCAGAGGCGTTACAGCCAGCTTGATATAAAGTGGCAAGGCGACGAGGTGTCAAAATACCATAGTCACTGCTAAAAATATAATCACGTGCTCTAAATTTTGTGAACGTTTAAGAAAATGTACAAGGTCCAGAGTAATAGCAACTAAGATAACATTCACAGCAGCTTCAGCTATTCGGTCCCGGCTCTCAACCGTCAATCGAACGTCATCACAAGGAACAGGGTATAGACCCTGTTCCTTGTGAACACTCGTTCCTATAGACTCGGTTCCATCTCGTCGGAACCGAGATGGAAAATTGTACCTCGAATCTTTTCCCGGTCTCGGTAAATCCAAAATGTTGTGCAGTTCAAGGTAAAACCTGGAACTATTCAGCAACTTACAGTTAACTGTTTCAAAGATATTCCTCCAGTAATCTTTCCGACTTTCTCCATGATGGTGGAGTCTGAGTCTCCCAGGTGGACGGGAACAGCTGTAATGACACCTGCCTCTGTGGTCATCATCTCCAGGGCCATCCTGATGGTCTCCTGCACCTGTCAATACCAACACAAACATTAGTGGTGGAGGCTGAAAATTTACGACCAGACGCCCATCGAGTTTCGCAGATGGACACCTGCCTCTGTTGTCATCATCTCCAGGGCCTCCCAGATGGTCTCCTGCACCTGTCATTACCAACACAAACATTAGTGGTGAAGTGTACTTGAGTGTGAGTTGGCTGTTAATTGCTGTTTGAGATTGTTTGATATGTAGAGCTTTATATTTAATAATTTGTGTCTGGTTATAATGTAAGAGAAATAGAACTCACATATAAGACATTCTTGCTAGTGATATTTACAATTATTTACGACGTGGTTCAATGTCTCTACAAGATAACTCTCTGTAAAGAGGTATTGCACTCAGTTCAGAGAGAGTAATATTGGCTTCAGCAACGAACCTTGACTGAGAATTGGACAGTGGTGGCATCTGGAAAAATTTCCCGGCTCCTCTGGATGCAATCTTCCACCTTCATCTTGCACTGTTTAGTTCTGTTCGTGGCAGTGATGGCCTCGTTTTCTGTTGTGGGTGTGTCGAGGCTCCCCAATGTGGCGTGCAGGTGCGTCTTCTCTTCCTGTCCTCGTGTGGTCATCTCCGCCACACTGGCGTCCTCCTGGTCCAGGAGCCTCATGGCTGACATGTTCTGCTCTACCAGACCATTGAGTCTATCCTGGAGTTGGAGGTGGTGAGTCTTCCAGTCTCCCAGCTGGCCCCGGTACTCTCCCAGCTGGCACAGTGTCTCCTCACACCTTGCAATGAGTCTGTTGATGCTGATCTTCTCCTCCTGCATCAACGACCACAGCTTCCTGCTGATGCCTCCTGGGCCGCCTGGAGATGGTCCAGACGCTCTCAGCTGGATTCCTTGACTGGCATGACACTTGAAACAAGCGAGCTGACCATCGTTAGCACTCTGTGAGCGGGATGTATGACCACCCGGGACCTCCCCTGACTGTGTCAGAGCCTCGTCTTGGTGGTCAGGACACTGAGGATGCCCATCTGACTCCCTATCCTGTGGAGCCCAAAGCTGTCTTAGGTCACAATCAGAACATATGTTCATATATTGTAAGTACGGCATTTTTTACTACCCATTTAAAAATATTGATGATGTATAGGGCAGAATAATTCAAATCAAGAAAGCCAAGAATGGTTTAATACTCTAGAATTAGAAAGTTTACAAAGTTTATTCTTACCAACTTATATATATCGTTTCAATATTGGCTGGACTAACAGCTGTACAACAGTCGCAAAGAACATTTTAATTTTGACTATCAGTTGAAAACCATTTAGCTAACACCTTGAAATATGATATATATTGGAAAAAAGTGTAGTTTGCCATCAGAGCGACAAGACATATATTGCCATAATTTAATTTCAATTAGGATGACGATAAACCAATTTGAAGAAGAACTAAAATAAACTAATCATACCACAATGTTGCGGAGTATTTCACACTTAGGTGCCTCACTGTCCTCGTGGCTGGCACCTTCTGATAACTACTCACACCCTCAGCCCTCTACATCAACAGACCCTGGGACTACCCACGGTCACAACCACGCCAAACACACAGTTCGTACAACATTCAGCAGACTTTAATAAGACTCAAAATGCCTGCCAGTAAACCCTCTCTTTGTGACAGTACTAAATTCTCAACCTCCAGATGGAGGTCTTCGATGCCTTCACTGTCGGCCTCTCGCTCTATTCTACCCTTCAGACATGCGACCTCATCCTCTACACCTCTCTTGAATACAAGACAAACAAACTGAAATACAACCCGACAAATGGCTACTAGACTTTAACTCAGGCAATTGCCAAGTAACGAAGCCGCGAGGAGGAACAGAGACACGAAGGTGCCAAGCCAGAGAGAATCTTCTGCAGGAGAAAAGATCTGAAAGTCTTCTAAGACGCTCAGGAAAATATTGTAATTATCTTGTTGTTAGTTGCTTCCTGCAGGAGGTCGCCTCATGCCTCTATTCACCTAGCGATAAAATAAGTACCTGGGAGTTAGGCGACTGTTGTGGCCTGCATCCAGAGGAAGGTCAGTATAGGTATAGGTCAGTATAGCCCAACATGAGTACTATCCTCACCATCATAATGTGTTGGAGTCCACTGCGTCACGGAGTCCACTGCGTCACGGAGTCCACTGCGTCACGGAGTCCACTGCGTCATGGAGTCCACTGCGTCACAGAGTCCACTGCAAAAAAAAAAAAAAATACAGCTGCAGAATACTATTTGTCAGTATGAGGTTGTTCCTATTGGCTCATACGAGGCAGCTGCTATTGGTTCATACGAGGCAGCTGCTATTGGTTCATACGAGGCCGCTGTTATTGGCCCATGCGAGGCAGCTGCTATTGGCCCATACGAGGCAGCTGCTATTGGTTCATACGAGGCAGCTGCTATTGGTTCATACGAGGCAGCTGCTATTGGCCCATGCGAGGCAGCTGCTATTGGTTCATACGAGGCAGCTGCTATTGGCCCATGCGAGGCAGCTGCTATTGGTTCATACGAGGCAGCTGCTATTGGCCCATGCGAGGCAGCTGCTATTGGTTCATACGAGGCAGCTGCTATTGGCCCATGCGAGGCAGCTGCTATTGGTTCATACGAGGCAGCTGCTATTGGTTCATACGAGGCCGCTGCTATTGGCCCATACGAGGCAGCTGCTATTGGCCCATACGAGGCAGCTGCTATTGGTTCATACGAGGCAGCTGCTATTGGTTCATACGAGGCAGCTGCTATTGGCCCATGCGAGGCAGCTGCTATTGGTTCATACGAGGCAGCTGCTATTGGCCCATGCGAGGCAGCTGCTATTGGTTCATACGAGGCAGCTGCTATTGGTTCATACGAGGCAGCTGCTATTGGTTCATACGAGGCAGCTGCTATTGGCCCATACGAGGCAGCTGCTATTGGTTCATACGAGGCAGCTGCTATTGGTTCATACGAGGCAGCTGCTATTGGTTCATACGAGGCAGCTGCTATTGGTTCATACGAGGCAGCTGCTATTGGTTCATACGAGGCAGCTGCTATTGGTTCATACGAGGCAGCTGCTATTGGTTCATACGAGGCAGCTGCTATTGGTTCATACGAGGCAGCTGCTATTGGTTCATACGAGGCAGCTGCTATTGGTTCATACGAGGCAGCTGCTATTGGTTCATACGAGGCAGCTGCTATTGGTTCATACGAGGCAGCTGCTATTGGTTCATACGAGGCAGCTGCTATTGGTTCATACGAGGCAGCTGCTATTAGTCCATACGAGGCCGCTGCTATTGGTTCATACGAGGCAGCTGCTATTGGTTCATACGAGACAGCTGCTATTGGCCCATACGAGGCCGCTGCTATTGGTTCATACGAGGCAGCTGCTATTGGTTCATACGAGGCAGCTGCTATTGGTTCATACGAGGCAGCTGCTATTAGTCCATACGAGGCCGCTGCTATTGGTTAATACGAGGCAGCTGCTATTGGTTCATACGAGGCAGCTGCTATTAGTCCATACGAGGCCGCTGCTATTGGTTCATACGAGGCAGCTGCTATTGGTTCATACGAGGCAGCTGCTATTGGTTCATACGAGGCAGCTGCTATTAATCCATACGAGGCCGCTGCTATTGGTTCATACGAGGCAGCTGCTATTGGTTCATACGAGGCAGCTGCTATTAGTCCATACGAGGCCGCTGCTATTGGTTCATACGAGGCCGCTGCTATTGGTTCATACGAGGCCGCTGCTATTGGTTCATACGAGGCAGCTGTTGTTGTTGTTGTTTAAGATTCGCTACTCAGAACAATAAGTTCCAGTAGCACGGGCTATGGTGAGCCCGTAAGTGGAGGCTCTTTGGAGCCATTATCTGTATCAGTGGCTGATACTAGAGATGTGGCGATGGATGGGGGTCTTCATGATGGTTTTCAGCCTGGAGGGCTGGCTATACCAGTTATGGAGCTGGTGGGGTTAGTGTCGACCTCTAGGTTTTCCGTTTTTTCTTTGCCTGCGACTTTGGCTGAGCAGTGCTGTCGTTGGAGTTTGGTGACGTGGCCTCCATGAGGAAGTCTTGAACCGTGTAGGTGTCGTATTTGTGATGCGACGGTGGAGCTCCTATTATGATTTCCTCGTCTGAGGAGTCCGTAACCTCCGTAGTGGGCGTTTTTGTCTTTCGCCTCGCAGCCTTAGGTAGGTTTAGGTGTCGTTGATTGGTGGTTGTAGCTATTTCAGGAGCGCTGGTGGTGCTGTTATCGTTTGTAGACAGCACATCTGCTAGCGCGGCTGCTGAGATAGTGATGGTAGGAGTGTTGGGAGCTGGAGAAGGAATTACCTCTGTTTGTGTCGCCCGGGTCATGGGCGGTTCTGGAGTCGGTGTTGAAGTTGACCGCATGGTCGTCCTGGTGGTAGTCTCCGGAGTGGTAGAGGAGGCAGTGAGATTTACGCTAGTGGCTATGATGGGGGCCAGGCCATTGTCTATGTATAATGCGTTTAGTTCACTGACAAAGCGCTGGTTGTCTGGTCCTGCAAGCCTTTCCGCTAGTTTAAGAAGACCAGGGATAGTGCCTGCACGTGATGCAGGGGGCTGTGAAGGAGCCTGTGGGACCTTGGGGACCTTGGGTCCCCAATGAGAAGGCTGTGTCGCCTGCTGGGAGGAGCCACCTGTTGGTAAGACCGGAAAGTCTTCTGGTCGACTAGTGAGAGCTAAGGTGGTGGATTGAACGCTTGGGGCTCTGGTCGAGGAGGTAGACGAGTTGTTTCTTTTGGCTTCAACCTGGGCCTTGATGATTTCCTGTCTGTGGGGGCAGCAGTAGGAAATTGCGGGGTGATTGCCATCACAGAGCAAGCAGTGATGGACTGTTGCCTTGCATATGGAGTAGTGATGGTCCAGTGCGCACAGGCTGCACCTCTGGACAGGGTGCTGACACTTGTTGGTCGGGTGGGAGAGCTCGTAGCACTTAAAGCACTGCTGGATCTCATGGTATCGTTCCTTCTTTATTTGGTGGGGTGGTATTTTTAGGCCGAAGCAGTAGAATCCTTGTGTGGCAGCCTGGGTGGCCGCAGCTATGGTGGTGAACGTAATCTTCATTGATGTTTTGTCGGTGTTGCAGAACTCTAGGTTGAATACCGACAGGTTTGGATTTTCGTCCTCGATATTGTTTATGATATGATGTTGAGGTCGCTCAGCGATCCACCGGCTGGTCCTGCTGGTAAAAACAGTTCTTCCGGCCAGGAACTGACGTGGGAAGTGAGGATGTAGGTTGTGCTCTTTGCGAAGAAAGGCATCGTTAGTGCGGAGTTTTTCTAGCTCCTCTTCACATGAAAAGTAGAGCACGATATCTTCACCTTCCTGACTAATGTCAGCGGGTTTGAGGCCAGTTACGTCCTTCAGGACCTTTAAAGTATTGCTTCTTCCGATAGCATGACCGTCAAGTGGAGTAGCTCTGACCTTAAGACGTTTGGGTCGCATTGTGGCCACACTGCGACCTTGTGATGTGTTGGCGGGAGATGTCTCTCCCGTCCTGTGCGAGGCAGCTGCTATTAGTCCATACGAGGCCGCTGCTATTGGTTCATACAAGACAGCTGCTGTTGGCCCATACGAGGAAGCTGCTATTGGCCCATACGAGGCAGCTGCTATTAGTCCATACGAGGCCGCTGCTATTGGCCCATACGAGGCAGCTGCTATTGGCCCATACGAGGCAGCTGCTATTGGTTCATACGAGACAGCTGCTATTGGTTCATACGAGGCAGCTGCTATTGGCCCATACGAGGCAGCTGCTATTGGTTCATACGAGGCAGCTGCTATTGGCCCATACGAGGCAGCTGCTATTGGCCCATACGAGGCAGCTGCTATTGGTTCATACGAGGCCGCTGCTATTGGTTCATACGAGGCAGCTGCTATTGGTTCATACGAGGCCGCTGCTATTGGTTCATACGAGGCAGCTGCTATTGGTTCATACGAGGCAGCTGCTATTGGCCCATGCGAGGCAGCTGCTATTGGTTCATACGAGGCAGCTGCTATTGGCCCATGCGAGGCAGCTGCTATTGGTTCATACGAGGCAGCTGCTATTGGTTCATACGAGGCAGCTGCTATTGGTTCATACGAGGCAGCTGCTATTGGCCCATACGAGGCAGCTGCTATTGGTTCATACGAGGCAGCTGCTATTGGCCCATGCGAGGCAGCTGCTATTGGTTCATACGAGGCAGCTGCTATTAGTCCATACGAGGCCGCTGCTATTGGTTCATACAAGACAGCTGCTGTTGGCCCATACGAGGAAGCTGCTATTGGCCCATACGAGGCAGCTGCTATTAGTCCATACGAGGCCGCTGCTATTGGCCCATACGAGGCAGCTGCTATTGGCCCATACGAGGCAGCTGCTATTGGTTCATACGAGGCAGCTGCTATTGGTTCATACGAGGCAGCTGCTATTGGCCCATACGAGGCAGCTGCTATTGGTTCATACGAGGCAGCTGCTATTGGCCCATACGAGGCAGCTGCTATTGGTTCATACGAGGCCGCTGCTATTGGTTCATACGAGGCAGCTGCTATTGGTTCATACGAGGCCGCTGCTATTGGTTCATACAAGGCAGCTGCTATTAGTCCATACGAGGCCGCTGCTATTGGCCCATACGAGGCAGCTGCTATTGGTTCATACGAGACCGCTGCTATTGGTTCATACGAGACAGCTGCTATTAGTCCATACGATGCCGCTGCTATTGGTTCATACGAGACAGCTGCTATTGGCCCATACGAGGCAGCTGCTATTGGCCCATACGAGGCAGCTGCTATTAGTCCACACGAGGCCGCTGCTATTGGCCCATACGAGGCAGCTGCTATTGGCCCATACGAGGCCGCTGCTATTGGTTCATACGAGGCAGCTGCTATTGGTTCATACGAGGCAGCTGCTATTGGTTCATACGATTCAGCTGCTATTGGTTCATACGAGGCCGCTGCTATTGGTTCATACGAGGCAGCTGCTATTAGTCCATTATCAGTCAGGTGCTGTCACAGTGAGAGGTTGTGTAAGCTGGAGCTCTGGAGTAACATTATTATTGCAATAATGGAAGGATTAGTTTAAAAAGATAGAGTCTCATGGTATTGGGGGTCCTATATTAGTTGGAGCTCTGAGAGCAGAGATGGATTCCCTGCGGGAGGAGGTGCGACGGCTGGGACTTCGGGAGGAAACGAAGGAGGAGGCCAGTGTTGACGGGACCTCATTAAGAAGGAATGACGGGACCAGTATTAAGAAGTCCTCGTCTTGGCAAGTTGTGAAAGACAGGGGTCTTAAGAAGACCTTGGCAAAACCGACAACTAATAGCCTACACCTAAGGACTTTTAATGCATTTGAAGTATTAGAGGACGAGTGCTGTGTTGAACCTGTTGTTCAACGAGGTGGCAAAGACAAAGTAACGAGGAGCATTAAAGCTCAGGTCCCTCAAACTGCTCGAAAGGAAAAGGGAGAATCGAAGCGAGTTTTGGTTGTGGGAGATTCCCAGGTGAGGTATTTAGACAGAACGTTTTGTGCCAGAGATAGGGGGAACAGATTAAGGGTTTGCTACCCGGGAGCTGGAATTGGTGATATTGTTGGAAACATGAATGATATTATGACAGGAAATGGGAACAAACCCATTATTTGTATTAGTGCAGGGGGTAATGATGTTGGACGAGTTAGGAGTGAGGAACTAATACATAAGAACATAAGAACATAAGAACAAAGGTAACTGCAGAAGGCCTATTGGCCCATACGAGGCAGCTCCTATTCTATAACCACCCAATCCCACTCATATACTTGTCCAACCCGTGCTTGAAACAATCGAGGGACCCCACCTCCACAATGTTACGCGGCAATTGGTTCCACAAATCAACAACCCTGTTACTGAACCAGTATTTACCCAAGTCTTTCCTAAATCTAAACTTATCCAATTTATACCCATTGTTTCGTGTTCTGTCCTGTGTTGATACTTTTAATACCCTATTAATATCCCCCCGGTTATGTCCATTCATCCACTTGTAAACCTCTATCATGTCACCCCTAACTCTTCGCCTTTCCAGTGAATGCAACTTAAGCTTTGTTAATCTTTCTTCATATGAAAGATTTCTAATTTGGGGAATTAACTTAGTCATCCTACGCTGGACACGTTCAAGTGAATTTATATCCATTCTATAATATGGCGACCAAAACTGAACTGCATAATCTAAATGGGGCCTAACTAGAGCAAGATATAGCTTGAGAACCACACCAGGTGTCTTGTTACTAACGCTGCGATTAATAAATCCAAGTGTCCGATTTGCCTTATTACGAACATTTATGCATTGATCCTTTTGTTTTAAATTCTTACTAATCATAACTCCCAGATCCCTTTCGCAATCCGACTTCGCAATCACAACACCATCTAGCTCGTATCTTGTAACTCTATCATCATTACCTAACCTCAGAACTTTACATTTATCAGCATTAAACTGCATCTGCCAATCCTTTGACCATTTCAAAACCCTATCTAGATCAACTTGAAGTGATAGTGAGTCCTCCTCCGAATTAATTTCCCTACCGATTTTCGTATCATCGGCAAATTTGCAAATGTTGCTACTCAAACCTGAATCTAAATCATTTATATATATTATAAACAACACAGGTCCCAGGACAGAGCCTTGAGGCACTCCACTTACAACATTTTCCCACTCTGACTTGATTCCATTTATACTAACTCTCTGTTTCCTTTGGTATAGCCATGCCCTAATCCAGCTTAATATAGCACCCCCAATACCATGAGACTCTATCTTTTTAATCAGTCTTTCATGTGGCACTGTATCAAAAGCTTTGCTAAAGTCAAGGTATACAACATCGCAATCCTTACCACTATCAACTGCCTCAACAATGCTAGAATAAAAAGATAACAAATTTGTTAAACATGAACGGCCATTTATAAAACCATGTTGCGACTCAATTATTAATTTATGTTTTTCAAGATGAAGACGAATTTTATTTGCTATTATAGATTCGAGTAACTTTCCCACAATAGACGTTAGGCTAATTGGTCGATAGTTAGACGCAAGTGATCTATCTCCTTTCTTAAAAACTGGTATCACATTAGCAACTTTCCAAAACTCCGGCACTCTGCCTGACTCTATTGATTTATTAAATATGGTTGACAGTGGGTCACAAAGCTCCTCTTTGCATTCTTTAAGCACCCTGGCAAACACTTCATCCGGCCCTGGGGATTTGTTTGGTTTGAGTTTTACTATTTGTTTAAGAACATCCTCCCTGGTAACTGTTAAACTCGTCAACCTGTCCTCGTCCCCACCCACATAGACTTGCTCAGCTGAAGGCATATTGTTAAGTTCCTCTTTAGTAAATACAGATACAAAATATTTATTAAAAATACTACTCATCTCTTCATCACTATCTGTTATTTGACCTGTCTCAGTTTTTAATGGACCTATCCTTTCCCTAGTCTTAGTACGATATAACTGAAAAAACCCTTTAGGATTTGTCTTTGCTTGCCCTGCTATGCGAACTTCATAGTTTCTTTTTGCTTTCCTTATCTCTTTTTTAACATTTCTAACCAGTTGTACGAATTCCTGTTCTAAAGTGACCTCCCCATTTTTAATCCTTTTGTACCAAGCTCTCTTTTTACCTATAAGGTTCTTCAAATTCTTTGTTATCCACTTTGGGTCATTAGTATTCGATCTATTCAATTTGTATGGTATACTACGTTCCTGTGCTTTGTTTAGAATATTCTTAAATAAGTTATATATTGAATCCACATCGAAATCCCCATTTAAGTCACCTATCGTTGGGTTCATGTCTCGCTCCAAGACCGGCCCACACCCCATACCCAAGACTTTCCAATCAATTTGACCCAAAAAATTTCTTAGGCTATTAAAATCAGCTTTTCGAAAATCTGGCACTTTAACAGAATTTTCTCCTACTGGTCTATTCCATTCTATGCTAAATCTGATTTCTTTGTGATCACTGCTCCCTAGCTCACTCCCTATTTCGATGTCATTAATTTGCGTTTCCCTGTTAGTTAACACTAAATCTAAAATATTATTTTCCCGTGTTGGTTCCTTAATGTGTTGCGTAAGAAAGCAATCGTCAATTAATTCTAGAAAATCTTCTGCTTCACTATTCCCTGTTTTGTTCAACCAGTTTATTCCGCTAAAATTAAAGTCACCCATGACATAAATACTGTTAGATCTAGATGCTCTAGATATTTCATCCCATAGATGCTTTGCTTCCATTCTGTCTAAATTTGGTGGCCTATATATTACTCCTATTATAATATTATTAGCTTTTTCGTTTAATTCAATCCAAATAGTTTCTGTGTGTGGCTCTGTTTTGATTCCCTCTTTGAGACTACATTTCAAATTGTCCCTAACATATATGGCTACTCCACCTCCTCGTCTAATATATCTATCTGTGTGAAATAGTTTAAATCCATATATTTGATATTCAGCTAATAGTTCTCTATTTTCTACATTCATCCACGTTTCGGTAAGTGCAATAATATCTATTTTTTCTGTGCAGACAAGAGCATTTAATTCGTTAATTTTATTTCTTAGACTTCTACTGTTAGTGTAATATACCCTAAGTGAATTGTTATTTTGCGGACCTTCTCTTTCCCTGGTCGTTTTGCCAATTCCTTTCTCCCACAAACACATACTTTTATTACCTCCTTCCTCCAAATCAATTCCCATACCTCTATCTACTAACAGTTTAAACCCAAACAAACACCTCTAACCACTTCTTCTAACGAGTTCGCAACAGCAACAACCCCAGCTCTCGATAGATGCACCCCATCACGAGCATACATTTCATTTCTTCCATAGAAGTGTTCCCAGTTGTCTATGAAAGATATTGCATTTGATTTGCAATATCTTTCCAGCCGGCAATTGACACCAAGTGCCCTCGATATCCATTCATTTCCCACTCCCTTTCTTGGAAGAATGCCACATATGATCGGGATTCCTCCCTTGCTCCTAACTAACTCTATGGCTGTTTTATACCTCTGAATCAGTTCCTCACTCCTAACTCGACCAACATCATTTCCTCCCACGCTAATGCAAATAATGGGATTGTTCCCATTACCAGCCATAATATCATTCATGTTGTTTATAATATCACCAATGCCAGCTCCGGGATAGCAAACCCTTAACCTGTTCCCCCTATCTCTAGCACAAAACGTTCTATCCAAATACCTTATCTGGGAATCTCCCACAACTAATGTTTGCTTAGGTACTTCCTTTACCCTCTGAGGGGCCTGCGCTTCCTTTCTCTTCGTTGCTTTCCCTTTTGCGCGATCCACAGTCTCTCCACAGCACTCGTCCTCCAAAACGTCAAATGAATTAGAGGTTGCTATGGCGTTTGAAGGCGGCGGATGAATACAGATATTCAGGACAGCCATTGAATTAGTTAGGAGCAAGGGAGGAATCCCGATCATATGTGGCATTCTTCCAAGAAAGGGAGTGGGAAATGAATGGATGTCAAGGGCACTTGGTGTCAATTGCCGGCTGGAAAGATATTGCAAATCAAATGCAATATCTTTCATAGACAACTGGGAACACTTCTATGGAAGAAATGAAATGTATGCTCGTGATGGGGTGCATCTATCGAGAGCTGGGGTTGTTGCTGTTGCGAACTCGTTGGAAGAAGTGGTTACAGGTGTTTGTTTGGATCTAAACTGTTAGTAGATAGAGGTATGGGAATTGATTTGGAGGAAGGAGATAATAAAAGTATGTGTTTGTGGGAGAAAGGAATTGGCAAAATGATCAGGGAAAGAGAAGGGCCTCAAAATAACAATTCACTTAGGGTATATTACACTAACAGTAGAAGTCTAAGAAATAAAATCAACGAATTAAATGCTCTTGTCTGCACTGAAAAAAATAGATATTATTGCACTTACCGAAACGTGGATGAATGTAGAAAATAGAGAACTATTAGCTGAATATCAAATAAATGGATTTAAACTATTTCACACAGATAGATATATTAGACGAGGAGGGGGAGTAGCCATATATGTTAGGGACAATTTGAAATGTAGTCTCAAAGAGGGAATCAAAACTGCTCAAAACACTCAGAAACTATTTGGATAGAATTATACGAAAAAGCAAATATTATAATAGGAGTTATATATAGGCCACCAAATTTAGACAGAATGGAAGCAAAGCATCTATGGGATGAAATATCTAGGGCATCTAGATCTAACAGTATTTACGTCATGGGTGACTTTAATTTTAGTGGAATAAACTGGTTGAACAAAACAGGGAATAGTGAAGCAGAAGATTTTCTAGAATTAATTGACGATTGCTTTCTTACGCAACACATTAAGGAACCAACACGGGAAAATAATATTTTAGATTTAGTGTTAACCAACAGGGAAACACAAATTAATGACATCGAAATAGAGAGTGAGCTAGGGAACAGTGATCACAAAGAAATCAGATTTAGCATAGAATGGAATAGACCTATAGGAGAAAATTCTGTTAAAGTGCCAGATTTTCGAAAAGCTGATTTTAATAGCCTAAGAAATTCTTTGGGTCAAATTGATTGGAAAGTCTTGGGTATGGGGTGGGGGCCGGTCTTGGAGCGAGACATGAACCCAGCGATAGGTGACGTAAATGGGGATTTCGATGTGGATTCAATATATAACTTATTTAAGAATATTCTAAACAAAGCACAGGAACGTAGTATACCATACAAATTGAATAGATCGAATACTAATGACCCAAAGTGGATAACAAAGAATTTGAAGAACCTTATAGGTAAAAAGAAAGCTTGGTACAAAAGGATTAAAAATGGGGAGGTTACTTTAGAACAGGAATTCGTACAACTGGTTAGAAATGTTAAAAAAGAGATAAGGAAAGCAAAAAGAAACTATGAAGTTCGCATAGCAGGGCAAGCAAAGACAAATCCTAAAGGGTTTTTTCAGTTATATCGTACTAAGACTTGGGAAAGGATAGGTCCATTAAAAACTGAGACAGGTCAAATAACAGATAGTGATGAAGAGATGAGTAGTATTTTTAATAAATATTTTGTATCTGTATTTACTAAAGAGGAACTTAACAATATGCCTTCAGCCGAACAAGTCTATGTGGGTGGGGACGAGGACAGGTTGACGAGTTTAGCAGTTACCAAGGAGGATGTTCTTAAACAAATAGTAAAACTCAAACCAAACAAATCCCCAGGGCCGGATGAAGTGTTTGCCAGGGTGCTTAAATAATGCAAGAGGAGCTTTGTGACCCACTGTCAACCATATAAGAACATAAGAACAAAGGTAACTGCAGAAGGCCTATTGGCCCATACGAGGCAGCTCCTATTCTATAACCACCCAATCCCACTCATATACTTGTCCAACCCGTGCTTGAAACAATCGAGGGACCCCACCTCCACAATGTTACGCGGCAATTGGTTCCACAAATCAACAACCCTGTTACTGAACCAGTATTTACCCAAGTCTTTCCTAAATCTAAACTTATCCAATTTATATCCATTGTTTCGTGTTCTGCCCTGTGTTGATACTTTTAATACCCTATTAATATCCCCCCGGTTATGTCCATTCATCCACTTGTAAACCTCTATCATGTCACCCCTAACTCTTCGCCTTTCCAGTGAATGCAACTTAAGCTTTGTTAATCTTTCTTCATATGAAAGATTTCTAATTTGGGGAATTAACTTAGTCATCCTACGCTGGACACGTTCAAGTGAATTTATATCCATTCTATAATATGGCGACCAAACTGAACTGCATAATCTAAATGGGCCTAACTAGAGCAAGATATAGCTTGAGAACCACACCAGGTGTCTTGTTACTAACGCTGCGATTAATAAATCCAAGTGTCCGATTTGCCTTATTACGAACATTTATGCATTGATCCTTTTGTTTTAAATTCTTACTAATCATAACTCCCAGATCCCTTTCGCAATCCGACTTCGCAATCACAACACCATCTAGCTCGTATCTTGTAACTCTATCATCATTACCTAACCTCAGAACTTTACATTTATCAGCATTAAACTGCATCTGCCAATCCTTTGACCATTTCAAACCCTATCTAGATCAACTTGAAGTGATAGTGAGTCCTCCTCCGAATTAATTTCCCTACCGATTTTCGTATCATCGGCAAATTTGCAAATGTTGCTACTCAAACCTGAATCTAAATCATTTATATATATTATAAACAACAGAGGTCCCAGGACAGAGCCTTGAGGCACTCCACTTACAACATTTTCCCACTCTGACTTGATTCCATTTATACTAACTCTCTGTTTCCTTTGGTATAGCCATGCCCTAATCCAGCTTAATATAGCACCCCCAATACCATGAGACTCTATTTTTTTAATCAGTCTTTCATGTGGCACTGTATCAAAAGCTTTGCTAAAGTCAAGGTATACAACATCGCAATCCTTACCACTATCAACTGCCTCAACAATGCTAGAATAAAAAGATAACAAATTTGTTAAACATGAACGGCCATTTATAAAACCATGTTGCGACTCAATTATTAATTTATGTTTTTCAAGATGAAGACGAATTTTATTTGCTATTATAGATTCCAGTAACTTTCCCACAATAGACGTTAGGCTAATTGGTCGATAGTTAGACGCAAGTGATCTATCTCCTTTCTTAAAAACTGGTATCACATTAGCAACTTTCCAAAACTCTGGCACTCTGCCTGACTCTATTGATTTATTAAATATGGTTGACAGTGGGTCACAAAGCTCCTCTTTGCATTCTTTAAGCACCCTAGCAAACACTTCATCCGGCCCTGGGGATTTGTTTGGTTTGAGTTTTACTATTTGTTTAAGAACATCCTCCCTGGTAACTGCTAAACTCGTCAACCTGTCCTCGTCCCCACCCACATAGACTTGTTCGGCTGAAGGCATATTGTTAAGTTCCTCTTTAGTAAATACAGATACAAAATATTATTAAAAATACTACTCATCTCTTCATCACTATCTGTTATTTGACCTGTCTCAGTTTTTAATGGACCTATCCTTTCCCTAGTCTTAGTACGATATAACTGAAAAAACCCTTTAGGATTTGTCTTTGCTTGCCCTGCTATGCGAACTTCATAGTTTCTTTTTGCTTTCCTTATCTCTTTTTTAACATTTCTAACCAGTTGTACGAATTCCTGTTCTAAAGTGACCTCCCCATTTTTAATCCTTTTGTACCAAGCTCTCTTTTTACCTATAAGGTTCTTCAAATTCTTTGTTATCCACTTTGGGTCATTAGTATACGATCTATTCAATTTGTATGGTATACTACGTTCCTGTGCTTGTTTAGAATATTCTTAAATAAGTTATATATTGAATCCACATCGAAATCCCCATTTAAGTCACCTATCGCTGGGTTCATGTCTCGCTCCAAGACCGGCCCACACCCCATACCCAAGCCTTTCCAATCAATTTGACCCAAAAAATTTCTTAGGCTATTAAAATCAGCTTTTCGAAAATCTGGCACTTTAACAGAATTTTCTCCTACTGGTCTATTCCATTCTATGCTAAATCTGATTTCTTTGTGATCACTGCTCCCTAGCTCACTCCCTATTTCGATGTCATTAATTTGCGTTTCCCTGTTAGTTAACACTAAATCTAAAATATTATTTTCCCGTGTTGGTTCCTTAATGTGTTGCGTAAGAAAGCAATCGTCAATTAATTCTAGAAAATCTTCTGCTTCACTATTCCCTGTTTTGTTCAACCAGTTTATTCCGCTAAAATTAAAGTCACCCATGACATAAATACTGTTAGATCTAGATGCTCTAGATATTTCATCCCATAGATGCTTTGCTTCCATTCTGTCTAAATTTGGTGGCCTATATATTACTCCTATTATAATATTATTAGCTTTTTCGTTTAATTCAATCCAAATAGTTTCTGTGTGTGGCTCTGTTTTGATTCCCTCTTTGAGACTACATTTCAAATTGTCCCTAACATATATGGCTACTCCACCTCCTCGTCTAATATATCTATCTGTGTGAAATAGTTTAAATCCATATATTTGATATTCAGCTAATAGTTCTCTATTTTCTACATTCATCCACGTTTCGGTAAGTGCAATAATATCTATTTTTTCTGTGCAGACAAGAGCATTTAATTCGTTAATTTTATTTCTTAGACTTCTACTGTTAGTGTAATATACCCTAAGTGAATTGTTATTTTGCGGACCTTCTCTTTCCCTGATCGTTTTGCCAATTCCTTTCTCCCACAAACACATACTTTTATTACCTCCTTCCTCCAAATCAATTCCCATACCTCTATCTACTAACAGTTTAAACCCAAACAAACACCTCTAACCACTTCTTCTAACGAGTTCGCAACAGCAACAACCCCAGCTCTCGATAGATGCACCCCATCACGAGCATACATTTCATTTCTTCCATAGAAGTGTTCCCAGTTGTCTATGAAAGATATTGCATTTGATTTGCAATATCTTTCCAGCCGGCAATTGACACCAAGTGCCCTCGATATCCATTCATTTCCCACTCCCTTTCTTGGAAGAATGCCACATATGATCGGGATTCCTCCCTTGCTCCTAACTAACTCTATGGCTGTTTTATACCTCTGAATCAGTTCCTCACTCCTGACTCGACCAACATCATTTCCTCCCACGCTAATGCAAATAATGGGATTGTTCCCATTACCAGCCATAATATCATTCATGTTGTTTATAATATCACCAATGCCAGCTCCGGGATAGCAAACCCTTAACCTGTTCCCCCTATCTCTAGCACAAAACGTTCTATCCAAATACCTTATCTGGGAATCTCCCACAACTAATGTTTGCTTAGGTACTTCCTTTACTTTCTGAGGGGCCTGCGCTTCCTTTCTCTTCGTTGCTTTCCCTTTTGCGCGATCCACAGTCTCTCCACAGCACTCGTCTCCAAAACGTCAAATGAATTTGAAGTTGCTATGGCGTTTGAAGGCGGCTTTATCAAAGTCTTCTTAAGGCCCCTGTCTTTCGCAACTCTCCAAGACGAGGTCCCTTTACTGCTGGTCTCCTCCTTCGTACTTCTCGTTGTTTTTTAAGCTGACGCACCTCCTCCCGCAGAGAGTCCAACTCTGTCCTCAGGGCTCCCACTAGAGTCACCAGGTCCTTCACTACAACTTCCATATTGCTATGATAATATAACAACACTCAGGAGCTCCGGTTAACACAACCTCTCACTGTGACTTCACCTGACCGACTGTGATTTGCTATTATAGATTCGAGTAACTTTCCCACAATAGACGTTAGGCTAATTGGTCGATAGTTAGACGCAAGTGATCTATCTCCTTTCTTAAAAACTGGTATCACATTAGCAACTTTCCAAAACTCTGGCACTCTACCTGACTCTATTGATTTATTAAATATGGTTGACAGTGGGTCACAAAGCTCCTCTTTGCATTCTTTAAGCACCCTGGCAAACACTTCATCCGGCCCTGGAGATTTGTTTGGTTTGAGTTTTACTATTTGTTTAAGAACATCCTCCCTGGTAACTGCTAAACTCGTCAACCTATCCTTTCCCTAGTCTTAGTACGATATAACTGAAAAAACCCTTTAGGATTTGTCTTTGCTTGCCCTGCTATGCGAACTTCATAGTTTCTTTTTGCTTTCCTTATCTCTTTTTTAACATTTCTAACCAGTTGTACGAATTCCTGTTCTAAAGTGACCTCCCCATTTTTAATCCTTTTGTACCAAGCTCTCTTTTTACCTATAAGGTTCTTCAAATTCTTTGTTATCCACTTTGGGTCATTAGTATTCGATCTATTCAATTTGTATGGTATACTACGTTCCTGTGCTTTGTTTAGAATATTCTTAAATAAGTTATATATTGAATCCACATCGAAATCCCCCATTTAAGTCACCTATCGCTGTCACCATATTTAATAAATCAATAGAGTCAGCAGAGTGCCAGAGTTTTGGAAAGTTGCAAATGTGATACCAGTTTTTAAGAAAGGAGATAGATCACTTGCGTCACGACAGAAAGTAAAGGAAGTACCTAAGCAAACATTAGTTGTGGGAGATTCCCAGATAAGGTATTTGGATAGAACGTTTTGTGCTAGAGATAGGGGGAACAGGTTAAGGGTTTGCTATCCCGGAGCTGGCATTGGTGATATTATAAACAACATGAATGATATTATGGCTGGTAATGGGAACAATCCCATTATTTGCATTAGCGTGGGAGGAAATGATGTTGGTCGAGTCAGGAGTGAGGAACTGATTCAGAGGTATAAAACAGCCATAGAGTTAGTTAGGAGCAAGGGAGGAATCCCGATCATATGTGGCATTCTTCCAAGAAAGGGAGTGGAAAATGAATGGATATCGAGGGCACTTGGTGTCAATTGCCGGCTGGAAAGATATTGCAAATCAAATGCAATATCTTTCATAGACAACTGGGAACACTTCTATGGAAGAAATGAAATGTATGCTCGTGATGGGGTGCATCTATCGAGAGCTGGGGTTGTTGCTGTTGCGAACTCGCTAGAAGAAGTGGTTAGAGGTGTTTGTTTGGGTTTAAACTGTTAGTAGATAGAGGTATGGGAATTGATTTGGAGGAAGGAGGTAATAAAAGTATGTGTTTGTGGGAGAAAGGAATTGGCAAAACGATCAGGGAAAGAGAAGGTCCGCCAAAATAACAATTCACTTAGGGTATATTACACTAACAGTAGAAGTCTAAGAAATAAAATTAACGAATTAAAATGCTCTTGTCTGCACAGAAAAAATAGATATTATTGCACTTACCGAAACGTGGATGAATGTAGAAAATAGAGAACTATTAGCTGAATATCAAATATATGGATTTAAACTATTTCACACAGATAGATATATTAGACGAGGAGGTGGAGTAGCCATATATGTTAGGGACAATTTGAAATGTAGTCTCAAAGAGGGAATCAAAACAGAGCCACACACAGAAACTATTTGGATTGAATTAAACGAAAAAGCTAATAATATTATAATAGGAGTAATATATAGGCCACCAAATTTAGACAGAATGGAAGCAAAGCATCTATGGGATGAAATATCTAGAGCATCTAGATCTAACAGTATTTATGTCATGGGTGACTTTAATTTTAGCGGAATAAACTGGTTGAACAAAACAGGGAATAGTGAAGCAGAAGATTTTCTAGAATTAATTGACGATTGCTTTCTTACACAACACATTAAGGAACCAACACGGGAAAATAATATTTTTGATTTAGTGTTAACTAACAGGGAAACGCAAATTAATGACATCGAAATAGGGAGTGAGCTAGGGAGCAGTGATCACAAAGAAATCAGATTTAGCATAGAATGGAATAGACCAGTAGGAGAAAATTCTGTTAAAGTGCCAGATTTTCGAAAAGCTGATTTTAATAGCCTAAGAAATTTTTTGGGTCAAATTGATTGGAAAGGCTTGGGTATGGGGTGTGGGCCGGTCTTGGAGCGAGACATGAACCCAGCGATAGGTGACTTAAATGGGGATTTCGATGTGGATTCAATATATAACTTATTTAAGAATATTCTAAACAAAGCACAGGAACGTAGTATACCATACAAATTGAATAGATCGTATACTAATGACCCAAAGTGGATAACAAAGAATTTGAAGAACCTTATAGGTAAAAAGAGAGCTTGGTACAAAAGGATTAAAAATGGGGAGGTCACTTTAGAACAGGAATTCGTACAACTGGTTAGAAATGTTAAAAAAGAGATAAGGAAAGCAAAAAGAAACTATGAAGTTCGCATAGCAGGGCAAGCAAAGACAAATCCTAAAGGGTTTTTTCAGTTATATCGTACTAAGACTAGGGAAAGGATAGGTCCATTAAAAACTGAGACAGGTCAAATAACAGATAGTGATGAAGAGATGAGTAGTATTTTTAATAAATATTTTGTATCTGTATTTACTAAAGAGGAACTTAACAATATGCCTTCAGCCGAACAAGTCTATGTGGGTGGGGACGAGGACAGGTTGACGAGTTTAGCAGTTACCAGGGAGGATGTTCTTAAACAAATAGTAAAACTCAAACCAAACAAATCCCCAGGGCCGGATGAAGTGTTTGCTAGGGTGCTTAAAGAATGCAAAGAGGAGCTTTGTGACCCACTGTCAACCATATTTAATAAATCAATAGAGTCAGGCAGAGTGCCAGAGTTTTGGAAAGTTGCTAATGTGATACCAGTTTTTAAGAGAGGAGATAGATCACTTGCGTCTAACTATCGACCAATTAGCCTAACGTCTATTGTGGGAAAGTTACTCGAATCTATAATAGCAAATAAAATTCGTCTTCATCTTGAAAAACATAAATTAATAATTGAGTCGCAACATGGTTTTATAAATGGCCGTTCATGTTTAACAAATTTGTTATCTTTTTATTCTAGCATTGTTGAGGCAGTTGATAGTGGTAAGGATTGCGATGTTGTATACCTTGACTTTAGCAAAGCTTTTGATACAGTGCCACATGAAAGACTGATTAAAAAAATAGAGTCTCATGGTATTGGGGGTGCTATATTAAGCTGGATTAGGGCATGGCTATACCAAAGGAAACAGAGAGTTAGTATAAATGGAATCAAGTCAGAGTGGGAAAATGTTGTAAGTGGAGTGCCTCAAGGCTCTGTCCTGGGACCTCTGTTGTTTATAATATATATAAATGATTTAGATTCAGGTTTGAGTAGCAACATTTGCAAATTTGCCGATGATACGAAAATCGGTAGGGAAATTAATTCGGAGGAGGACTCACTATCACTTCAAGTTGATCTAGATAGGGTTTTGAAATGGTCAAAGGATTGGCAGATGCAGTTTAATGCTGATAAATGTAAAGTTCTGAGGTTAGGTAATGATGATAGAGTTACAAGATACGAGCTAGATGGTGTTGTGATTGCGAAGTCGGATTGCGAAAGGGATCTGGGAGTTATGATTAGTTAGAATTTAAAACAAAAGGATCAATGCATAAATGTTCGTAATAAGGCAAATCGGACACTTGGATTTATTAATCGCAGCGTTAGTAACAAGACACCTGGTGTGGTTCTCAAGCTATATCTTGCTCTAGTTAGGCCCCATTTAGATTATGCAGTTCAGTTTTGGTCGCCATATTATAGAATGGATATAAATTCACTTGAACGTGTCCAGCGTAGGATGACTAAGTTAATTCCCCAAATTAGAAATCTATCATATGAAGAAAGATTAACAAAGCTTAAGTTGCATTCACTGGAAAGGCGAAGAGTTAGGGGTGACATGATAGAGGTTTACAAGTGGATGAATGGACATAACCGGGGGGATATTAATAGGGTATTAAAAGTATCAACACAGGACAGAACACGAAACAATGGATATAAATTGGATAAGTTTAGATTTAGGAAAGACTTGGGTAAATACTGGTTCAGTAACAGGGTTGTTGATTTGTGGAACCAATTGCCGCGTAACATTGTGGAGGTGGGGTCCCTCGATTGTTTCAAGCACGGGTTGGACAAGTATATGAGTGGGATTGGGTGGTTATAGAATAGGAGCTGCCTCGTATGGGCCAATAGGCCTTCTGCAGTTACCTTTGTTCTTATGTTCTTATGTTCTTATGTCTAACTATCGACCAATTAGCCTAACGTCTATTGTGGGAAAGTTACTCGAATCTATAATAGCAAATAAAATTCGTCTTCATCTTGAAAAACATAAATTAATAATTGAGTCGCAACATGGTTTTATAAATGGCCGTTCATGTTTAACAAATTTGTTATCTTTTATTCTAGCATGGTTGAGGCAGTTGATAGTGGTAAGGATTGTGATGTTGTGTACCTTGACTTTAGCAAAGCTTTTGATACAGTGCCACATGAAAGACTGATTAAAAAAATAGAGTCTCATGGTATTGGGGGTGCTATATTAAGCTGGATTAGGGCATGGCTATACCAAAGGAAACAGAGAGTTAGTATAAATGGAATCAAGTCAGAGTGGGAAAATGTTGTAAGTGGAGTGCCTCAAGGCTCTGTCCTGGGACCTCTGTGTTTATAATATATATAAATGATTTAGATTCAGGTTTGAGTAGCAACATTTGCAAATTTGCCGATGATACGAAAATCGGTAGGGAAATTAATTCGGAGGAGGACTCACTATCACTTCAAGTTGATCTAGATAGGGTTTTGAAATGGTCAAAGGATTGGCAGATGCAGTTTAATGCTGATAAATGTAAAGTTCTGAGGTTAGGTAATGATGATAGAGTTACAAGATACGAGCTAGATGGTGTTGTGATTGCGAAGTCGGATTGCGAAAGGGATCTGGGAGTTATGATTAGTAAGAATTTAAAACAAAAGGATCAATGCATAAATGTTCGTAATAAGGCAAATCGGACACTTGGATTTATTAATCGCAGCGTTAGTAACAAGACACCTGGTGTGGTTCTCAAGCTATATCTTGCTCTAGTTAGGCCCCATTTAGATTATGCAGTTCAGTTTTGGTCGCCATATTATAGAATGGATATAAATTCACTTGAACGTGTCCAGCGTAGGATGACTAAGTTAATTCCCCAAATTAGAAATCTATCATATGAAGAAAGATTAACAAAGCTTAAGTTGCATTCACTGGAAAGGCGAAGAGTTAGGGGTGACATGATAGAGGTTTACAAGTGGATGAATGGACATAACCGGGGGATATTAATAGGGTATTAAAAGTATCAACACAGGACAGAACACGAAACAATGGATATAAATTGGATAAGTTTAGATTTAGGAAAGACTTGGGTAAATACTGGTTCAGTAACAGGGTTGTTGATTTGTGGAACCAATTGCCGCGTAACATTGTGGAGGTGGGGTCCCTCGATTGTTTCAAGCACGGGTTGGACAAGTATATGAGTGGGATTGGGTGGTTATAGAATAGGAGCTGCCTCGTATGGGCCAATAGGCCTTCTGCAGTTACCTTTGTTCTTATGTTCTTATGTTCTTATGTCTAACTATCGACCAATTAGCCTAACGTCTATTGTGGGAAAGTTACTCGAATCTATAATAGCAAATA
The DNA here is from genome assembly GCF_040958095.1 of Procambarus clarkii. Taxonomy (NCBI): domain Eukaryota; kingdom Metazoa; phylum Arthropoda; class Malacostraca; order Decapoda; family Cambaridae; genus Procambarus; species Procambarus clarkii. The sequence continues at coordinate 49,427,541 of NC_091154.1, read as the reverse complement.
AAATTCGTCTTCATCTTGAAAAACATAAATTAATAATTGAGTCGCAACATGGTTTTATAAATGGCCGTTCATGTTTAACAAATTTGTTATCTTTTTATTCTAGCATGGTTGAGGCAGTTGATAGTGGTAAGGATTGTGATGTTGTGTACCTTGACTTTAGCAAAGCTTTTGATACAGTGCCACATGAAAGACTGATTAAAAAGATAGAGGCTCATGGTATTGGGGGTGCTATATTAAACTGGATTAGGGCATGGCTATACCAAAGGAAACAGAGAGTTAGTATAAATGGAGTCAAGTCAGAGTGGGAAAATGTTGTAAGTGGAGTGCTTCAGGCTCTGTCCTGGGACCTCTGTTGTTTATAATATATATAAATGATTTAGATTCAGGTTTGAGTAGCAACATTTGCAAATTTGCCGATGATACGAAAATCGGTAGGGAAATTAATTCGGAGGAGGACTCACTATCACTTCAAGTTGATCTAGATAGGGTTTTGAAATGGTCGAAGGATTGGCAGATGCAGTTTAATGCTGATAAATGTAAAGTTCTGAGGTTAGGTAATGATGATAGGGTTACAAGATACGAGCTAGATGGTGTTGAAATTGCGAAGTCGAATTGCGAAAGGGATCTGGGAGTTATGATTAGAAAGAATTTAAAACAAAAGGATCAATGCATAAATGTTCGTATAAATCAAATCGGACACTTGGATTTATTAATCGCAGCGTTAGTAACAAGACACCTGGTGTGGTTCTCAAGCTATATCTTGCTCTAGTTAGGCCCCATTTAGATTATGCAGTTCAGTTTTGGTCGACAATATTATAGAATGGATATAAATTCACTTGAACGTGTCCAGCGTAGGATGACTAAGTTAATTCCCCAAATTAGAAATCTTTCATATGAAGAAAGATTAACAAGCTTAAGTTGCATTCACTGGAAAGGCGAAGAGTTAGGGGTGACATGATAGAGGTTTACAAGTGGGTGAATGGACATAACAAAGGGGATATTAATAGGTTATTAAAAGTATCAACACAAGACAAAACACGAAACATAAGAACATAAGAACATAAGAACAAAGGTAACTGCAGAAGGCCTATTGGCCCATACGAGGCAGCTCCTATTCTATAACCACCCAATCCCACTCATATACTTGTCCAACCCGTGCTTGAAACAATCGAGGGACCCCACCTCCACAATGTTACGCGGCAATTGGTTCCACAAATCAACAACCTGTTACTGAACCAGTATTTACCCAAGTCTTTCCTAAATCTAAACTTATCCAATTTATACCCATTGTTTCGTGTTCTGTCCTGTGTTGATACTTTTAATACCCTATTAATATCCCCCGGTTATGTCCATTCATCCACTTGTAAACCTCTATCATGTCACCCCTAACTCTTCGCCTTTCCAGTGAATGCAACTTAAGCTTTGTTAATCTTTCTTCATATGAAAGATTTCTAATTTGGGGAATTAACTTAGTCATCCTACGCTGGACACGTTCAAGTGAATTTATATCCATTCTATAATATGGCGACCAAAACTGAACTGCATAATCTAAATGGGGCCTAACTAGAGCAAGATATAGCTTGAGAACCACACCAGGTGTCTTGTTACTAACGCTGCGATTAATAATCCAAGTGTCCGATTTGCCTTATTACGAACATTTATGCATTGATCCTTTGTTTTAAATTCTTACTAATCATAACTCCCAGATCCCTTTCGCAATCCGACTTCGCAATCACAACACCATCTAGCTCGTATCTTGTAACTCTATCATCATTACCTAACCTCAGAACTTTACATTTATCAGCATTAAACTGCATCTGCCAATCCTTTGACCATTTCAAAACCCTATCTAGATCAACTTGAAGTGATAGTGAGTCCTCCTCCGAATTAATTTCCCTACCGATTTTCGTATCATCGGCAAATTTGCAAATGTTGCTACTCAAACCTGAATCTAAATCATTTATATATATAAACAACAGAGGTCCCAGGACAGAGCCTTGAGGCACTCCACTTACAACATTTTCCCACTCTGACTTGATTCCATTTATACTAACTCTCTGTTTCCTTTGGTATAGCCATGCCCTAATCCAGCTTAATATAGCACCCCCAATACCATGAGACTCTATCTTTTTAATCAGTCTTTCATGTGGCACTGTATCAAAAGCTTTGCTAAAGTCAAGGTATACAACATCGCAATCCTTACCACTATCAACTGCCTCAACAATGCTAGAATAAAAAGATAACAAATTTGTTAAACATGAACGGCCATTTATAAAACCATGTTGCGACTCAATTATTAATTTATGTTTTTCAAGATGAAGACGAATTTTATTTGCTATTATAGATTCGAGTAACTTTCCCACAATAGACGTTAGGCTAATTGGTCGATAGTTAGACGCAAGTGATCTATCTCCTTTCTTAAAAACTGGTATCACATTAGCAACTTTCCAAAACTCTGGCACTCTGCCTGACTCTATTGATTTATTAAATATGGTTGACAGTGGGTCACAAAGCTCCTCTTTGCATTCTTTAAGCACCCTGGCAAACACTTCATCCGGCCCTGGGGATTTGTTTGGTTTGAGTTTTACTATTTGTTTAAGAACATCCTCCCTGGTAACTGCTAAAACTCGTCAACCTGTCCTCGTCCCCACCCACATAGACTTGTTCGGCTGAAGGCATATTGTTAAGTTCCTCTTTAGTAAATACAGATACAAAATATTTATTAAAAATACTACTCATCTCTCATCACTATCTGTTATTTGACCTGTCTCAGTTTTTAATGGACCTATCCTTTCCCTAGTCTTAGTACGATATAACTGAAAAAACCCTTTAGGATTTGTCTTTGCTTGCCCTGCTATGCGAACTTCATAGTTTCTTTTTGCTTTCCTTATCTCTTTTAACATTTCTAACCAGTTGTACGAATTCCTGTTCTAAAGTGACCTCCCATTTTAATCCTTTGTACCAAGCTCTCTTTTTACCTATAAGGTTCTTCAAATTCTTTGTTATCGTCTTCATCTTGAAAAACATAAATTAATATTTGAGTCGCAACATGGTTTTATAAATGGCCGTTCATGTTTAACAAATTTGTTATCTTTTTTTCTAGCATTGTTGAGGCAGTTGATAGTGGTAAGGATTGCGATGTTGTATACCTTGACTTTAGCAAAGCTTTTGATACAGTGCCACATGAAAGACTGATTAAAAAGATAGAGTCTCATGGTATTGGGGGTGCTATATTAAGCTGGATTAGGGCATGGCTATACCAAAGGAAACAGAGAGTTAGTATAAATGGAATCAAGTCAGAGTGGGAAAATGTTGTAAGTGGAGTGCCAAGGCTCTGTCCTGGGACCTCTGTTGTTTATAATATATATAAATGATTTAGATTCAGGTTTGAGTAGCAACATTTGCAAATTTGCCGATGATACGAAATCGGTAGGGAAATTAATTCGAGGAGGACTCACTATCACTTCAAGTTGATCTAGATAGGGTTTTGAAATGGTCAAAGGATTGGCAGATGCAGTTTAATGCTGATAAATGTAAAGTTCTGAGGTTAGGTAATGATGATAGAGTTACAAGATACGAGCTAGATGGTGTTGTGATTGCGAAGTCGGATTGCGAAAGGGATCTGGGAGTTATGATTAGTAAGAATTTAAAACAAAAGGATCAATGCATAAATGTTCGTAATAAGGCAAATCGGACACTTGGATTTATTAATCGCAGCGTTAGTAACAAGACACCTGGTGTGGTTTCTCAAGCTATATCTTGCTCTAGTTAGGCCCCATTTAGATTATGCAGTTCAGTTTTGGTCGCCATATTATAGAATGGATATAAATTCACTTGAACGTGTCCAGCGTAGGATGACTAAGTTAATTCCCCAAATTAGAAATCTTTCATATGAAGAAAGATTAACAAAGCTTAAGTTGCATTCACTGGAAAGGCGAAGAGTTAGGGGTGACATGATAGAGGTTTACAAGTGGATGAATGGACATAACCGGGGGGATATTAATAGGTATTAAAAGTATCAACACAGGACATAAGAACATAAGAACATAAGAACAAAGGTAACTGCAGAAGGCCTATTGGCCCATACGAGGCAGCTCCTATTCTATAACCACCCAATCCCACTCATATACTTGTCCAACCCGTGCTTGAAACAATCGAGGGACCCCACCTCCACAATGTTACGCGGCAATTGGTTCCACAAATCAACAACCCTGTTACTGAACCAGTATTTACCCAAGTCTTTCCTAATCTAAACTTATCCAATTTATATCCATTGTTTCGTGTTCTGTCCTGTGTTGATACTTTTAATACCCTATTAATATCCCCCCGGTTATGTCCATTCATCCACTTGTAAACCTCTATCATGTCACCCCTAACTCTTCGCCTTTCCAGTGAATGCAACTTAAGCTTTGTTAATCTTTCTTCATATGAAAGATTTCTAATTTGGGGAATTAACTCAGTCATCCTACGCTGGACACGTTCAAGTGAATTTATATCCATTCTATAATATGGCGACCAAAACTGAACTGCATAATCTAAATGGGGCCTAACTAGAGCAAGATATAGCTTGAGAACACACCAGGTGTCTGTTACTAACGCTGCGATTAATAAATCCAAGTGTCCGATTTGCCTTATTACGAACATTTATGCATTGATCCTTTTGTTTTAAATTCTTAAAGACAGAACACGAAACAATGGATATAAATTGGATAAGTTTAGATTTAGGAAAGATTTGGGTAAATACTGGTTCAGTAACAGGGTTGTTGATTTGTGGAACCAATTGCCGCGTAACATTGTGGAGGTGGGGTCCCTCGATTGTTTCAAGCACGGGTTGGACAATATATGAGTGGGATTGGGTGGTTATAGAATAGGAGCTGCCTCGTATGGGCCAATAGGCCTTCTGCAGTTACCTTTGTTCTTATGTTATGTTCTTATGTTCTTATCCCTTTGGGTCATTAGTATTCGATCTATTCAATTTGTATGGTATACTACGTTCCTGTGCTTTGTTTAGAATATTCTTAAATAAGTTATATATTGAATCCACATCGAAATCCCCATTTAAGTCACCTATCGCTGGGTTCATGTCTCGCTCCAAGACCGGCCCACACCCCATACCCAAGACTTTCCAATCAATTTGACCCAAAAAATTTCTTAGGCTATTAAAATCAGCTTTTCGAAAATCTGGCACTTTAACAGAATTTTCTCCTACTGGTCTATTCCATTCTATGCTAAATCTGATTTCTTTGTGATCACTGCTCCCTAGCTCACTCCCTATTTCGATGTCATTAATTTGCGTTTCCCTGTTAGTTAACACTAAATCTAAAATATTATTTTCCCGTGTTGGTTCCTTAATGTGTTGCGTAAGAAAGCAATCGTCAATTAATTCTAGAAAATCTTCTGCTTCACTATTCCCTGTTTTGTTCAACCAGTTTATTCCGCTAAAATTAAAGTCACCCATGACATAAATACTGTTAGATCTAGATGCTCTAGATATTTCATCCCATAGATGCTTTGCTTCCATTCTGTCTAAATTTGGTGGCCTATATATTACTCCTATTATAATATTATTAGTTTTTTCGTTTAATTCAATCCAAATAGTTTCTGTGTGTGGCTCTGTTTTGATTCCCTCTTGAGACTACATTTCAAATTGTCCCTAACATATATGGCTACTCCACCTCCTCGTCTAATATATCTATCTGTGTGAAATAGTTTAAATCCATATATTTGATATTCAGCTAATAGTTCTCTATTTTCTACATTCATCCACGTTTCGGTAAGTGCAATAATATCTATTTTTCTGTGCAGACAAGAGCATTTAATTCGTTAATTTTATTTCTTAGACTTCTACTGTTAGTGTAATATACCCTAAGTGAATTGTTATTTTGCGGACCTTCTCTTTCCCTGATCGTTTTGCCAATTCCTTTCTCCCACAAACACATACTTTTATTACCTCCTTCCTCCAAATCAATTCCCATACCTCTATCTACTAACAGTTTAAACCCAAACAACACCTCTAACCACTTCTTCTAACGAGTTCGCAACAGCAACAACCCCAGCTCTCGATAGATGCACCCATCACGAGCATACATTTCATTTCTTTCCATAGAAGTGTTCCCAGTTGTCTATGAAAGATATTGCATTTGATTTGCAATATCTTTCCAGCCGGCAATTGACACCAAGTGCCCTCGATATCCATTCATTTCCCAATCCCTTTCTTGGAAGAATGCCACATATGATCGGGATTCCTCCCTTGCTCCTAACTAACTCTATGGCTGTTTTATACCTCTGAATCAGTTCCTCACTCCTAACTCGACCAACATCATTTCCTCCCACGCTAATGCAAATAATGGGATTGTTCCATTACCAGCCATAATATCATTCATGTTGTTTATAATATCACCAATGCCAGCTCCGGGATAGCAAACCCTTAACCTGTTCCCCCTATCTCTAGCACAAAACGTTCTATCCAAATACCTTATCTGGGAATCTCCCACAACTAATGTTTGCTTAGGTACTTCCTTTACTTTCTGAGGGGCCTGCGCTTCCTTTCTCTTCGTTGCTTTCCCTTTTGCGCGATCCACAGTCTCTCCACAGCACTCGTCCTCCAAAACGTCAAATGAATTAAAAGTTGCTATGGCGTTTGAAGGCGGCTTTATCAATGGGTAACAATGGGTATAAATTGGATAAGTTTAGATTTAGGAAAGACTTGGGTAAATACTGGTTCAGTAACAGTGTTGTTGATTTGTGGAACCAATTACTGCGTAACATTGTGGAGGTGTGGTCCCTCGATTGTTTCAAGCGCGGGTTAGACAAATATATGAGTGGGATTGGGTGGTTATAAATAGGAGCTGCCTCGTATGGGCCAACAGGCCTTCTGCAGTTGCCTTTGTTCTTATGTTCTTATGTTTACTCCACTAAAATTAAAGTCACCCATGACATAAATACTGTTAGATCTAGATGCTCTAGATATTTCATTCCATAGATGCTTTGCTTCCATTCTGTCTAAATTTGGTGGCCTATATATAACTCCTATTATAATATTATTTGCTTTTTCGTTTAATTCTATCCAAATAGTTTCTGTGTGGGCTCAGTTTTGATTCCTCTTTGAGACTACATTTCAAATTGTCCCTAACATATATGGCTACTCCCCCTCCTCGTCTAATATATCTATCTGTGTGAAATAGTTTAAATCCATTTATCTGATATTCAGCTAATTGTTCTCTATTTTCTACGTTCACCCACGTTTCGGTAAGTCCAATAATATCTATTTTTTCTGTGCAGACAAGATTGTTAATTCATTAATTTTATTTCTTAGACTTCTACTGTTGTGTAATATACCCTAAGTGAATTGTTATTTGAGGCCCTTTTCTTTCCCTGATCATTTTGCCAATTCTTTTCTCCCACGAACACATACTTTTATTACCTCCTTCTTCCAAATCAATTCCCTACCACTATCTACTAACAGTTTAAACCCAAACAAACACCTCTAACCACTGGTTCCAACGAGTTCGCAACAGCAACAACCCAGCCCTCGATAGATGCACCCCATCACGAGCATACATTTCATTTCTTCCATAGAAGCGTTCCCAGTTGTCTATGAAAGATATTGCATTTGATTTGCAATATCTTTCCAGCCAGCAATTGACATCAAGTGCCCTCGACATCCATTCATTTCCCACTCCCTTTCTTGGAAGAATGCCAGATATGATCGGGATTCCTCCCTTGCTCCTAACTAATTCAATGGCTGTCCTAAATCTCTGTATTAGTTCCTCACTCCTAACTCGCCCAACATCATTACCCCCTGCACTAATACAAATAATGGGTTTGTTCCCATTTCCGTCATAATATCATTCATGTTTTCAACAATATCAGCAATTCCAGCTCCCGGATAGCAAACCCTTAATCTGTTCCCCCTATCTGGCACAAACGTTCTGTCTAAATACCTCACCTGGGAATCTCCCACAACCAAAATTCG